>NW_025727722.1:0-340489 GCF_021461385.2 Schistocerca piceifrons | reverse complement strand
GTCTATGTTTTAAACCATTCCTGTGACACTAGTTATAGATTCCGATGCTTTACTTCAGGTTTACTGTATCCCTCTGCCCTTCTTATTGACGATGAAACACAGAATTTGCATCGGAATTAAATACAACAGGCACAATGCCAACTATAGTACAAGAAGACTGTCTCTTCTTCTGTCTATGTTTTGAACCATTCCTGTGACACTAGTTATTGATTTCGATGCTTCACTTCAGGATGACTGTATCCCTTGGACTTTCTTATTGACGATGAAACACAGAATTTGCATCGGAATTAAATACAAAAGGCCCAAGGCCGACTTGAGTACAAGAAGACTGACTCTTCTTACTGATTATGTTTTGAACCATTCCTGTGACACTAGTTACAGATTCCGATGCTCCACTCCACGTTTACTGTATCCCTTGGACCTTCTTATTGACGATGAAACACAGAAATTTCATCGGAATTAAATAGATGAGGCACAATGCCGACGTAAGTACAAGAAGACTGACTCTTCTTCTGTCCATGCTTTGAACCGTTCCTGTGACACTAGTTGTAGATTCCGATGCTACCCTGCAGGTTTACTGTATCTCTTGGACCTTCTTATTGACAATGAAACACAGAACTTGCATCGGAATTAAATAAAAAAGGCACAATGCCGACTTAAGTACAAGAAGACTGACTCTTCCTACTCTCTATGTTTTGAACCACTCCTGTGACACTAGTTTTTTATTCAGATGCTTCACTTGAGGTTTACTGTATCCCTCGGACCTTCATATGGACGATGAAACACAGAAATTGCATCGGAATGAAATACAAAAGGCACAATGCCGAATTAAGTACAAGAAGACTGACTCTTCCAACTCACAATGTTTTGAATCATTCCTGTGACACTAGTTATAGATTCCGATGCTTCACTTCAGGTTTACTGTATCCCTCTGACTTTCTTATTGACGATGAAACACAGAAATTGCATCGGAATTAAATAGAAAAGGCCCATACCGACTTAAGTACAAGAAGATTGATTCTTCCTACTGTCTATGTTTTGAACCATTCCTGTGACACTAGTCATAGATTCCGATGCCTCACTTCAGGTTTACTGTATCCTTGGACGTTCTTATTGACGATGAAACACAGAAATTGCATCGGAATTAAATACAAAAGTCACAATGCCGACTAAAGTAAAAGAAGACTGACTCATCTTACAGTCTATGTTTTGAACCATTCTTACGACACTAGTTATAGATTCCGATGCTTCACTCCAGGTTTACTGTATCCCTTGGACCTTCATATTGTCGATGAAACACAGAAAATGCATCGGAATTAAATAAAAAAGGCACAATGCCGACGTAAGTACAAGAAGACTGACTCTTCTTACTGTCTATGTTTTGAACCATTCCTGTGACACTAGTTACAGATTCCGATGCTTCACTCCAGGTTTACTGTATCCCTTGGACCTACATATTGACGATGAAACACAGAAAATGCATCGGAATTAAATACAAAAGGCACAATGCCGACTTAAGTACAAGAAGACTGACTCTTCTTACTGACTATGTTTTGAACCATTCCTGTGACACTAGTTATAGATTCCGATGCTTCACATCAGGTTTGCTGTATCCCTCTGACCTTCTTATTGACGATAAAACACAGAAATTACATGGGAATTAAATACAAATGGAATAATGCCGACTTACGTACAAGAAGACCGACTCTTCTTACTGTCTATTTTTTGTACCATTCCTGTGACACTAGGTATAGATTCCGATGCTTCACTTCAGATTTACTGTACCCTCTGACGTTCTTATTGACGATGAAACACAGAAATTGCGTCGGAAATAAATACATAAGGCACAATGCCGAATTAAGTACAAGAAGACTTACTCTTCTTACTGTCTACGCTTTGAACCATTCCTGTGACACTAGTTATAGATTCCGATGCTTAACTCTAGTTTTACAGTATCCCTTGGACCTTCTTATTGACGATGAAACACAGAAATTGCATCGGAATAAAATAAAAAAGGCACAATGCCGACATAAGTACAAGAAGACTGACTCTTCTTACTGTCTATGATTTGAACCATTCCTGTTGCATCGGAATTAAATACAAAAGGCACAATGCCGACTTAAGTACAAGAAGACTGACTCTGCTTACTGTCTATGTTTTGAACTATTTCAGTGACACTAGGTATAGGTTTCGATGCTTCACTTCAGGTTTACTGTATCCCTTGGACCTTCTTATTGACGGTGAAACACAGAAATTACATCGGAATTAAATACAAAAGGCACAATGCCGACTTAAGTCCAAGAAGTCTGACTCTTCTTACTGTGTATGTTTTGAACCATATCTGTGATACTAGTTATAGATTTAGATGCTTCACTTCAGGTTTACTGTATCCCTTGGACCTTCTTATTGACGATAAAACACTGAAAGTGCATCGGAATTAAATACATTAGGCACAATGCCGACTTAAGTACAAGAAGACTGACACTTCTTACTGACTATGTTTTGAACCATTCCTGTGACACTAGTTATAGATTCTGATGCTTCACTTCAGGTTTACTGTATCCCTTGGACGTTCTTATTGGCGATGAAACACTGAAATTGCATCGGAATTAAATACAAAAGGCACAATGCCGACTTAAGTACAAGAAGACTGACTCATCCTACTGTCTATGTTTTGAACCATTCCTGTGACACTAGTTATAGATTCCGATGCTTCCCTGCAGGTTTACTGTATCGATTGGACCTTCTTATTGACGATGAAACACAGAAATTGCAACGGAATGAAATAGAAATGGCACAATGCCGACTTAAGTATAAGAAGACTGACATTTCTTACTAACTATGGTTTGAACCCTTCCTGTGACACTAGTTATAGATTCCGATGCCTCACTTCAGGTTTACTGTATCCCTTGGACCTTCCTGTTGACGATGAGACACAGAAATCGCATCGGAATTAAATAGAAAAAGCACAATGCCGACTTAAGTACAAGGAGACTGACTCTTCCTACTCTCTATGTTTTGAACTATTCCTGTGACACTAGTTACAGATTCCGATGCTTCACTCCACGTTTACTGTATCCCTTGGACCTTCTTATTGACGATGATACACAGAAATTGCATCGGAATTAAATACAAAAGGCACAATGCCGACTTAAGTACTAGAAGACTGGCTCATCTTACTGACTATGCTTTGAACCATTACTGTGACACTAGTTATGGTTTCCGATGCTTCACTTCAGGTTCACTGTATCCCTTGGACCTTCTTATTGACGATGAAACACAGAAATTTCATCGGAATTAAATAGAAGAGGCACAATGCCGACTTAAGTACAAGAAGACTGACTCTTCACACTGTCTATGTTTTGAACCATTCCTGTGAAACTAGTTGTAGATTCCGATGCTTCACTTCAGGTTTACTGTATCCCTCTGCCCTTCTTATTGGCGTTGAAACACAGAAATTGCATCGGAATTAAATACAAAAGGCACAATGCCGACTTAAGTACAAGAAGACTGACTCTTCTTCTGTCCATGTTTTGAACCATTCCTGTGACACTAGTTATAGATTCCGATGCTACCCTGCAGGTTTACTGTATCCCTTGGACCTTCTTATTGACGATGAAACACAGAAATTGCGTCGGAATTAAATAAAAATGGCACAATGCCGACTTAAGTACAAGAAGACTGACTCTTCCTAATCTCTATGCTTTGAACCATTCCTGTGACACTAGTTCTTTATTCCGATGCTTCACTTGAGGTTTAATGTATCCCTCGGACCTTCTTATGGACGATGAAACACAGAAATTGCATCGGAATGAAATACAAAAGGCACAATGCCGACTTAAGTACAAGAAGACTGACTCTTCCAACTCTCAATGTTTTGAACCATTCCTGTGACACTAGTTATAGATTCCGATGCTTCACTTTAGGTTTACTGTATCCCTCTGACTTTCTTATTGACGATGAAACACAGAAATTGCATCGGAATAAATATATAAAAGGCACAATGCCGACTTAAGTACAAGAATACTGGCTCTTCTTACTGTCTATATTTTGAACCATCCCTGTGACACTAGTTATAGATGCCGATGCTTTACTGTATCCCTTGGACCTTCTTAATGGCGATGAAACACAGAAATTGCATCGGAATTAAATACAAAAGGCACAAGGCCGACTTAAGTACAAGAAGACTGACTCTTTATACTGACTATGCTTTGAACCATTCCTGTGACACTAGTTATAGATTCCGATGCTTCACTTCAGGTTCACTGTATCCCTTGGACCTTCTTAGTGACGATGAAACACAGAAATTGCATCGGAATTAAATAGAAAAGGCACAATGCCGAGTTAAGTACAAGAAGACTAACTCATCTTACTGTCTATGTTTTAAACCATTCCTAAGACACTAGTTATAAATTCCGATGTTTCACTCCAGGTTTACTGTATCCCTTGGTCCTTCATATTGACGATGAAACACAGAAATTGCATCGGAATTAAATACAAAAGGCACAATGCCGACTTAAGCACAAGAAGACTGACTCTTCTTATTGACTATGCTTTGAACCAATCCTGTGACACTAGTTATGGATTCCGATGCTTCACTTAAGTTTTACTGTATCCCTCTGGTCTTCTTATCCACGATAAAACACAGAAATTACATCGGAATTAAATACAAAAGGCACAATGCCGACTTAAGTGCAAGAAGACTGACACTTCTCACTGTCTATGTTTTAAACCATTCCTGTGACACTAGTTATAGATTCCGATGCTTCACTATAGGTTTACTGTATCCCTTGGACCTTCTTATTGACGATGAAACACAGAAATTGCATCGGAATTAAATAAAAAAGGCACAATGCCGACTAAGGACAAGAAGACTGTCTCTTCTTACTGTTTATGTTTTGAACCATTCCTGTGACACTACTTACAGATTCCGATGCTTCTCTCCAGGTTTACCGTATCCCTTGGACCTTCTTATTGACGATGAAACACAGGAATTGCATAGGAATTAAATACAAAAGGCACAATGCCGAATTAAGTACAAGAAGACTGGCTCTTCTTACTGACTATGCTTTGAACCATTCCTGTGACACTAGTTACAGATTCCGATGCTTCACTTCAGGTTCACTGTATCCCTTGGACCTTCTTAGTGACGATGAAACACAGAAATTGCATCGGATTAATTAGAAAAGGCACAATGCCGACTTAAGTACAAGAAGACTGATTCTTCCTACTGTCTATGTTTTGAACCATTCCTGTGACTCAAGTTATAGATTCCGATGCTTCACTTCAGGTTTACTGTATCCCTCTGCCCTTCTTATTAACGATGAAATACAGAAATTGCATAGGAATTAAATACAAAAGGCACAATGCCGACTTAAGTACAAGAAGACTGCCACTTCTTATTGACTATGTTTTGAACTATACCTGTGACACTAGTTATAGATTCCGATGCTTCACTTCAGGTTTACTGTATCCCTTGGAACTTCTTATTGGCGATGAAACACTGAAATTGCATAGGAATTAAATACAAAATGCACAATGCTGAAATAAGTACAAGAAGACTGACTCATCTTACTGTCTATGATTTGAACCATTCCTGTGACACTAGTTATAGATTCCGATGCTTCCCTGCAGGTTCACTGTATCCCTTGGACATTCTTATTGACGATGAAACAAAGAAATTGCAACGGAATTAAATAGAAAAGGCACAATGCCGACTTAAGTACAAGAAGACTGACATTCCTTACTGACTATGGTTTGAACCCTTCCTGTGACACTAGTTATAGATTCCGATGCCTCACTTCAGGTTTACTGTATCCCTTGGACCTTCCTATTGACGATGAGACTCAGAAATCGTATCGGAATTAAATAGAAAAAGCACAATGCCGACTTAAGTACAAGGAGACTGACTCTTCCTACTCTCTATGGTTTGAACCATTCCTGTGACACTAGTTACAGATTCCGATGCTTCACTCTAGGTTTACTATATCCCTTGGACCATCTTATTGGCGATGAAACACAGAAATTGCATCGGATTTAAATAATAAAATCACAATGCCGACTTAGGTACAAGAAGACTGACTCTACTTACTGTCCATGATTTGAACCATTCCTGTGACACTAGTTACAGATTCCGATGCTTCACTCCAGGTTTACTGTATCCCTTGGACCTTCTTATTGACGATGAAACACTGAAATTGCATCGGAATTAAATACAAAAGGCACAATGCCGACTTAAGTACAAGAAGACAGACTCTTCTTACTGACTATGCTTTGAACCGTTCCTGTGACACTAGTTATAGATTTTGATGCTTCACTTTAGGTTTACTGTATCCCTTGGGCTTCCTTATTGACGATGAAACACAGCAATTGCATCGGAATTAAATAGAAAAGGCACAATGGCGACTTAAGTATAAGAGGACTGACTCTTCCTACTGTCTATGTTTTAAACCATTCCTGTGACACTAGTTATAGATTCCGATGCTTTACTTCAGGTTTACTGTATCCCTCTGCCCTTCTTATTGACGATGAAACACAGAATTTACATCGGAATTAAATACAACAGGCACAATGCCAACTATAGTACAAGAAGACTGTCTCTTCTTCTGTCTATGTTTTGAACCATTCCTGTGACACTAGTTATTGATTTCGATGCTTCACTTCAGGTTGACTGTATCCCTTGGAATTTCTTATTGACGATGAAACACAGAATTTGCATCGGAATTAAATACAAAAGGCCCAAGGCCGACTTGAGTACAAGAAGACTGACTCTTCTTACTGATTATGTTTTGAACCATTCCTGTGACACTAGTTACAGATTCCGATGCTCCACTCCAAGTTTACTGTATCCCTTGGACCTTCTTATTGACGATGAAACACAGAAATTTCATCGGAATTAAATAGATGAGGCACAATGCCGACGTAAGTACAAGAAGACTGACTCTTCCTCTGTCCATGCTTTGAACCGTTCCTGTGACACTAGTTGTAGATTCCGATGCTACCCTGCAGGTTTACTGTATCTCTTGGACCTTCTTATTGACAATGAAACACAGAAATTGCATCGGAATTAAATAAAAAAGGCACAATGCCGACTTAAGTACAAGAAGACTGACTCTTCCTACTCTCTATGTTTTGAACCATTCCTGTGACACTAGTTTTTTATTCAGATGCTTCACTTGAGGTTTACTGTATCCCTCGGACCTTCTTATGGACGATGAAACACAGAAATTGCATCGGAATGAAATACAAAAGGCACAATGCCGAATTAAGTACAAGAAGACTGACTCTTCCAACTCTCAATGTTTTGAATCATTCCTGTGACACTAGTTATAGATTCCGATGCTTCACTTCATTTTTACTGTATCCCTCTGACTTTCTTATTGACGATGAAACACAGAAATTGCATCGGAATTAAATAGAAAAGGCCCAATACCGACTTAAGTACAAGAAGATTGATTCTTCCTACTGTCTATGTTTTGAACCATTCCTGTGACACTAGTCATAGATTCCGATGCCTCACTTCAGGTTTACTGTATCCTTGGACGTTCTTATTGACGATGAAACACAGAAATTGCATCGGAATTAAATACAAAAGTCACAATGCCGACTAAAGTAAAAGTAGACTGACTCATCTTACAGTCTATATTTGGAACCATTCTTACGACACTAGTTATAGATTCCGATGCTTCACTCCAGGTTTACTGTATCCCTTGGACCTTCATATTGTCGATGAAACACAGAAAATGCATCGGAATTAAATAAAAAAGGCACAATGCCGACGTAAGTATAAGAAGACTGACTCTTCTTACTGTCTATGTTTTGAACCATTCCTGTGACACTAGTTACAGATTCCGATGCTTCACTCCAGGTTTACTGTATCCCTTGGACCTACATATTGACGATGAAACACAGAAAATGCATCGGAATTAAATACAAAAGGCACAATGCCGACTTAAGTACAAGAAGACTGACTCTTCTTACTGACTATGTTTTGAACCATTCCTGTGACACTAGTTATAGATTCCGATGCTTCACATCAGGTTTGCTGTATCCCTCTGACCTTCTTATTGACGATAAAACACAGAAATTACATGGGAATTAAAAACAAATGGAATAATGCCGACTTACGTACAAGAAGACCGACTCTTCTTACTGTCTATTTTTTGAACCATTCCTGTGACACTAGGTATAGATTCCGATGCTTCACTTCAGATTTACTGTACCCTCTGACGTTCTTATTGACGATGAAACACAGAAATTGCGTCGGAAATAAATACATAAGGCACAATGCCGAATTAAGTACAAGAAGACTTACTCTTCTTACTGTCTACGCTTTGAACCATTCCTGTGACACTAGTTATAGATTCCGATGCTTAACTCTAGTTTTACAGTATCCCTTGGACCTTCTTATTGACGATGAAACACAGAAATTGCATCGGAATAAAATAAAAAAGGCACAATGCCGACATAAGTACAAGAAGACTGACTCTTCTTACTGTCTATGATTTGAACCATTCCTGTTGCATCGGAATTAAATACAAAAGGCACAATGCCGACTTAAGTACAAGAAGACTGACTCTGCTTACTGTCTATGTTTTGAACTATTTCAGTGACACTAGGTATAGGTTTCGATGCTTCACTTCAGGTTTACTGTATCCCTTGGACCTTCTTATTGACGGTGAAACACAGAAATTACATCGGAATTAAATACAAAAGGCACAATGCCGACTTAAGTCCAAGAAGTCTGACTCTTCTTACTGTCTATGTTTTGAACCATATCTGTGATACTAGTTATAGATTTAGATGCTTCACTTCAGGTTTACTGTATCCCTTGGACCTTCTTATTGACGATAAAACACTGAAAGTGCATCGGAAATAAATACATTAGGCACAATGCCGACTTAAGTACAAGAAGACTGACACTTCTTACTGACTATGTTTTGAACCATTCCTGTGACACTAGTTATAGATTCTGATGCTTCACTTCAGGTTTACTGTATCCCTTGGACGTTCTTATTGGCGATGAAACACTGAAATTGCATCGGAATTAAATACAAAAGGCACAATGCCGACTTAAGTACAAGAAGACTGACTCATCCTACTGTCTATGTTTTGAACCATTCCTGTGACACTAGTTATAGATTCCGATGCTTCCCTGCAGGTTTACTGTATCGATTGGACCTTCTTATTGACGATGAAACACAGAAATTGCAACGGAATGAAATAGAAATGGCACAATGCCGACTTAAGTATAAGAAGACTGACATTTCTTACTAACTATGGTTTGAACCCTTCCTGTGACACTAGTTATAGATTCCGATGCCTCACTTCAGGTTTACTGTATCCCTTGGACCTTCCTGTTGACGATGAGACACAGAAATCGCATCGGAATTAAATAGAAAAAGCACAATGCCGACTTAAGTACAAGGAGACTGACTCTTCCTACTCTCTATGTTTTGAACTATTCCTGTGACACTAGTTACAGATTCCGATGCTTCACTCCACGTTTGCTGTATCCCTTGGACCTTCTTATTGACGATGATACACAGAAATTGCATCGGAATTAAATACAAAAGGCACAATGCCGACTTAAGTACAAGAAGACTGACTCTTCCAACTCTCTATGTTTTGAACCATTCCTGTGACACTAGTTATAGATTCCGATGCTTCACTTTAGGTTTGCTCTATCCCTCTAACTTTCTTATTGACGATGAAACACAGAAATTGCATCGGAATTAAATAGAAAAGGCACAATACGGAATTAAGTACAAGAAGACTGACTCTTCCAGCTCTCTATGCTTTGAACCATTCCTGTGGCACTAGTTATAGATTCCGATGCTTCATTTCAGGTTTACTGTATCCCTGTTACTTTCTTATTGACGATGAAACACAGAAATTGCATCGGTATTAAACAGAAAAGGCACAATACCGACTTAAGTACAAGGAGACTGACTCTCCCCTCTATCTATGTTTTGAACCATTCCTGTGACACTAGATATAGATTCCGATGCTTCACTTCAGGTTTACTGTATCCCTTGGACCTTCTTTTTGACGATGGAACACAGAAATTGCATCGGATTTAAATACAAAAGCACAATGCCGACTTAAGTACAAGAACACTGACTCTTCTTACTGTCTATGCTTTGAACCATTCCTGTGACACTAGTTTTAGATTCCGATGCTTCACTCCAGGTTTACTGTATCCCTTGGACCTTCATAATGACGATGAAACACAGAAATTGCATCGGAATTAAATACAAAAGCACAATGCCGACTTAAGTACAAGAACACTGACTCTTCTTACTGTCTATTCTTTGAACCATTCCTGTGACACTAGTTTTAGATTCCGATGCTTCACTTCAGGTTTACTGTATCCCTTGGACCTTCTTATTGGCGATGAAACACAGAAATTGCATCGGAATTAAATACAAAAGGCACAATGCCGACTTAAGTACAAGAAGACTGACTCATATTACTGTCTATGTTTTGAACCATTCCTGTGAAACTAGTTGTAGATTCCGATGCTTCACTCCAGGTTTACTGTATCCCTTGGACCTTCTTATTGACGATGAAACACAGAAATTGCATCGGAATTAAATACAAAAGGCACAAGGCCGACTTAAGTACAGGAAGACTGACTCCTCTTACTGTGCTTTGAACCATTCCTGTGACACTAGTTATAGATTCCGATGCTTCACTTCAGATTTATTGTATCCCTCTGACGTTCTTATTGACGATGAAACACAGAAATTGCGTCGGAATTAAACGAAAAATGGCACAATGCCGAGTTAAGTACAAGAAGACTGACTCTTCTTACTGTCTATGTTTTGAGCCATTCCTGTGTCACTAGTTATAGATTCCGATGCTTCACTCTAGGTTTACTGTATCCCTTGGACCTTCTTATTGACGGTGAAACACAGAAATTGAATCGGAATTAAATAAAAAAGGCACAATGCCGAGTTAAGTACAAGAAGACTGACTCTTCTTACTGTCTATGTTTTGAGCCATTCCTGTGTCACTAGTTATAGATTCCGATGCTTCACTCTAGGTTTACTGTATCCCTTGGACCTTCTTATTGACGGTGAAACACAGAAATTGCATCGGAATTAAATAAAAAAGGCACAATGCCGATTTAAGTACAATAAGACTGACTCTTCTTACTGTCTATGCTTTGAACCATTCCTGTGTCACTAGTTATAGATTCCGATGCTTCACTCTAGGTTTACTGTATCCCTTGGACCTTCTTATTGACGATGGAACACAGAAATTGCATTGGATTTAAATACAAAAGGCACAATGCTGACTTAAGTACAAGAAGACTGACTCATCTTACTGTCTATGCTTTGAACCATTCCTGTGACACTAGTTTTCGATTCCGATGCTTCACTCCAGGTTTACTGTATCCCTTGGACCTTCATAATGACGATGAAACACAGAAATTGCATCGGAATTAAATTCAAAAGCACAATGCCGACTTAAGTACAAGAACACTGACTCTTCTTACTGTCTATGTTTTGTACCATTCCTGTGACAATAGTTACAGATTCCGATGCTTCACTTCAGATTTACTGTATCCCTCTGACGGTCGTATTGACGATGAAACACAGAAATTGCGTCGGAATTAAATACAAAAGGCACAATGCCGAATTAAGTACAAGAGGACTGACTCTTCTTACTGTCTATGTTTTGAAACATTCCTGCGACACTAGTTATGGATTCCGATGCTTCACTCTAGGTTTACTGTATCCCTTGGACCTTCTTATTGACGATGAAACACAGAAATTGCATCGGAATTAAATAAAAAAGGCACAATGCCGACTTAAGTACAAGAAGACTGATTCTTCCTACTGTCTTTGATTTGAACCATTCCTGTGACACTAGTTATAAATTACGATGTTTCACTTCAGGTTTACTGTATAACTCTGCCCTTCTTATTGACGATGAAACACAGAAATTGCATCGGAATTAAATACAAATGGCACAATGCCGACTTAACTACAAGAAGACTGACTGTGCTTTCTGTCTATGTTTTGAACCATTTCTTGTGATACTAGTTATAGATTTCGATGCTTCACTTCAGGTTTATTGTATCCCTTGGACCTTCTTATTGACGTTGAAACACAGAAATTGCATCGGAATTAAATACAAAAGGCACAATGACCACTTAAGTACAAGAAGACTGACTCTTCTTACGGACTATGTTTTGAACCATTTCTGTGACACTAGTTATAGATTCTGATGCTTCACTTCAGGTTTACTGTATCCCTTGGACCTTCTTATTAGCGATGAAACACAGAAATTGCATAGGAATTAAATACAAAAGGCACAATGCCGACTTAAGTACAAGAAGACTGACTCATCTTACTGTCTATGTTTTGAACCATCCTGTGACACTAGTCATAGATTCCGATGCTTCCCTGCAGGTATACTGTATCCCTTGGCCCTTCTTTTTGTCGATGAAACACAGAAATTGCATCGGAATTAAATAGAAAAGGCACAATGCCGACTTAAGTACAAAAAGACTGACGCTTCTTACTGACTATGGTTTGAACCATTCCTGTGACACTAGTTATAGATTCCGATGCTTCACTTCAGGTTTACTGTATCCCTTAGAACTTCGTATTGACGTTGAGACACAGAAATCGCATCGGAATGAAAAAGAAAAAGCACAATGCCGACTTAAGTACAAGAAGACTGACCCTTCCAACTCTCTATGTGTTGAACCACTCCTGTTACACTAGTTATAGATTCAGATGCTTCACTTCAGGTTTCCTGTATCCCCCTGACTTTCTTATTGACGATGAAACACAGAAATAGAATCGGAATTAAATAGAAAAGGCACAATACCGACCTAAGTACAAGAAAACTGACTCTTCCTGCTGTCAATGTTTTGAACCATTCCTGTGACACTAGTTATAGATGCTGATGCTTCACTTCAGCTTTACTGTATCCCTTGGACCTTCTTATTGGCGTTGAAACACAGAAATTGCATCGAAATTAAATACAAAAGGCACAATGCCGACTTAAGTACAAGGAGACTGACTCATCTTACTGTCTATGTTTTGAACCATTCCTTTGACACTAGTTATAGATTCCGATGCTTCACTCCAGGTTTACTGTATCGATTGGACCTTCTTATTGACGATGAAACACAGAAATTGCAACGGAATTAAATAGAAATGGCACAATGCCGACTTAAGTATAAGAAGACTGACATTTCTTACTAACTATGGTTTGAACCCTTCCTGTGACACTAGTTATAGATTCCGATGCCTCACTTCAGGTTTACTGTATCCCTTGGACCTTCCTGTTGACGATGAGACACAGAAAGCGCATCAGAATTAAATAGAAGAAGCACAATGCCGACTTAAGTACAAGGAGACTGACTCTTCCTACTCTCTATGTTTTGAACCATTCCTGTGACACTAGTTACAGATTCCGATGCTTCACTCCACGTTTACTGTATCCCTTGGACCTTCTTATTGACGATGATACACAGAAATTGCATCGGAATTAAATACAAAAGGCACAATGCCGACTTAAGTACTAGAAGACTGGCTCTCCTTACTGACTATGCTTTGAACCATTCCTGTGACACTAGTTATAGTTTCCGATGCTTCACTTCAGGTTCACTGTATCCCTTGGACCTTCTTATTGACGATGAAACACAGAAATTTCATCGGAATTAAATTGAAGAGGCACAATGCCGACTTAAGTACAAGAAGAGTGACTCTTCACACTGTCTATGTTTTGAACCATTCCTGTGACACTAGTTGTAGATTCCGATGCTTCACTTCAGGTTTACTGTATCCCTCTGCCCTTCGTATTGGCGTTGAAACACAGAAATTGCATCGGAATTAAATACAAAAGGCACAATGCCGACTTAAGTACAAGAAGACTCACTCTTCCAACTCTCAATGTTTTGAACCATTCCTGTGACACTAGTTATAGATTCCGATGCTTCACTTTAGGTTTACTGTATCCCTCTGACTTTCTTATTGACGATGAAACACACAAATTGCATCGGAATTAAATGGAACAGGACCAATACCGACTTAAGTACAAGAAGATTGACTCTTCTTACTGTCTATGTTTTGAACCATTCCTGTGACACTAGTCATAGATTCCGATGCTTCACTTCAGGTTTACTGCATCCCTTGGACGTTCTTATTGACGATGAAACACAGAAATTGCATCGGAATTAAATACAAAAGTCACAATGCCGACTAAAATAAAAGAAGACTGACTCATCTTACTGTCTATGTTTTGAACCATTCCTGCGATACTAGTTATAGATTCCGATGCTTCACTCCAGGTTTACTGTATCCCTTGGACCTTCATATTGACGATGAAACACAGAAATTGCATCGGAATTAAATAAAAAAGGCACAATGCCGACTTAAGTACAAGAAGACTCAGTCTTCTTACTGTCTATGTTTTGAACCATTCCTGTGACACTAGTTACAGATTCCGATGCTTCACTCCAGGTTTACTGTATCCCTTGGACCTTCTTATTGACGATGAAACACAGAAATTGCATCGGAATTAAATACAAAAGGCACAATGCCAAATTAAGTACAAGAAGTCTGGCTCTTCTTACTGACTATGCTTTGAACCATTCCTGTGACACTAGTTATCGATTCCGATGCTTCACTTCAGATTCACTGTATTCCTTGGACCTTCTTATTGGCGATGAAACACAGAATTTGCATCGGAATTAAATAGAAAAGGCACAATGCCGACTTAAGTACTAGAAGACTGATTCTTCCTACTGTCTATGTTTTGAAAACTCCTGTGACACTAGTTATAGATTCCGATGATTTACTACAGGTTTACTGTATCCCACGGACCTTCTTATGGACAATGAAACACAGAAATTGCATCGGAATTAAATACAAAAGTCACAATGCCGACTAAAGTAAAAGAAGACTGACTCATCTTACTGTCTATGTTTTGAACCATTCCTGCGACACTAGTTATAGATTCCGATGCTTCACTCCAGGTTTACTGTATCCCTTGGACCTTCTTTTTGGCGTTGAAACACAGAAATTGCATCGAAATTAAATACAAAAGGCACAATGCCGACTTAAGTACAAGGAGACTGACTCATCTTACTGTCTATGTTTTGAACCATTCCTTTGACTCTAGTTATAGATTCCGATGCTTCACTCCAGGTTTACTGTATCGATTGGACCTTCTTATTGACGATGAAACACAGAAATTGCAACGGAATTAAATAGAAATGGCACAATGCCGACTTAAGTATAAGAAGACTGACATTTCTTACTAACTATGGTTTGAACCCTTCCTGTGACACTAGTTATAGATTCCGATGCCTCACTTCAGGTTTACTGTATCCCTTGGACCTTCCTGTTGACGATGAGACACAGAAAGCGCATCAGAATTAAATAGAAAAAGCACAATGCCGACTTAAGTACAAGGAGACTGACTCATCCTACTCTCTATGTTTTGAACCATTCCTGTGACACTAGTTACAGATTCCGATGCTTCACTCCACGTTTACTGTATCCCTTGGACCTTCTTATTGACGATGATACACAGAAATTGCATCGGAATTAAATACAAAAGGCACAATGCCGACTTAAGTACTAGAAGACTGGCTCTCCTTACTGACTATGCTTTGAACCATTCCTGTGACACTAGTTATAGTTTCCGATGCTTCACTTCAGGTTCACTGTATCCCTTGGACCTTCTTATTGACGATGAAACACAGAAATTTCATCGGAATTAAATAGAAGAGGCACAATGCCGACTTAAGTACAAGAAGAGTGACTCTTCACACTGTCTATGTTTTGAACCATTCCTGTGACACTAGTTGTAGATTCCGATGCTTCACTTCAGGTTTACTGTATCCCTCTGCCCTTCGTATTGGCGTTGAAACACAGAAATTGCATCGGAATTAAATACAAAAGGCACAATGCCGACTTAAGTACAAGAAGACTGACTCTTCCAACTCTCAATGTTTTGAACCATTCCTGTGACACTAGTTATAGATTCCGATGCTTCACTTTAGGTTTACTGTATCCCTCTGACTTTCTTATTGACGATGAAACACACAAATTGCATCGGAATTAAATGGAACAGGACCAATACCGACTTAAGTACAAGAAGATTGACTCTTCCTACTGTCTATGTTTTGAACCATTCCTGTGACACTAGTCATAGATTCCGATGCTTCACTTCAGGTTTACTGCATCCCTTGGACGTTCTTATTGACGATGAAACACAGAAATTGCATCGGAATTAAATACAAAAGTCACAATGCCGACTAAAGTAAAAGAAGACTGACTCATCTTACTGTCTATGTTTTGAACCATTCCTGCGACACTAGTTATAGATTCCGATGCTTCACTCCAGGTTTACTGTATCCCTTGGACCTTCATATTGACGATGAAACACAGAAATTGCATCGGAATTAAATAAAAAAGGCACAATGCCGACTTAAGTACAAGAAGACTCAGTCTTCTTACTGTCTATGTTTTGAACCATTCCTGTGACACTAGTTACAGATTCCGATGCTTCACTCCAGGTTTACTGTATCCCTTGGACCTTCTTATTGACGATGAAACACAGAAATTGCATCGGAATTAAATACAAAAGGCACAATGCCAAATTAAGTACAAGAAGTCTGGCTCTTCTTACTGACTATGCTTTGAACCATTCCTGTGACACTAGTTATAGATTCCGATGCTTCACTTCAGGTTTGCTCTATCCCTCTAACTTTCTTATTGACGATGAAACACAGAAATTGCATCGGAATTAAATCGAAAAGTCACAATACGGAATTAAGTACAAGAAGACTGTCTCTTCCTACTGTCTATGCTTTGAACCATCCCTGTGACACTAGTTGTAGATTCCGATGCTTCACTTCAGGTTTACTGTACCCCTTGGACCTTCATATTGTCGATGAAACACAGAAATTGCATCGGAAATAAATACAAGAGGCACAATGCCGACATAAGTACAAGAAGACTGACTCTTCTTACTGACTATGTTTTGAACCATTCCAGTGACACTAGTTATAGATTCCGATGCTTCGCTTCACGTTTACTGTATCCCTCTGACCTTCCTATTGACGATAAAACACAGAAATTAAATCGGAATTAAATACAAAAGGCACAATGCCGACTTAAGTACAAGAAGACTGACTCATATTACTGTCTATGTTTTGAACCATTCCTGTGAAACTAGTTGTAGATTCCAATGCTGCACTCCAGGTTTACTGTAGCCCTTGGACCTTCTTATTGACGATGAAACACAGAAATTGCATCGGAATTAAATACAAAAGGCACAAGGCCGACTTAAGTACAGGAAGACTGACTCCTCTTACTATGTTTTGAACCATTCCTGTGACACTAGTTATAGATTCCGATGCTTCACTTCAGATTTATTGTATCCCTCTGACGTTCTTATTGACGATGAAACACAGAAATTGCGTCGGAATTAAATGCTAAAGGCACAATGCCGAGTTAAGTACAAGAAGACTGACTCTTCTTACTGTCTATGTTTTGAACCATTCCTGTGTCACTAGTTATAGATTCCGATGCTTCACTCTAGGTTTACTGTATCCCTTGGACCTTCTTATTGACGGTGAAACACAGAAATTGCATCGGAATTAAATAAAAAAGGCACAATGCCGAGTTAAGTACAAGAAGACTGACTCTTCTTACTGTCTATGTTTTGAACCATTCCTGTGTCACTAGTTATAGATTCCGATGCTTCACTCTAGGTCTACTGTATCCCTTGGACCTTCTTATTGACGATGAAACACAGAAATTGCATCGGAATTAAATACAAAAGTCACAATGCCGACTAAAGTAAAAGAAGACTGACTCATCTTACTGTCTATGTTTTGAACCATTCCTGCGATACTAGTTATAGATTCCGATGCTTCACTCCAGGTTTACTGTATCCCTTGGACCTTCATATTGACGATGAAACACAGAAATTGCATCGGAATTAAATAAAAAAGGCACAATGCCGACTTAAGTACAAGAAGACTCAGTCTTCTTACTGTCTATGTTTTGAACCATTCCTGTGACACTAGTTACAGATTCCGATGCTTCACTCCAGGTTTACTGTATCCCTTGGACCTTCTTATTGACGATGAAACACAGAAATTGCATCGGAATTAAATACAAAAGGCACAATGCCAAATTAAGTACAAGAAGTCTGGCTCTTCTTACTGACTATGCTTTGAACCATTCCTGTGACACTAGTTATCGATTCCGATGCTTCACTTCAGATTCACTGTATTCCTTGGACCTTCTTATTGGCGATGAAACACAGAATTTGCATCGGAATTAAATAGAAAAGGCACAATGCCGACTTAAGTACTAGAAGACTGATTCTTCCTACTGTCTATGTTTTGAACAACTCCTGTGACACTAGTTATAGATTCCGATGATTTACTACAGGTTTACTGTATCCCACGGACCTTCTTATGGACAATGAAACACAGAAATTGCATCGGAATTAAATACAAAAGTCACAATGCCGACTAAAGTAAAAGAAGACTGACTCATCTTACTGTCTATGTTTTGAACCATTCCTGCGACACTAGTTATAGATTCCGATGCTTCACTCCAGGTTTACTGTATCCCTTGGACCTTCTTTTTGGCGTTGAAACACAGAAATTGCATCGAAATTAAATACAAAAGGCACAATGCCGACTTAAGTACAAGGAGACTGACTCATCTTACTGTCTATGTTTTGAACCATTCCTTTGACTCTAGTTATAGATTCCGATGCTTCACTCCAGGTTTACTGTATCGATTGGACCTTCTTATTGACGATGAAACACAGAAATTGCAACGGAATTAAATAGAAATGGCACAATGCCGACTTAAGTATAAGAAGACTGACATTTCTTACTAACTATGGTTTGAACCCTTCCTGTGACACTAGTTATAGATTCCGATGCCTCACTTCAGGTTTACTGTATCCCTTGGACCTTCCTGTTGACGATGAGACACAGAAAGCGCATCAGAATTAAATAGAAAAAGCACAATGCCGACTTAAGTACAAGGAGACTGACTCATCCTACTCTCTATGTTTTGAACCATTCCTGTGACACTAGTTACAGATTCCGATGCTTCACTCCACGTTTACTGTATCCCTTGGACCTTCTTATTGACGATGATACACAGAAATTGCATCGGAATTAAATACAAAAGGCACAATGCCGACTTAAGTACTAGAAGACTGGCTCTCCTTACTGACTATGCTTTGAACCATTCCTGTGACACTAGTTATAGTTTCCGATGCTTCACTTCAGGTTCACTGTATCCCTTGGACCTTCTTATTGACGATGAAACACAGAAATTTCATCGGAATTAAATAGAAGAGGCACAATACCGACTTAAGTACAAGAAGAGTGACTCTTCACACTGTCTATGTTTTGAACCATTCCTGTGACACTAGTTGTAGATTCCGATGCTTCACTTCAGGTTTACTGTATCCCTCTGCCCTTCGTATTGGCGTTGAAACACAGAAATTGCATCGGAATTAAATACAAAAGGCACAATGCCGACTTAAGTACAAGAAGACTGACTCTTCCAACTCTCAATGTTTTGAACCATTCCTGTGACACTAGTTATAGATTCCGATGCTTCACTTTAGGTTTACTGTATCCCTCTGACTTTCTTATTGACGATGAAACACACAAATTGCATCGGAATTAAATGGAACAGGACCAATACCGACTTAAGTACAAGAAGATTGACTCTTCCTACTGTCTATGTTTTGAACCATTCCTGTGACACTAGTCATAGATTCCGATGCTTCACTTCAGGTTTACTGCATCCCTTGGACGTTCTTATTGACGATGAAACACAGAAATTGCATCGGAATTAAATACAAAAGTCACAATGCCGACTAAAGTAAAAGAAGACTGACTCATCTTACTGTCTATGTTTTGAACCATTCCTGCGACACTAGTTATAGATTCCGATGCTTCACTCCAGGTTTACTGTATCCCTTGGACCTTCATATTGACGATGAAACACAGAAATTGCATCGGAATTAAATAAAAAAGGCACAATGCCGACTTAAGTACAAGAAGACTCAGTCTTCTTACTGTCTATGTTTTGAACCATTCCTGTGACACTAGTTACAGATTCCGATGCTTCACTCCAGGTTTACTGTATCCCTTGGACCTTCTTATTGACGATGAAACACAGAAATTGCATCGGAATTAAATACAAAAGGCACAATGCCAAATTAAGTACAAGAAGTCTGGCTCTTCTTACTGACTATGCTTTGAACCATTCCTGTGACACTAGTTATAGATTCCGATGCTTCACTTCAGGTTTGCTCTATCCCTCTAACTTTCTTATTGACGATGAAACACAGAAATTGCATCGGAATTAAATCGAAAAGTCACAATACGGAATTAAGTACAAGAAGACTGTCTCTTCCTACTGTCTATGCTTTGAACCATCCCTGTGACACTAGTTGTAGATTCCGATGCTTCACTTCAGGTTTACTGTACCCCTTGGACCTTCATATTGTCGATGAAACACAGAAATTGCATCGGAAATAAATACAAGAGGCACAATGCCGACATAAGTACAAGAAGACTGACTCTTCTTACTGACTATGTTTTGAACCATTCCAGTGACACTAGTTATAGATTCCGATGCTTCGCTTCACGTTTACTGTATCCCTCTGACCTTCCTATTGACGATAAAACACAGAAATTAAATCGGAATTAAATACAAAAGGCACAATGCCGACTTAAGTACAAGAAGACTGACTCATATTACTGTCTATGTTTTGAACCATTCCTGTGAAACTAGTTGTAGATTCCAATGCTGCACTCCAGGTTTACTGTAGCCCTTGGACCTTCTTATTGACGATGAAACACAGAAATTGCATCGGAATTAAATACAAAAGGCACAAGGCCGACTTAAGTACAGGAAGACTGACTCCTCTTACTATGTTTTGAACCATTCCTGTGACACTAGTTATAGATTCCGATGCTTCACTTCAGATTTATTGTATCCCTCTGACGTTCTTATTGACGATGAAACACAGAAATTGCGTCGGAATTAAATGCTAAAGGCACAATGCCGAGTTAAGTACAAGAAGACTGACTCTTCTTACTGTCTATGTTTTGAACCATTCCTGTGTCACTAGTTATAGATTCCGATGCTTCACTCTAGGTTTACTGTATCCCTTGGACCTTCTTATTGACGGTGAAACACAGAAATTGCATCGGAATTAAATAAAAAAGGCACAATGCCGAGTTAAGTACAAGAAGACTGACTCTTCTTACTGTCTATGTTTTGAACCATTCCTGTGTCACTAGTTATAGATTCCGATGCTTCACTCTAGGTCTACTGTATCCCTTGGACCTTCTTATTGACGGTGAAAGACAGAAATTGCATCGGAATTAAATAAAAAAGGCACAATGCCGATTTAAGTACAATAAGACTGACTCTTCTTACTGTCTATGCTTTGAACCATTCCTGTGTCACTAGTTATAGATTCCGATGCTTCACTCTAGGTTTACTGTATCCGTTGGACCTTCTTATTGACGATGAAACACAGAAATTGCATCGGAATTAAATAGAAAAAGCACAATGCCGACTTAAGTACAAGAAGACTGACTTTTCCTACTCTCTATGTTTTGAACCATTCCTGTGACACTAGTATTTTATTCCGATGCTTCACTTGAGGTTTACTGTATCCCTCTGACCATCTTATGGACGATGAAACACAGAAATTGCATCGGAATGAAATACAAAAGCACAATGCCGACTTAAGTACAAGAAGACTGACTCTTCCAGCTCTCTATGCTTTGAACCATTCCTGTGGCACTAGTTATAGATTCCGATGCTTCATTTCAGGTTTACTGTATCCCTCTTACTTTCTTATTGACGATGAAACACAGAAATTGCATCGGTATTAAACAGAAAATGCACAATACCGACTTAAGTACAAGGAGACTGACTCTTCCCACTATCTATGTTTTGAACCATTCTTGTGACACTAGATATAGATTCCGATGCTTCACTTCAGGTTTACTGTATCCCTTGGACTTTCTTATTGACGATGGAACACAGAAATTGCATTGGATTTAAATACAAAAGGCACAATGCTGACTTAAGTACAAGAACACTGACTCATCTTACTGTCTATGCTTTGAACCATTCCTGTGACACTAGTTTTAGATTCCGATGCTTCACTCCAGGTTTACTGTATCCCTTGGACCTTCATAATGACGATGAAACACAGAAATTGCATCGGAATTAAATACAAAAGCACAATGCCGACTTAAGTACAAGAACACTGACTCTTCTTAATGACTATGTTTTGAACCATTCCTGTGACACTGGTTATAGTTTCCGATGCTTCACTTCAGGTTTACTGTATCCCTCTGACCTTCTTACTGACGATAAAACACAGAAATTACATCGGAAATAAATACAAAAGGCACAATGCTGACTTAAGTACAAGAACACTGACTCTTCTTACTGACTATGTTTTGAACC
Organism: Schistocerca piceifrons; assembly: GCF_021461385.2. Classification (NCBI taxonomy): domain Eukaryota; kingdom Metazoa; phylum Arthropoda; class Insecta; order Orthoptera; family Acrididae; genus Schistocerca; species Schistocerca piceifrons. The sequence goes on along the minus strand of NW_025727722.1, from coordinate 317,972 downwards.
ATTCCTGTGACACTGGTTATAGTTTCCGATGCTTCACTTCAGATTTACTGTATCCCTCTGACGTTCTTATTGACGATGAAACACAGAAATTGCGTCGGAATTAAATACAAAAGGCACAATGCCGAATTAAGTACAAGAAGACTGACTCTTCTTACTGTCTATGTTTTGAAACATTCCTGCGACACTAGTTATGGATTCCGATGCTTCACTCTAGGTTTACTGCATCGCTTGGACCTTCTTATTGACGATGAAACACGGAAATTGCATCGGAATTAAATGAAAAAGGCACAATGCCGACTTAAGTACAAGAAGACTGATTCTTCCTACTGTCTTTGATTTGAACCATTCCTGTGACACTAGTTATAAATTACGATGCTTCACTTCAGGTTTACTGTATAACTCTGCCCTTCTTATTGACGATGAAACACAGAAATTGCATCGGAATTAAATACAAAAGGCACAATGCCGACTTAACTACAAGAAGACTGACTCTGCTTTCTGTCTATGTTTTGAACCATTTCTTGTGATACTAGTTATAGATTTCGATGCTTCACTTCAGGTTTATTGTATCCCTTGGACCTTCTTATTGACGATGAAACACAGAACCTGCATCGGAATTAGATACAAAAGGCACAATGTCGACTTAAGTACAAGAAGAATGACTCTTGCAATTGTCTATGTTTTGAACCATTCGTGTGACACTAGTTATAGATTCCGATGCTTCACTTTACGTTTACTGTATCCCTCTGACCTTCTTATTGACGATGAAACACAGAAATTGCATAGGAATTAAATAGAAAAGACACAATACCGACTTAACTAAAGGAAGACTGACTCTTCTTACTGACTATGTTTTGAACCATTCATGTGGCACTAGTTATAGATTCCGATTCTTAACTTGGGGATTACTGTATCCCACTGAGCTTCTTAGTGACGATGAAACACAGAAATTGCATCGGAATGAAATACAAAAAGCACAATCCCGAATTAAGTACAAGAAGACTGACTCTTCTTACTGTCTATGTTTGAACCTTTCCTGTGACACTAGTTATAGATTCCGATGATTCACTTCAGCTTTACTGTATCCCTCTGACCTTCTTTTTGACGATGAAACACAGAAATTGCTTCAGAATTAAATACATAAGGCACAATGCCGATTTAAGTAAAAGAAGTCTGACTCTTCTTACTGTCTATGTTTTCAACCATTCCTGTGACACTAGTTATAGATTCCGATGCATCACTCCAGGTGTACTGTATCCCTTGGACCCTCTTATTAACAATGAATCACAGAAATTGCATCAGAATTAAAAAGAAAAACCACAATGATGACTTAAGTACATGAAGACTGACTCTTCTTACTGACTATGTTTTGAACCATTCCTGTGTCACTAGTTTTTTAATCCGATGCTTCACTTGACGTTTACTGTATCCCTCGGACCTTCTTATGGACGATGAAACACAGAAATTGCATCGGAATGAAATACAAAAGCCACAATTCCGACTTAAGTACAAGAAGACTGACTCATCTTACTGTCTATGTTTTGAACCATCCTGTGACACTAGTCATAGATTCCGATGCTTCCCTGCAGGTATACTGTATCCCTTGGCCCTTCTTTTTGTCGATGAAACACAGAAATTGCATCGGAATTAAATAGAATAGGCACAATGCCGACTTAAGTACAAAAAGACTGACGCTTCTTACTGACTATGTTTTGAACCATTCCTGTGACACTAGTTATAGATTCCGATGCTTCACTTCAGGTTTACTGTATCCCTTAGAACTTCATATTGACGATGAGACACAGAAATCGCATCGGAATGAAATAGAAAAAGCACAATGCCGACTTAAGTACAAGAAGGCTGACTCTTCCACCTCTCTATGTTTTGAACCATTCCGGTGACACTAGTTTTTTATTCCGATGCTTCACTTGCGGTTTACTGTATCCCTCGGACCTTCTTATGGACGATGAAACACAGAAATTGCATCGGAATGAAATACAAAAGGCACAATGACGACTTAAGTACAAGAAGACTGACCCTTTCAACTCTCTATGATTTGAACCATTCCTGTTACACTAGTTATAGATTCAGATGCTTCACTTCAGGTTTACTGTATCCCCCTGACTTTCTTATTGACGATGAAAAAACAGAAATGGAATCGGAATTAAATAGAAAAGGCACAATACCGACCTAAGTACAAGAAAACTGACTCTTCCTACTGTCTATGTTTTGAACCATTCCTGTGACACTAGTTATAGATGCTGATGCTTCACTTCAGGTTTACTGTATCCCTTGGACCTTCTTATTGGCGTTGAGACACAGAAATTGCATCGAAATTAAATACAAAAAGCACAATGCCGACTTAAGTACAAGGAGACTGACTCATCTTACTGTCTATGTTTTGAACCATTCCTTTGACACTAGTTATAGATTCCGATGCTTCACTCCAGGTTTACTGTATCCCTTGGACCTTTACATTGACGATGAAACACAGAAATTGCGTCGGAATTAAATACAAAAGGCACAATGCCGAATTACGTACAAGAAGACTGACTCTTCTTACTGTCTATGTTTTGAACCTTTCCTGCGACACTAGTTATAGATTCCGATGCTTCATTTCAGGTTTACTGTATCCCTCTGACTTTCTTATTGACGATGAAACACAGAAATTGCATCGGTATTAAACAGAAAAGGCACAATACCGACTTAAGTACAAGGAGACTGACTCTTCCCACTATCTATGTTTTGAACCATTCCTGTGACACTAGATATAGATTCCGATGCTTCACTTCAGGTTTACTATATCCCTTGGACCTTCTTATTGACGATGGAACACAGAAATTGCATTGGAATTAAATACAAAAGGCACAATGCTGACTTAAGTACAAGAAGACTGACTCATCTTACTGTCTATGCTTTGAACCATTCCTGTGACACTAGTTTTAGATTCCGATGCTTCACTCCAGGTTTACTGTATCCCTTGGACCTTCATAATGACGATGAAACACAGAAATTGCATCGGAATTAAATACAAAAGCACAATGCCGACTTAAGCACAAGAACACTGACTCTTCTAACTGACTATGATTTGAACCATTCCTGTGACACTAGTTATAGTTTCCGATGCTTCACTTCAGGTTTACTGTATCCCTCTGACCTTATTACTGACGATAAAACACAGAAATTACATCGGAAACAAATACAAAAGGCACAATGCTGACTTAAGTACAAGAAGACTGACTCTTCTTACTGTCTATGTTTTGTACCATTCCTGTGACAATAGTTACAGATTCCGATGCTTCACTTCAGATTTACTGTATCCCTCTGACGTTCTTATTGACGATGAAACACAGAAATTGCGTCGGAATATAATACAAAAGGCACAATGCCGAATTAAGTACAAGAAGACTGACTCTTCTTACTGTCTATGTTTTGAAACATTCCTGCGACACTAGTTATGGATTCCGATGCTTCACTCTAGGTTTACTGTATCCCTTGGACCTTCTTATTGACGATGAAACACGGAAATTGCATCGGAATTAAATAAAAAAGGCACAATGCCGACTTAAGTACAAGAAGACTGAATCTTCCTACTGTCTTTGATTTGAACCATTCCTGTGACACTAGTTATAAATTACGACGCTTCACCTCAGGTTTACTGTATATCTCTGCCCTTCTTAACGACGATGAAACACAGAAATTGCATCGCAATTAAATACAAAAGGCACAATGCCGACTTAACTACAAGAAGACTGACTCTGCTTTCTGTCTATGTTTTGAACCATTTCTTGTGATACTAGTTATAGATTTCGATGCTTCACTCCAGGTTTACTGTTTCCCTTGGACCTTCTTATTGACGATGAAACACAGAAATTGCATCGGAATTAAATACAGAAGGCAGAATGCCGATTTAAGTAAAAGAAGTCTGACTCTTCTTACTGTCTATGTTTTCAACCATTAATGTGACGCTAGTTATAGATTCCGATGCATCACTCCAGGTGTACTGTATCCCTTGGACCCTCTTAATAACAATGAATCACAGAAAACGCATCAGAATTAAAAAGGAAAGGCACAATGATGACTTAAGTACATGAAGACTGACTCTTCTTACTGACTATGTTTTGAACCATTCCTGTGACACTAGTTATAGATTCTGATGCTTCACTTCAGGTTTACTGTATCCCTTGGACCCTCTTATTGACGATGAAACACAGAAATTGCATCGAAATTAAATACAAAGGCACAATACCGACTTAAGTACAATAAGACTGACTCCTCTTACTGACTATGTTTTGAACCATTCCAGTGACACTAGTCATAGATTCCGATGCTTTACTCAGGATTACTGTATACCTCGGACCTTCTTATTGACAATGAAACACAGAAATTGCATAGGAATTAAATACAAAAAGCACAATGCCGACTTAAGTACAAGAAGACAGACTCTTCTTACTGTCTATGTATTGAACCATGCCTGCGACACTAGTTACAGATTCCGATGCTTCACTCCAGGTTTACTGTATCCCTTGGACCTTCTTATTGACGATGAAACACGGAAATTGCATCGGAATTAAAAACAATAGGCACAATGCCGACTTAAGTACAAGAAGACAGACTCTTCTTACTGTCTATGTATTGAACCATGCCTGTGACAATAGTTATAGATTCCGATGCTTCACTTCAGGTTCACTGTATCCCTTGGACCTTCTTATTGACGATGAAACACAGAAATAGCATAGGATTTAAATACAAAAGGCACAATGACCACTTAAGTACAAGAAGACTGACTCTTCTTACGAACTATGTTTTGAACCATTCCTGTGACACTAGTTATAGTTTCTGATGCTTCACTTCAGGTTTACTGTATCCCTTGGACCTTCTTATTAGCGATGAAACACAATAATTGCTTAGGAATTAAATACAAAAGGCACAATGCCGACTTAAGTACAAGAAGACTGACTCATTTTACTGTCTATGATTTGAACCATTCCTGTGACACTAGTTATAGATTCCGATGCTTCCCTGCAGGTATACTGTATCCCTTGGCCCTTCTTTTTGACTATGAAACACAGAAATTGCACCGGAATTAAATAGAGATGGCACAATGCCGTCTTAAGAACAAAAAGACTGACGGTTCTTACTGACTATGTTTTGAACCATTCCTGTGACACTAGTTATAGATTCCGATGCTTCACTTCAGGTTTACCGTATCCATTGGACCTTCGTATTGACTATGAAACACACAAATTGCATCGGAATTAAATACAAAAGGCACAATTGCGACTTAAGTACATGAAGACTGACTCATCTTACTGTCAATGTTTTGAACCATTCCTTTGAGACTAGTTATAGATTCCGATGCTTCACTCCAGGTTTACTGTATCCCTTGGACCTTTACATTGACGATGAAACACAGAAATTGCATCGGAATTAAATACAAAATTCACAATGCCGACTTAAGTACAAGAAGACTGTGACTCTTCTCACTGACTATGTTTTGAACCATTCCTGTGACACTAGTTATAGATTCCGATGCTTCACTTCAGGTTTACTGTATCCCTCTGACCTTCATGTTGACGATTAAACACAGAAATTACATCGGAATTAAATACAAAAGGCACAATGCCGACTTAAGTATAAGAAGACTGACTCTTCTTACTGTCTATGTTTTGAACCATTCCTGTGACACTAGTTATAGATTCCGATGCTTCACTTCAGATTTACTGTATCCCTCTGACGTTCTTATTGACGATGAAACACAGAAATTGCGTCGGAATTAAATACAAAAGGCACAATGCCAACTTAAGTACAAGAAGACTGACTCTTCTTACTGTCTATGCTTTGAACCATTCCTGTGACACTAGTTACAGATTCCGATGCTTCACTCCAGGTTTACTGTTTCCCTTGGACCTTCTTATTGACGATGAAACACAGAAATTGCATCGGAATTAAATTCAAAAGGCACAATGCCGTCTTAAGTACAAGAAGACTGGCTCTTCTTACTAACTATGCTTTGAACCATTCCTGTGACACTACTTACAGATTCCGATGCTTCACTTTAGGTTCACCGTATCCCTTGGACCTTCTTATTGACGATGAAACACAGAAATTTCATCGGAATTAAATGCAAAAGGCACAATGCCGACTTATGTACAAGAATACTGATTCATCCTACTGTCTATGTTTTGAACCATTCCTGTGACACTAGTTATAGATTCCGATGCTTCACTTCAGGTTTACTGTATCCCTCTGCCATTCTTATTGATGATGAAACACAGAAATTCCATCGGAATTAAATACAAAATGCACAATGCCGTCTCAAGTACAAGAAGACTAACTCTTCGACCTGTCTATGATTTGAACCGTTCCTGTGACACTAGTTACAGATTCCGATGCTTCACTACAGGTTTACTGTATCCCTTGGACCTTCTTATTGGCGATGAAACAGAGAAATTGCATCGGAATTAAATAGAAAAGGCACAATGCCGACTTAAGTACAAGAAGACTGACTCTTCTTACTGTCTATGTTTTGAACCATTAATGTGACACTAGTTATAGATTCCGATGCTTCACTACAGGTTCACTGTATCCCTTGGACCTTCTTATTGACGATGAAACACAGAAATTGCATCGGAATTAGATAGAAAAGGCACAATGCCGACTTAAGTATAAGAAGACTGATTCTTCCTAATGTCTATGTTTTGAACTATTCCTGTGACACTAGTTATAGATTCCGATGCTTCACTTCAGGTTTACTGCATCACTCTGCCCTTCTTATTGACGATGAAGCACAGAAATTGCATCGGAATTAAATACAAAAGGCACAATGTCGACTTAAGTACGAGAAGACTGACTCTGCTTTCTGTCTATGTTTTGAACCATTTCTGTGATACTAGTTATAGATTTCGATGCTTCACTCCAGGTTTACTGTATCCCTTGGACCTTCTTATTGACGATGAAACACAGAAATTGCATCGGAATTAAATACAAAAGGCACAATGACAACTTAAGTACAAGTAGACTGACTCTTCTTACAGGCTATGCTTTGAACCATTCCTGTGACACTAGTTATAGATTCCGATGCTTCACTTCAGGTTCACTGTATCCCTTGGACCTTCTTATTGACGATGAAACACAGAAATAGCATCGGAATTAAACACAAAAGGCACAATGACCACTTAAGTACAAGAAGACTGACTTTTCTTACGAACTATGTTTTGAACCATTCCTGTGACACTAGTTATAGATTCTGATGCTTCACTCCAGGTTTACTGTATCCCTTGGACCTTCTTATTGACGATGAAACACAGAAATTCCATCGGAATTAAATACAAAATGCACAATGCCGTCTCAAGTACAGGAAGACTAACTCTTCGACCTGTCTATGATTTGAACCGTTCCTGTGACACTAGTTACAGATTCCGATGCTTCACTCCAGGTTTACTGTATCCCTTGGACCTTCTTATTGACGATGAAACAGAGAAATTGCATCGGAATTAAATAGAAAAGGCACAATGCCGACTTAAGTACAAGAAGACTGACTCTTCTTACTGTCTATGTTTTGAACCATTAATGTGACACTAGTTACAGATTCCGATGCTTCACTCCAGGTTTACTGTATCCCTTGGACCTTCTTATTGACGATGAAACACAGAAATTGCATCGGAATTAAATACAAAAGGCACAATGCCAACTTAAGTACAAGATGACTGGCTCTTCTTACTGACTATGCTTTGAACCATTCCTGTGACACTAGTTATAGATTCCGATGCTTCACTACAGGTTCACTGTATCCCTTGGACCTTCTTATGGACGATGAAACACAGATATTGCATCGGAATTAGATAGAAAAGGCACAATGCCGACTTAAGTATAAGAAGACTGATTCTTCCTAATGTCTATGTTTTGAACCATTCCTGTGACACTAGTTACAGATTCCGATGCTTCACTCCAGGTTTACTGTTTCCCTTGGAACTTCTTATTGACGGTGAAACACAGAAATTGTATCGGAATTAAATACAAACGGCACAATGTCGACTTAAGTACTAGAAGACTGGCTCTTCTTACTGACTATGCTTTGAACCATTCCTGTGACACTAGTTATAGATTCCGATGCTTCACTTCAGGTTTACTGTATTCCTCTGACCTTCTTATTGACGATGAAACACAGAAATTGCATCGGAATTAAATAGAAAAGGCACAATGCCGACTTAAGTACAAGAAGACTGACACTTCTTACTGACTATGTTTTGAACCATTCCTGTGTCACTAGTTTTTTAATCCGATGCTTCACTTGACGTTTACTGTATCCCTCGGACCTTCTTATGGACGATGAAACTCAGAAATTGCATCGGAATGAAACACAAAAGCCACAATTCCGACTTAAGTACAAGAAGACTGAATCTTCCAAATCTCTATGTTTTGAACCATTAATGTGACACTAGCTATAGATTCCGATGCTTCACTCCAGGTTTACTGTTTCCCTTGGACCTTCTTATTGACGGTGAAACACAGAAATTGCATCGGAATTAAATACAAAAGGCACAATGCCGATTTAAGTAAAAGAAGTCTGACACTTCTTACTGTCTATGTTTTGAACCATTCCTGTGACACTAGTTATAGATTCCGATGCTTCACTCCAGGTTTACTGTATCCCTTGGACACTCTTATTAACAATGAATCACAGAAATTGCATCAGAATTAAAAAGAAAAGGCACAATGATGACTTAAGTACAAGAAGACTGACTCTTCTTACTGACTATGTTTTGAACCATTCCTGTGACACTAGTTATAGATTCCGATGCTTCACTTCTGGTTTACTGTATCCCTTGGACCTTATTATTGACGATGAAACACAGAAATTGCTTCGGAATTAAATACAAAGGCACAATACCGACTTAGGTACAAGAAGACTGACTCCTCTTACTGACTATGATTTGAACCATTCCTGTGACACTAGTTACAGATTACGATGCTTCACTCCAGGTTTACTGTTTCCCTTGGAACTTGTTATTGACGGTGAAACACAGAAATTGCATCGGAACTAAATACAAACGGCACAATGCCGACTTAAGTACTAGAAGACTGGCTCTTCTTACTGACTATGCTTTGAACCATGCCTGTGACACTAGTTATAGATTCCGATGCTTCACTTCAGGTTTACTGTATCCTGCTGACCTTCTTATTGACGATGAAACACAGAAATTGCATCGGAATTAAATAGAAAAGGCACAATGCCGACTTAAGTACAAGAAGAATGACTCTTGCAACTGTCTATGCTTTGAACCATTCGTGTGACACTAGTTATAGATTCCGATGCTTCACTTTAGGTTTACTGTATCCCTCTGACCTTCTTATTGACGATGAAACACAGATATTGCATAGGAATTAAATAGAAAAGGCACAATACCGACTTCACTACAGGAAGACTGACTCTTCTTACTGACTATGTTTTGAACCATTCATGTGACACTAGTTATAGATTCCGATGCTTAACTTGAGGATTACTGTATCCCACTGACCTTCTTAGTGACGATGAAACACAGAAATTGCATCGGAATAAAATACAAAAAGCACAATCCCGAATTAAGTACAGGAAGACTGACTCTTCTTACTGTCTATGTTTGAACCTTTCCTGTGACACTAGTTATAGATTCCGATGCTTCACTTCAGGTTTACTGTATCCCTCTGACCTTCTTATTGACGATGAAACACAGAAATTGCTTCAGAATTAAATACAAAAAGCACAATGCCTAATTAAGTACAAGAAGACTGACTCTCCTTACTGTCTATGTTTTGAACCATTCCTGTGACATTAGTTATAGACTACGATGCTTCACTCCAGGTTTACTGTATCCCTTGGACCTTCTTATTGACGATCAAACACAGAAATTGCATCGGAATGAAACACAAAAGCCACAATTCCGACTTAAGTACAAGAAGACTGAATCTTCCAAATCACTATGTTTTGAACCATTCCTGTGACACTAGTTATAGATTCCGATGCTTCACTTCAGGTTTACTGTATCCCCTAGACCTTCCTATTGACGATGAGACACAGAAATCGCATTGGAATGAAATAGAAAAAGAACAATGCCGACTTAAGTACAAGAAGACTGACTCTTCCAACTCTCTATGCTTTGAACCATTCCTGTGACGCTAGTTTTTTATTCCGATGCTTCACTTGAGGTTTACTGTATCCCTCGGACCTTCTTATGGACGATGAAACACAGAAATTACATCGGAATGAAATACAAAAGGCACAATGCCAACTTAAGTACAAGAAGACTGACTCTTCCAACTCTCTATGTTTTGAACCATTCCTGTGAGACAAGTTATAGATTCAGATGCTTCACTTCCGGGTTACTGTATCCCTCTGACTTTCTTATTGACGATGAAACACAGATATAGCATCGGAATTAAATAGAAAAGGCACAATACCGACCTAGGTGCAAGAAGACAGACTCTTCCTACTGTCTATGTTTGAACTATTCCTGTGACACTAGTTATAGATTCCGATGCTTCACTTCAGGTTTACTGTATCCCTTGGACGCTCTTATTAACAATGAATCCCAGAAATTGCATCAGAATTAAAAAGAAAAGGCACAATGATGACTTAAGTACAAGAAGACTGACTCTTCTTACTGACTATGATTTGAACCATTCCTGTGACACTAGTTATAGATTCCGATGCTTCACTTCTGGTTTACTGTATCCCTTGGACCTTATTATTGACGATGAAACACAGAAATTGCTTCGGAATTAAATACAAAGGCACAATACCGACTTAGGTACAAGAAGACTGACTCCTCTTACTAACTATGATTTGAACCATTCCTGTGACACTAGTTACAGATTACGATGCTTCACTCCAGGTTTAATGTTTCCCTTGGAACTTGTTATTGACGGTGAAACACAGAAATTGCATCGGAACTAAATACAAACGGCACAATGCCGACTTAAGTACTAGAGGACTGGCTCTTCTTACTGACTATGCTTTGAACCATGCCTGTGACACTAGTTATAGATTCCGATGCTTCACTTCAGGTTTACTGTATCCTGCTGACCTTCTTATTGACGATGAAACACAGAAATTGCATCGGAATTAAATAGAAAAGGCACAATGCCGACTTAAGTACAAGAAGAATGACTCTTGCAACTGTCTATGCTTTGAACCATTCGTGTGACACTAGTTATAGATTCCGATGCTTCACTTTAGGTTTACTGTATCCCTCTGACCTTCTTATTGACGATGAAACACAGATATTGCATAGGAATTAAATAGAAAAGGCACAATACCGACTTCACTACAGGAAGACTGACTCTTCTTACTGACTATGTTTTGAACCATTCATGTGACACTAGTTATAGATTCCGATGCTTAACTTGAGGATTACTGTATCCCACTGACCTTCATAGTGACGATGAAACACAGAAATTGCATCGGAATAAAATACAAAAAGCACAATCCCGAATTAAGTACAGGAAGACTGACTCTTCTTACTGTCTATGTTTGAACCTTTCCTGTGACACTAGTTATAGATTCCGATGCTTCACTTCAGGTTTACTGTATCCCTGTGACCTTCTTATTGACGATGAAACACAGAAATTGCTTCAGAATTAAATACAAAAAGCACAATGCCGAATTAAGTACAAGAAGACTGACTCTCCTTACTGTCTATGTTTTGAACCATTCCTGTGACATTAGTTATAGACTACGATGCTTCACACCAGGTTTACTGTATCCCTTGGACCTTCTTATTGACGATCAAACACAGAAATTGCATCGGAATTAAATACAAAAGGCACAATGCCGATTTAAGTAAAAGAAGTCTGACACTTCTTACTGTCTATGTTTTGAACCATTCCGGTGACACTAGTTATAGATTCCGATGCTTCACTCCGGGTTTACTGTATCAATTGGACACTCTTATTAACAATGAATCACAGAAATTGCATCAGAATTAAAAAGAAAAGGCACAATGATGACTTAAGTACAAGAAGACTGACTCTTCTTACTGACTATGTTTTGAACCATTCCTGTGTCACTAGTTTTTTAAGCCGATGCTTCACTTGACGTTTACTGTAACCCTCGGACCTTCTTATGGACGATGAAACACAGAAATTGCATCGGAATGAAACACAAAAGCCACAATTCCGACTTAAGTACAAGAAGACTGAATCTTCCAAATCACTATGTTTTGAACCATTCCTGTGACACTAGTTATAGATTCCGATGCTTCACTTCAGGTTTACTGTATCCCCTAGACCTTCCTATTGACGATGAGACACAGAAATCGCATTGGAATGAAATAGAAAAAGAACAATGCCGACTTAAGTACAAGAAGACTGACTCTTCCAACTCCCTATGCTTTGAACCATTCCTGTGACGCTAGTTTTTTATTCCGATGCTTCACTTGAGGTTTAATGTATCCCTCGGACCTTCTTATGGACGATGAAACACAGAAATTACATCGGAATGAAATACAAAAGGCACAATGCCAACTTAAGTACAAGAAGACTGACTCTTCCAACTCTCTATGTTTTGAACCATTCCTGTGACACAAGTTATAGATTCAGATGCTTCACTTCCGGGTTACTGTATCCCTCTGACTTTCTTATTGACGATGAAACACAGATATAGCATCGGAATTAAATAGAAAAGGCACAATACCGACCTAGGTGCAAGAAGACAGACTCTTCCTACTGTCTATGTTTGAACTATTCCTGTGACACTAGTTATAGATTCCGATGCTTCACTTCAGGTTTACTGTATCCCTTGGACCTTCTTATTGATGATGAAACACACAAATTGCATCGGAATTAAATACAAAAGGCACAATTGCGACTTAAGTACATGAAGACTGACTCATCTTACTGTCTATGTTTTGAACCATTCCTGTGACACTAGTTATAGATTCTGATGCTTCACTTCAGGTTTACTGTATCCCTTGGACCTTCTTATTGGCGTTGAAACACAGAAATTGCATCGAAATTAAATACAAAGGGCACAATGCCGACATATGTACAAGAAGACTGACTCATCTTACTGTCTATGTTTTGAACCATTCCTTTGACACTAGTTATAGATTCCGATGCTTCACTCCAGGTTTACTGTATCCCTTGCACCTTCATATTGACGATGAAACACAGAAATTGCATCGGAATTAAATACAAAAGGCACAATGGCGACTTAAGTACAAGAAGACTGTGACTCTTCTTACTGACTATGTTTTGAAACATTCCTGTGACACTAGTTATAGATTCCGATGCTTCACTTCACGTTTACTGAATTCCTCTGACCTTCTTATTGACGATAAAACACAGAAATTTCATCGGAATTAAATACAAACGGCACAATGCCGACTTAAGTACAAGAAGACTGGCTCTTCTTACTGATTATGTTTTGAAACATTCCTGTGACACTAGTTATGGATTCCGATGCTTCACTTCAGGTTTACTGTATCCCTCTGACCTTCTTATTGACGATGAAACACAGAAATTGCATCGGAATTAAATAGAAAAGGCACAATGCCGACTTAAGTACAAGAAGACTGACTCTTCTTACTGACTATGTTTTGAACCATTCCTGTGTCACTAGTTTTTTAATCCGATGCTTCACTTGACGTTTACTGCAACCCTCGGACCTTCTTATGGACGATGAAACTCAGAAATTGCATCGGAATGAAACACAAAAGCCACAATTCCGACTTAAATACAAGAAGACTGAATCTTCCAAATCTCTATGTTTTGAACCATTAATGTGACACTAGCTATAGATTCCGATGCTTCACTCCAGGTTTACTGTTTCCCTTGGACCTTCTTATTGACGGTGAAACACAGAAATTGCATCGGAATTAAAAACAAAAGGCACAATGCCAACTTAAGTACATGTAGACTGAGATTTCCTACTGTCTATGTTTTGAACCATTCCTGTGACACTAGTTATAGATACCGATGTTTCATTTCAGGTTTACTGTATCCCTTGGACCTTCTTATTGACGATGAAACACAGAAATTGCATCGGAATTAAATACAAAAGGCACAATGCCGACTTAAGTACAAGAAGAATGACTCTTGCAACTGTCTATGCTTTGAACCATTCGTGTGACACTAGTTATAGATTCCGATGCTTCACTTTAGGTTTACTGTATCCCTCTGACCTTCTTATTGACGATGAAACAAAGAAATTGCATAGGAATTAAATAGAAAAGGCACAATACCGACTTCTCTGCAGGAAGACTGACTCTTCTTACTGACTATGTTTTGAACCATTCATGTGACACTAGTTATAGATTCCGATGCTTAACTTGAGGATTACTGTATCCCACTGACCTTCTTAGTGACGTTGAAACACAGAAATTGCATCGGAATCAAATACAAAAAGCACAATCCCGAATTAAGTACAGGAAGACTGACTCTTCTTACTGTCTATGTTTGAACCTTTCCTGTGACACTAGTTATAGATTCAGATGCTTCACTTCAGGTTCACTGTATCCCTCTGACCTTCTTATTGACGATGAAACACAGAAATTGCTTCAGAATTAAATACAAAAAGCACAATGTCGAATTAAGTACAAGAAGACTGACTCTCCTTACTGTCTATGTTTTGAACCATTCCTGTGACATTAGTTATAGACTACGATGCTTCACTCCAGGTTTACTGCATCCCTTGGACCTTCTTATTGACGATCAAACACAGAAATTGCATCGGAAGTAAATACAAAAGGCACAATGCCGATTTAAGTAAAAGAAGTCTGACACTTCTTACTGTCTATGTTTTGAACCATTCCTGTGACACTAGTTATAGATTCCGATGCTTCACTTCTCGTTTACTGTGTCCCTTGGACCTTATTATTGACGATGAATCACAGAAATTGCTTCGGAATTAAATACAAAGGCACAATACCGACTTAGGTACAAGAAGACTGACTCCTCTTACTGACTATGATTTGAAACATTCCTGTGACACTAGTTACAGATTACGATGCTTCACTCCAGGTTTACTGTTTCCCTTGGAACTTGTTATTGATGGTGAAACACAGAAATTGCATCGGAATTAAATAGAAAAGGCACAATGCCGACTTAAGTACAAGAAGACTGACACTTCTTACTGACTATGTTTTGAACCATTCCTGTGTCACTAGTTTTTTAATCCGATGCTTCACTTGACGTTTACTGTATCCCTCGGACCTTCTTATGGACGATGAAACTCAGAAATTGCATCGGAATGAAACACAAAAGCCACAATTCCGACTTAAGTACAAGAAGACTGAATCTTCCAAATCTCTATGTTTTGAACCATTAATGTGACACTAGCTATAGATTCCGATGCTTCACTCCAGGTTTACTGTTTCCCTTGGACCTTCTTATTGACGGTGAAACACAGAAATTGCATCGGAATTAAATACAAAAGGCACAATGCCGATTTAAGTAAAATAGGTCTGACACTTCTTACTGTCTATGTTTTGAACCATTCCTGTGACACTAGTTATAGATTCCGATGCTTCACTCCAGGTTTACTGTATCCCTTGGACACTCTTATTAACAATGAATCACAGAAATTGCATCAGAATTAAAAAGAAAAGGCACAATGATGACTTAAGTACAAGAAGACTGACTCTTCTTACTGACTATGTTTGAACCATTCCTGTGACACTAGTTATAGATTCCGATGCTTCACTTCTGGTTTACTGTATCCCTTGGACCTTATTATTGACGATGAAACACAGAAATTGCTTCGGAATTAAATACAAAGGCACAATACCGACTTAGGTACAAGAAGACTGACTCCTCTTACTGACTATGATTTGAACCATTCCTGTGACACTAGTTACAGATTACGATGCTTCACTCCAGGTTTACTGTTTCCCTTGGAACTTGTTATTGACGGTGAAACACAGAAATTGCATCGGAACTAAATACAAACGGCACAATGCCGACTTAAGTACTAGAAGACTGGCTCTTCTTACTGACTATGCTTTGAACCATGCCTGTGACACTAGTTATAGATTCCGATGCTTCACTTCAGGTTTACTGTATCCTGCTGACCTTCTTATTGACGATGAAACACAGAAATTGCATCGGAATTAAATAGAAAAGGCACAATGCCGACTTAAGTACAAGAAGAATGACTCATGCAACTGTCTATGCTTTGAACCATTCGTGTGACACTAGTTATAGATTCCGATGCTTCACTCCGGGTTTACTGTATCCCTTGGACACTCTTATTAACAATGAATCACAGAAATTGCATCAGAATTAAAAAGAAAAGGCACAATGATGACTTAAGTACAAGAAGACTGACTCTTCTTACTGACTATGTTTTGAACCATTCCTGTGTCACTAGTTTTTTAAGCCGATGCTTCACTTGACGTTTACTGTAACCCTCGGACCTTCTTATGGACGATGAAACACAGAAATTGCATCGGAATGAAACACAAAAGCCACAATTCCGACTTAAGTACAAGAAGACTGAATCTTCCAAATCTCTATGTTTTGAACCATTCCTGTGACACTAGTTATAGATTCCGATGCTTCACTCCAGGTTTACTGTTTCCCTTGGACCTTCTTATTGACGATGAAACACAGAAATTGCATAGGAATTAAATAGAAAAGGCACAATACCGACTTCACTACAGGAAGACTGACTCTTCTTACTGACTATGTTTTGACCCATTCATGTGACACTAGTTATAGATTCAGATGCTTAACTTGAGGATTACTGTATCCCACTGACCTTCTTAGTGACGATGAAACACAGAAATTGCATCGGAATAAAATACAAAAAGCACAATCCCGAATTAAGTACAGGAAGACTGACTCTTCTTACTGTCTATGTTTGAACCTTTCCTGTGACACTAGTTATAGATTCCGATGCTTCACTTCAGGTTTACTGTATCCCTCTG
The DNA here is from genome assembly GCF_021461385.2 of Schistocerca piceifrons. NCBI lineage: Eukaryota > Metazoa > Arthropoda > Insecta > Orthoptera > Acrididae > Schistocerca > Schistocerca piceifrons. The sequence goes on along the minus strand of NW_025727722.1, from coordinate 301,065 downwards.
ACCTTCTTATTGACGGTGAAACACAGAAATTGCTTCAGAATTAAATACAAAAAACACAATGCCGAATTAAGTACAAGAAGACTGACTCTCCTTACTGTCTATGTTTTGAACCATTCCTGTGACATTAGTTATAGACTACGATGCTTCACTCGAGGTTTACTGTATCCCTTGGACCTTCTTATTGACGATCAAACACAGAAATTGCATCGGAATTAAATACAAAAGGCACAATGCCGATTTAAGTAAAAGATGTCTGACACTTCTTAATGTCTATGTTTTGAACCATTCCGGTGACACTAGTTATAGATTCCGATGCTTCACTCCAGGTTTACTGTATCCCTTGGACACTCTTATTAACAATGAATCACAGAAATTGCATCAGACTTAAAAAGGAAAGGCACAATGGTGACTTAAGTACAAGAAGACTGACTCATCTTACTGACTATGTTTTGAACCATTCCTGTGACACTAGTTATAGATTCCGATGCTTCACTTCAGGTTTACTGTATCCCTTGGACCTTCTTATTGACGATGAAACACATAAATTGCTTCGGAATTAAATACAAAGGCACAATACCGACTTAGGTACAAGAAGACTGACTCCTCTTACTGACTATGCTTTGAACCATTCCTGTGACACTAGTAACAGATTACGATGCTTCACTCCAGGTTTACTGTTTCCCTTGGACTTTCTTATTGACGATGAAACACAGAAATTGCATCGGAATTAAATACAAAATGCACAATGCCGTCTAAGTACAAGAAGACTGGCTCTTCTTACTGACTATGCTTTGAACCATTCCTGTGACACTAGTTACAGATTCCGATGCTTCACTTTAGATTCACCGTATCCCTTGGACCTTCTTATTGACGATGAAACACAGAAATTGCATCGGAATTAAATAGAAAAGACACAATGCCGACTTAAGTACAAGAAAACTAACTCATCTTACTGTCTATGTTTTAAACCATTCCTGAGACACAAGTTATAGATTCCGATGTTTCACTCCAGGTTTATTGTATCCCTTGGTCCTTCATATTGACGATGAAACACATCGGAATTAAATACAAAAGGCACAATTCCGACTTAAGTACAAGAAGACTGACTCTTCTTATTGACTATGCTTTGAACCAATCCTGTGACACTAGTTATGGATTCCGATGCTTCACTTAAGTTTTACTGTATCCCTCTGGTCTTCTTATCCACGATAAAACACAGAAATTACATCGGAATTAAATACAAAAGGCACAATGCCGACTTAAGTGCAAGAAGACTGACACTTCTCACTGTCTATGTTTTAAACCATTCCTGTGACACTAGTTATAGATTCCGATGCTTCACTATAGGTTTACTGTATCCGTTGGACCTTCTTATTGACGATGAAACACAGAAATTGCATCGGAATTAAATAAAAAAGGCACAATGCCGACTAAGGACAAGAAGACTGTCTCTTCTTACTGTTTATGTTTTGAACCATTCCTGTGACACTACTTACAGATTCCGATGCTTCTCTCCAGGTTTACCGTATCCCTTGGACCTTCTTATTGACGATGAAACACAGGAATTGCATAGGAATTAAATACAAAAGGCACAATGCCGAATTAAGTACAAGAAGACTGGCTCTTCTTACTGACTATGCTTTGAACCATTCCTGTGACACTAGTTACAGATTCCGATGCTTCACTTCAGGTTCACTCTATCCCTTGGACCTTCTTAGTGACGATGAAACACAGAAATTGCATCGGAATTAAATAGAAAAGGCACAATGCCGACTTAAGTACAAGAAGACTGATTCTTCCTACTGTCTATGTTTTGAACCATTCCTGTGACTCTAGTTATAGATTCCGATGCTTCACTTCAGGTTTGCTGTATCCCTCTGCCCTTCGTATTGACGATGAAATACAGAAATTGCATAGGAATTAAATACAAAAGGCACAATGCCGACTTAAGTACAAGAAGACTGCCACTTCTTACTGACTATGTTTTGAACTATACCTGTGACACTAGTTATAGATTCTGATGCTTCACTTCAGGTTTACTGTATCCATTGGAACTTCTTATTGGCGATGAAACACTGAAATTGCATCGGAATTAAATACAAAAGGCACAATGCTGACATAAGTACAAGAAGACTGACTCATCTTACTGTCTATGATTTGAACCATTCCTCTGACACTAGTTATAGATTCCGATGCTTCCCTGCAGGTTTACTGTATCCCTTGGACATTCTTATTGACGATGAAACAAAGAAATTGCAACTGAATTAAATAGAAAAGGCACAATGCCGACTTAAGTACAAGAAGACTGACATTCCTTACTGACTATGGTTTGAACCCTTCCTGTGACACTAGTTATAGATTCCGATGCCTCACTTCAGGTTTACTTTACCCCTTGGACCTTCCTATTGACGATGAGACTCAGAAATCGTATCGGAATTAAATAGAAAAAGCACAATGCCGACTTCAGTACAAGGAGACTGACTCTTCTTACTCTCTATGGTTTGAACCATTCCTGTGACACTAGTTACAGATTCCGATGCTTCACTCTAGGTTTACTATATCCCTTGGACCATCTTATTGGCGATGAAACACAGAAATTGCATCGGATTTAAATAATAAAATCACAATGCCGACTTAGGTACAAGAAGACTGACTCTACTTACTGTCCATGATTTGAACCATTCCTGTGACACTAGTTACAGATTCCGATGCTTCACTCCAGGTTTACTGTATCCCTTGGACCTTCTTATTGACGATGAAACACTGAAATTGCATCGGAATTAAATACAAAAGGCACAATGCCGACTTAAGTACAAGAAGACAGACTCTTCTTACTGACTATGCTTTGAACCGTTCCTGTGACACTAGTTATAGATTTTGATGCTTCACTTTAGGTTTACTGTATCCCTTGGGCCTCCTTATTGACGATGAAACACAGCAATTGCATCGGAATTAAATAGAAAAGGCACAATGCCGGCTTAAGTACAAGAAGGCTGACTCATCCTACTGTCTATGTTTTGAACCATTCCTGTGACACTAGTTATAGATTCCGATGCTTCACTCCCGGTTTACTGTATCCTTGGAGCTTCATATTGACGATGAAAAACAGGAATTGCATGAGAATAAATATAAAAGGCACAATGCCGACTTAAGTACAAGAAGACTGACTCTTTATACTGACTATGCTTTGAACCATTCCTGTGACACTAGTTATAGATTCCGATGCTTCACTTCAGGTTCACTGTATCCCTTGGATCTTCTTAGTGACGATGAAACACAGAAATTGCATCGGAATTAAATAGAAAAGGCACAATGCCGACTTAAGTACAAGAAGACTGATTCTTCCTACTGTCTATGTTTTGAACCAATCCTGTGACTCTAGTTATAGATTCCGATGCTTCACTTCAGGTTTACTGTATCCCTCTGCCCTTCTTATTGACGATAAATACAGAAATTGCATAGGAATTAAATACAAAAGGCACAATGCCGACTTAAGTACAAGAAGACTGACACTTCTTACTGACTATGTTTTGAACTATACCTGTGACACTAGTTATAGATTCTGATGCTTCACTTCAGGTTTACTGTATCCCTTGGAACTTCGTATTGGCGATGAAACACTGAAATTGCATCGAAATTAAATACAAAAGGCACAATGCTGACATAAGTACAAGAAGACTGACTCATCTTACTGTCTATGATTTGAACCATTCCTGTGACACTAGTTATAGATTCCGATGCTTCCCTGCAGGTTTACTGTATCCCTTGGACATTCTTATTGACGATGAAACACAGAAATTGCATCGGAATTAAATAGAAAAGGCACAATGCCGACTTAAGTACAAGAAGACTGACATTTCTTACTGACTATGGTTTGAACCCTTCCTGTGACACTAGTTATAGATTCCGATGCAACACTTCAGGTTTACTGTATCCCTTGGACCTTCCTATTGACGATGAGACACAGAAATCGTATCGGAATTAAATAGAAAAAGCACAATGCCGACTTAAGTACAAGGAGACTGACTCTTAGTACCCTCTATGGTTTGAACCATTCCTGTGACACTAGTTACAGATTCCGATGCTTCACTCCACGGTTACTGTATCCCTTGGACCTTCTTATTGACGATGAAACACAGAAATTGCATCGGAATTAAATACAAAAGGCACAATGCCCACTTAAGTGCTAGAAGACTGGCACTTCTTACTGACTATGCTTTGAACCATTCCTGTGACACTAGTTGTAGTTTCCGATGCTTCACTTCAGGTTCACTGTATCCCTTGGACCTTCTTATTGACGATGAAACACAGAAATTGCATCGGAATGAAATAAAAAAGGCACAATGCCGACTTAAGTACAAGAAGACTGACTCTTCTTACTGTCTATGCTTTGAACCATTCCTGTGATACTAGTTATAGATTCTGATGCTTCACTCCAGGTTTACTATATCCCTCTGACCTTCTTATTGATGATGAAACACAGAAATTGCATCGGAATTAAATGGAAAAGGCACAATATCGACCTAAGTACAAGAAGACTGACTCTTCCTACTCTCTATGTTTTGAACCATTCCTGTGACACTTGTTATAGATTCCGATACTTCACTCCAGGTTTACTGTATCCCTTGGACCTTCTTATTGACAATGAAACACTGAAATTGCATCGGGATTAAATACAAAAGGCACAATGCCGACTTTAGTACAAGAAGACTGACTCTTCTTACTGTCTATGCTTTGAACCATTCCTGTGATACTAGTTATAGATTCCGATGCTTCACTCTAGGTTTACTATACCCCTTGGACCATCTTATTGACGATGAAACACAGAAATTGCATCGGATTTAAATAAAAAAATCACAATGCCGACTTAGGTACAAGGAGACTGACTCTGCTTACTGTCCATGATTTGAACCATTCGTGTGACACTAGTTACAGATTCCGATGCTTCACTCCAGGTTTACTGTATCCCTTGGACCTTCTTATTGACGATTAAACACTGAAATTGCATCGGAATTAAATACAAAAGGCACAATGCCGTCTTAAGTACAAGAAGACGGACTCTTCTTACTGACTATGCTTTGAACCGTTCCTGTGGCACTAGTTATAGATTTTGATGCTTCACTTTAGGTTTACTGTATCCCTTGGGCCTCCTTATTGACGATGAAACACAGCAATTTCATCGGAATTAAATAGAAAAGGCACAATGGCGACTTAAGTATAAGATGACTGACTCTTCCTACTGTCTATGTTTTAAATCATTTTTGTGACACTAGTTATAGATTCCGATGCTTTACTTCAGGTTTACTGTATCCCTCTGCCCTTCTTATTGACGATGAAACACAGAATTTGCATCGGAATTAAATACAACAGGCACAATGCCGACTATGGTACAAGAAGACTGCCTCTTCTTCTGTCTATGTTTTGAACCATTCCTGTGACACTAGTTATAGATTTCGATGCTTCACTTCAAGTTGACTGTATCCCTTGGACTTTCTTATTGACGATGAAACACAGAAATTGCATCGGAATTAAATACAAAAGTCACAAGGCCGACTTAAGTACAAGAAGACTGACTCTTCTTACTGACTGTATTTGAACCATTCCTGTGACACTAGTTGTAGATTCTAATGCTTGACTTCAAGTTTACTGTATCCCTTGGACCTTCTAATTGGCGATGAAACACAGAAATTGAATCGGAACTAAATACAAAAGGCGCAATGCCGGCTTAAGTACAAGAAGGCTGACTCAACCTACTGTCTATGTTTTGAACCATTCCTGTGACACTAGTTATAGATTCCGATGCTTCACTACCGGTTTACTGTATCCCTTGGACCTTCATACTGACGATGAAAAACAGGAATTGCATCGGAATAAATATAAAAGGCACAATGCCGGCTTAAGTACAAGAATACTGACTCTTCTTACTGTCTATGTTTTGAACCATCCCTGTGACACTAGTTATAGATACCGATGCTTCACTCCAGGTTTACTGTATCCCTTGGACCATCTTATTGGCGATGAAACACAGAAATTGCATCGGAATTAAATACAAAAGGCACAAAGCCACTTAAGTACAAGAAGACTGTCTCTTCTTCTGGCTATGTTTTGAACCATTCCTGTGACACTAGTTATAGATTTCGATGCTTCACTTCAGGTTTACTGTATCCCTTGGACCTTCTTATTGACTATGAAACACAGCAATTGCTCTGATAACTGACTCTTTTTACTGACTATGATTTGATCCATTCCTGTGACACTAGTTAATAGATTCCGATGCTTCACTTCAGGTTTACTGTATCCCTCTGGGCTTCTTATTGACGATGAAACACAGAAATTGCATCGGAATCATATACAAAAGGCACAATGCCGACTTAAGGACAAGAAGACTGACTATTCTTACTGTCTATGTTTTGAATCATTCCTGTGACACTAGTTATAGATTCCGATGCTTCACTTCAGGTTTACTGTATCCCTTCCACCTTTTTATTGACGAAGAAACACAGAAATTGCATCTAAATTAAATACAAAAAGCACAATTGCGACTTAAGTACAAGAAGACTGCTTCATCTTACTGACTATGTTTTGAACCATTCCTGTGACACTACTTATAGATTCCGATGCTTCACTTCAGGTTTACTGTATCCCTCTGACCTTATTATTGACGATGAAACACAAACATTGCATCTTAATTAAATAAAAAAGGCACAATTCCGACTTCAGTACAAGAACACTGACTCTTCTTACTGTCTATGGTTTGAACCATTCCTGTGACACTAGTTATAGATTCCGATGCTTCACTTCAGGTTTGCTGTATCCCTCGGACCTTCAGGTTTGCTGTATCCCTCGTACCTTCTTATTGACGATCTAACACAGAAAATTCATCGGAATTAAATACAAAAGGCCCAATGCCGACTTCAGTACATAAAGACTGACTCTTCTTACTGTCTATGTTTTGAACCATTCCTGTGACACTAGTCATAGATTCCGATGCTTCACTTCAGGTTTACAGTATCCCTCTGACCTTCTTATTAACGATGAAACACAGAAATTGCATCGGAATTAAATACAAAAGGCACAATGCCGACTTAAGTACAAGATAACTGACTCTTCTTACTGACTATGTTTTGAACCATTACTGTGACACTAGTTATAGATTCCGATTCTTCACTTCAGGTTTGCTGTATCCCTCGGACGTTCAGGTTTGCTGTATCCCTCGGACCTTCTTATTGACGATCAAACACAGAAAATTCATCGGAATTAAATACAAAAGGCACAATGCCGACTTCAGTACAAGAACACTGACTATCCTTACTGTCTATGTTTTGAACCATTCCTGTGACACTAGTTATAGATTCCGATGCTTCACTTCAGGTTTACTGTATCCCTCTGACCTTCTTATTGACGATGTAACACAGAAATTGCATCGGAATTAAATACAAAAGGCACAATGCCGACTCAACTACAAGAAGACTGGCTCTTCTTTCTGTCTATATTTTGAACCATTTCGGTGACACTAGTTATAGATTCCGATGCTTAACTTCAGGTTTACTGTATCCCTCTGACCTTCTTATTGACGAAGAAACACAGATATTGCATCGGATTAAATACAAAAGGCACAATGCCGACTTAAGTACAAGAAGACTGACCCTTCTTACTGTCTATGTTTTGAACCATTCCCGTGACACTAGTCATAGATTCCGATGCTTCACTTCAGGTTTACTGTATCCCTCCGACCTTCTTATTAACGATGAAACACAGAAATTGCATCGGAATTAAATACAAAAGGCACAATGCCGGCTTAAGTACAAGATAACTGACTCTTTTTACTGACTATGATTTGATCCATTCCTGTGACACTAGTTATAGATTCCGATGCTTCACTTCAGGTTTACTGTATCCCTCTGGGCTTCTTATTGACGATGAAACACAGAAATTGCATCGGAATCATATACAAAAGGCACAATGCCGACTTAAGGACAAGAAGACTGACTATTCTTACTGTCTATGTTTTGAATCATTCCTGTGACACTAGTTATAGATTCCGATGCTTCACTTCTGGTTTACTGTATCCCTTCCACCTTTTTATTGACGATTTTGATGCCTCACTTTAGGTTTACTGTATCCCTTGGGCCTCCTTATTGACGATGAAACACAGCAATTTCATCGGAATTAAATAGAAAAGGCACAATGGCTACTTAAGTATAAGAGGACTGACTCTTCCTACTGTCTATGTTTTAAACCATTCCTGTGACACTAGTTATAGATTCCGATGCTTTACTTCAGGTTTACTGTATCCCTCTGCCCTTCTTATTGACGATGAAACACAGAATTTGCATCGGAATTAAATACAACAGGCACAATGCCGACTATAGTACAAGAAGACTGTCTCTTCTTCTCTCTATGTTTTGAACCATTCCTGTGACACTAGTTATAGATTTCGATGCTTCACTTCAAGTTGACTGTATCCCTTGGACTTTCTTATTGACGATGAAACACAGAAATTGCATCGGAATTTAATACAAAAGTCACAAGGCCGACTTAAGTACAAGAAGACTGACTCTTCTTACTGACTATATTTGAACCATTCCTGTGACACTAGTTGTAGATTCTAATGCTTGACTTCAAGTTTACTGTATCCCTTGGACCTTCTTATTGGCGATGAAACACAGAAATTGAATCGGAATTAAATACAAAAGGCGCAATGCCGGCTTAAGTACAAGAAGGCTGACTCAACCTACTGGCTATGCTTTGAACCATTCCTGTGACACTAGTTATAGATTCCGATGCTTCACTCCCGGTTTACTGTATCCCTTGGACCTTCATATTGACGATGAAAAACAGGAATTGCATCGGAATAAATATAAAAGGCACAATGCCGGCTTAAGTACAAGAATACTGACTCTTCTTACTGTCTATGTTTTGAACCATCCCTGTGACACTAGTTATAGATTTCGATGCTTCACTTCAGGTTTACTGTATCCCTTGGACCTTCTTATTGACTATGAAACACACCAATTGCTGTGATAACTGACTCTTTTTACTGACTATGACTTGATCCATTCCTGTGACACTAGTTATAGATTCCGATGCTTCACTTCAGGTTTACTGTATCCCTCTGGGCTTCTTATTGACGATGAAACACAGAAATTGCATCGGAATCATATACAAAAGGCACAATGCCGACTTAAGGACAAGAAGACTGACTATTCTTACTGTCTATGTTTTGAATCATTCCTGTGACACTAGTTATAGATTGCGATGCTTCACTTCAGGTTTACTGTATCCCTTCCACCTTTTTATTGACGAAGAAACACAGAAATTGCATCTAAATTAAATACAAAAAGCACAATTGCGACTTAAGTACAAGAAGACTGCTTCTTCTTACTGATTATGTTTTGAACCATTCCTGTGACACTACTTATAGATTCCGATGCTTCACTTCAGGTTTACTGTATCCCTCTGACCTTATTATTGACGATGAAACACAAACATTGAATCGGAATTAAATACAAAAGGCACAATGCCGACTTAAGTACAAGAAGACTGACTCTTCTTACTGTCTATGTTTTGAACCATTCCTGTGACACTAGTTATAGATTCCGATGCTTCACTTCAGGTTTACTGTATCCCTTCCACCTTTTTATTGACGAAGAAACACAGAAATTGCATCTAAATTAAATACAAAAAGCACAATTGCGACTTAAGTACAAGAAGACTGCTTCTTCTTACTGACTATGTTTTGAACCATTCCTGTGACACTACTTATAGATTCCGATGCTTCACTTCAGGTTTACTGTATCCCTCTGACCTTATTATTGACGATGAAACACAAACATTGCATCGGAATTAAATACAAAAGGCACAATTCCGACTTCAGTACAAGAACACTGACTCTTCTTACTGTCTATGGTTTGAACCATTCCTGTGACACTAGTTATAGATTCCGATGCTTCACTTCAGGTTTGCTGTATCCCTCGGACCTTCAGGTTTGCTGTATCCCTCGTATCTTCTTATTGACGATCTAACACAGAAAATTCGTCGGAATTAAATACAAAAGGCACAATGCCGACTTCAGTACAAAAAGACTGACTCTTCTTACTGTCTATGTTTTGAACCATTCCTGTGACACTAGTTATAGATTCCGATGCTTATCTTCAGGTTTACTGTATCCCTCTGACCTTCTTATTGACGAAGAAACACAGATATTGCATCGGATTAAATACAAAAGGCACAATGCCGACTTAAGTACAAGAAGACTGACCCTTCTTACTGTCTATGTTTTGAACCATTCCTGTTACACTAGTTATAGATTCCGATGCTTCACTTCAGGTTTACTGTATCCCTCTGACCTTCTTATTGACGATGTAACACAGAAATTGCATCGGAATTAAATACAAAAGGCACAATGCCGACTCAACTACAAGAAGACTGGCTCTTCTTTCTGTCTATATTTTGAACCATTTCGGTGACACTAGTTATAGATTCCGATGCTTAACTTCAGGTTTACTGTATCCCTCTGACCTTCTTATTGACGAAGAAACACAGATATTGCATCGGATTAAATACAAAAGGCACAATGCCGACTTAAGTACAAGAAGACTGACCCTTCTTACTGTCTATGTTTTGAACCATTCCCGTGACACTAGTCATAGATTCCGATGCTTCACTTCAGGTTTACTGTATCCCTCCGACCTTCTTATTAACGATGAAACACAGAAATTGCATCGGAATTAAATACAAAAGGCACAATGCCGGCTTAAGTACAAGATAACTGACTCTTTTTACTGACTATGATTTGATCCATTCCTGTGACACTAGTTATAGATTCCGATGCTTCACTTCAGGTTTACTGTATCCCTCTGGGCTTCTTATTGACGATGAAACACAGAAATTGCATCGGAATCATATACAAAAGGCACAATGCCGACTTAAGGACAAGAAGACTGACTATTCTTACTGTCTATGTTTTGAATCATTCCTGTGACACTAGTTATAGATTCCGATGCTTCACTTCAGGTTTACTGTATCCCTTCCACCTTTTTATTGACGATTTTGATGCCTCACTTTAGGTTTACTGTATCCCTTGGGCCTCCTTATTGACGATGAAACACAGCAATTTCATCGGAATTAAATAGAAAAGGCACAATGGCTACTTAAGTATAAGAGGACTGACTCTTCCTACTGTCTATGTTTTAAACCATTCCTGTGACACTAGTTATAGATTCCGATGCTTTACTTCAGGTTTACTGTATCCCTCTGCCCTTCTTATTGACGATGAAACACAGAATTTGCATCGGAATTAAATACAACAGGCACAATGCCGACTATAGTACAAGAAGACTGTCTCTTCTTCTCTCTATGTTTTGAACCATTCCTGTGACACTAGTTATAGATTTCGATGCTTCACTTCAAGTTGACTGTATCCCTTGGACTTTCTTATTGACGATGAAACACAGAAATTGCATCGGAATTTAATACAAAAGTCACAAGGCCGACTTAAGTACAAGAAGACTGACTCTTCTTACTGACTATATTTGAACCATTCCTGTGACACTAGTTGTAGATTCTAATGCTTGACTTCAAGTTTACTGTATCCCTTGGACCTTCTTATTGGCGATGAAACACAGAAATTGAATCGGAATTAAATACAAAAGGCGCAATGCCGGCTTAAGTACAAGAAGGCTGACTCAACCTACTGGCTATGCTTTGAACCATTCCTGTGACACTAGTTATAGATTCCGATGCTTCACTCCCGGTTTACTGTATCCCTTGGACCTTCATATTGACGATGAAAAACAGGAATTGCATCGGAATAAATATAAAAGGCACAATGCCGGCTTAAGTACAAGAATACTGACTCTTCTTACTGTCTATGTTTTGAACCATCCCTGTGACACTAGTTATAGATTTCGATGCTTCACTTCAGGTTTACTGTATCCCTTGGACCTTCTTATTGACTATGAAACACACCAATTGCTGTGATAACTGACTCTTTTTACTGACTATGACTTGATCCATTCCTGTGACACTAGTTATAGATTCCGATGCTTCACTTCAGGTTTACTGTATCCCTCTGGGCTTCTTATTGACGATGAAACACAGAAATTGCATCGGAATCATATACAAAAGGCACAATGCCGACTTAAGGACAAGAAGACTGACTATTCTTACTGTCTATGTTTTGAATCATTCCTGTGACACTAGTTATAGATTGCGATGCTTCACTTCAGGTTTACTGTATCCCTTCCACCTTTTTATTGACGAAGAAACACAGAAATTGCATCTAAATTAAATACAAAAAGCACAATTGCGACTTAAGTACAAGAAGACTGCTTCTTCTTACTGATTATGTTTTGAACCATTCCTGTGACACTACTTATAGATTCCGATGCTTCACTTCAGGTTTACTGTATCCCTCTGACCTTATTATTGACGATGAAACACAAACATTGAATCGGAATTAAATACAAAAGGCACAATGCCGACTTAAGTACAAGAAGACTGACTCTTCTTACTGTCTATGTTTTGAACCATTCCTGTGACACTAGTTATAGATTCCGATGCTTCACTTCAGGTTTACTGTATCCCTTCCACCTTTTTATTGACGAAGAAACACAGAAATTGCATCTAAATTAAATACAAAAAGCACAATTGCGACTTAAGTACAAGAAGACTGCTTCTTCTTACTGACTATGTTTTGAACCATTCCTGTGACACTACTTATAGATTCCGATGCTTCACTTCAGGTTTACTGTATCCCTCTGACCTTATTATTGACGATGAAACACAAACATTGCATCGGAATTAAATACAAAAGGCACAATTCCGACTTCAGTACAAGAACACTGACTCTTCTTACTGTCTATGGTTTGAACCATTCCTGTGACACTAGTTATAGATTCCGATGCTTCACTTCAGGTTTGCTGTATCCCTCGGACCTTCAGGTTTGCTGTATCCCTCGTATCTTCTTATTGACGATCTAACACAGAAAATTCGTCGGAATTAAATACAAAAGGCACAATGCCGACTTCAGTACAAAAAGACTGACTCTTCTTACTGTCTATGTTTTGAACCATTCCTGTGACACTAGTTATAGATTCCGATGCTTATCTTCAGGTTTACTGTATCCCTCTGACCTTCTTATTGACGAAGAAACACAGATATTGCATCGGATTAAATACAAAAGGCACAATGCCGACTTAAGTACAAGAAGACTGACCCTTCTTACTGTCTATGTTTTGAACCATTCCTGTTACACTAGTCATAGATTCCGATGCTTCACTTCAGGTTTACTGTATCCCTCCGACCTTCTTATTAACGATGAAACACAGAAATTGCATCGGAATTAAATACAAAACGCACAATGCCGGCTTAAGTACAAGATAACTGACTCTTTTTACTGACTATGATTTGATCCATTCCTGTGACACTAGTTATAGATTCCGATGCTTCACTTCAGGTTTACTGTATCCCTCTGGGCTTCTTATTGACGATGAAACACAGAAATTGCATCGGAATCATATACAAAAGGCACAATGCCGACTTAAGTACAAGAAGACTGACTCTTCTTACTGTCTATGTTTTGAACCATTCCTGTGACACTAGTTATAGATTCCGATGCTTCACTTCATGTTTACTGTATCCATTTCACCTTCTTATAGGCGATGAAACACAGAAATTGCATCTTAACTAAATACAGACGGCACAATGCCGACTTAAGTACAAGAAGATTGACTCTTTTTACTGTCTATGTTTTGAACCATTCCTGTGACACTAGTTGTAGATTCCGATGCTTCACATCAGGTTTACTGTATCCCTCTGACCTTATTAATGACGATGAAACACAGATATTAAATCTTATTTAAATACAAAAGGCACAATGCCGACTTCAGTACAAGAACACTGACTCTTCTTACTGTCTACGGTTTGAACCATTCCTGTGACACTAATTATAGATTCCGATGCTTCACTTCAGGTTTACTGTATCCCTCTGACCTTCTTATTGACGATCAAACACAGAAAATTCATCGGAATTAAATACAAAAGGCACAATGCCGACCCAAGTACAAGAAGACTGGCTCTTCTTACTGTCTATGTTTTGAACCATTCCTGTGACACTAGATATAGATTCAGATGCTTCACTTCAGGTTTACTGTATTCAGCTGACCTTCTTATTGACGATGAAGCACATAAATTGCATCGGAATTAAATACAAAATTCACAATGCCGACTAATGAATAAGAAGACTGACTCTACTTACTGTTTATGCTTTGAAATATTCCTGTGACACTAGTTATAGATTCCGATGCTTCACTTCAGGTTTACTATTACCAGCTGACCTTCTTATTGACGATGAAACACAGAAATTGCATCGGAATTAAATACATAAGGCACAATGCCGACTTAAGTACAAGAAATCTGACTCTTCTTACTGTCTATGGTTTGAACCATTCCTGTGACACTAGTTATGGATTCCGATGCTGCACTTCAGGTTTACTGTATCCCTCTGACCTTCTTATTGACGATGAAACACACAAATTGCAGCGGAAAATGAATACAAAAATCACAGTGCCGACTTAAGTACAAGAAGATTGACTCTTCCTACTGTCAATGTTTTGAACTATTCCTGTGACACTAGTTATAGATTCCGATGCTTCACTTCAGGCTTACTGTATCCCTCTAACCCTCTTATTGACGATCAAGCACAGAAAATTCATCGGAATTAAATAAAAAGGCACAATGCCAACTCAAGTACAAGAAGACTGGCTCTTCTTACTGTCTATGATTTGAACCATTTCTGTGACACTAGTAATAGATTCCGATGCTTCACTTCAGGCTTGCAGTATCCCTCTGACCTTCTTATTGACTAAGATATACAGATATTGCATCGGAATTAAATACAAAAGTCACAATGCCGACTTAAGTACAAGAAGACTTACCCTTCTTACTGTCAATGCTTTGAACCATTCCTGTGACACTAGTTACAGATTCCGATGCTTCCCTTCAGGGTTACTGTATCCCTCTGACCTTCTTATTGACGAAGAAACACAGAAATTGCATCGTAATTATATTCAAAAGGCCCAATGCCGACTTAAGTACAATAAGACTGACTCTTCCTACTGTCTTTGCTTTGAACCATTCCTGTGACACTATTTATAGATTCCGATGCCCTCACTTCAGGTTTACTGTATCCCTCTGACCTTCGTATTGACGATGAAACACAGAAATTGCATTGGAATTAAATACAAAAGGCACAATGCCGACTTAAGTACAAAAAGAGTGACTCTTCTTACTGTCTATGTTTTGAACCATTCCTGTGACACTAGTTATAGATTCCGATGCTTCACTTCAGGTTTACTGTATCCCACTGACCTTCTTATTGACGACAAAACACAGAAAATGCATCTTCATTAAATACAAAAGGCACAATGCAGACGTAAGTACAAGAAGACTGACTCTTCTTACTGTCTACGTTTTGAACCACTCCTGTGACACTAGTTATAGATTCCGATGCTTCACTTCAGTTTTACTGTATCCCTCTGACCTTCTTATTGACGATGAAACACAGAAATTGCATCAGAATAAAATATAAAAGGTACAATGTCGACTTAAGAACACAAAGACTGACTCTTCTTACTCTCTATGTTTGAACCATTCCTGTGACACTGGTTATGGATTCCGATGCTTCACTTCAGGTTTTAATGTATCCCTCTGACCTTCTTATTGTCGACGAAACACAGAAATTGCATCGGAATTAAATACAAAAGGGCCAAAGCCGACTTAAGTACAAGAAAACTGCCTCTTCTTACTGACTATGTTTAGAACCATTCCTGTGACACTAGTTATAGATTCCGATGCTTCACTTCAGGTTTACTGTATCCCTCTGACCTCCTTATTGACAATGAAACACAGAAATTGCATCGGAATTAATTACAGAAGGCACAATGTCGACTCAAGTACAAGAAGACTGGCTCTTCTTACTGTCCTTGCTTTGAACCATTCCTGTGACACTAGCTATGGATTCCTATGCTTCACTTCAGGTTTACTGTATCCCTCTGACCTTCTTATTGACGATGAAACACAGAAATTGCATCGGAATTATATACAAAAGGCACAATGCCGACTTAAGAACAAGAAGACTGACTCTTCTTACTGTCTATGTTTTGAACCATTCCTGTGACACTAGTTATAGATTCCGATGCTTCACTTCAGGTTTACTGTATCCCTCTGACCTTCTTATTGACGATCAAACACAGAAAAATGATCGGAATTATATACAAAAGGCACAATGCCGACTCAAGTACAAGAAGACTGGCTCTTCTTACTGTCTATGATTTGAACCATTCCTGTGACACTAGTTATAGATTATGATGCTTTACGTCTGGTTTACTGTAGTCCTCTGACCTTCTTATTGACGATGAAATACAGAAATTGCATCGGAATTAATTACAAAAGGCACAATGCCGACTTAAGTACAAGAAGACTGACTCTTCTTACTGTCTATGTTTTGAACCATTCCTGTGACACTAGTTATAGATTCCGATGCTTCACTTCAGGTTTACTGTATCCCTTCCACCTTTTTATTGACGAAGAAACACAGAAATTGCATCTAAATTAAATACAAAAAGCACAATTGCGACTTAAGTACAAGAAGACTGCTTCTTCTTACTGACTATGATTTGAACCATTCCTGTGACACTACTTATAGATTCCGATGCTTCACTTCAGGTTTACTGTATCCCTCTGACCTTATTATTGACGATGAAACACAAACATTGCATCGGAATTAAATACAAAAGGCACAATTCCGACTTCAGTACAAGAACACTGACTCTTCTTACTGTCTATGGTTTGAACCATTCCTGTGACACTAGTTATAGATTCCGATGCTTCACTTCAGGTTTGCTGTATCCCTCGGACCTTCAGGTTTGCTGTATCCCTCGTATCTTCTTATTGACGATCTAACACAGAAAATTCATCGGAATTAAATACAAAAGGCACAATGCCGACTTCAGTACAAAAAGACTGACTCTTCTTACTGTCTATGTTTTGAACCATTCCTGTGACACTAGTTATAGATTCCGATGCTTATCTTCAGGTTTACTGTATCCCTCTGACCTTCTTATTGACGAAGAAACACAGATATTGCATCGGATTAAATACAAAAGGCACAATGCCGGCTTAAGTACAAGAAGACTGACCCTTCTTACTGTCTATGTTTTGAACCATTCCTGTTACACTAGTCATAGATTCCGATGCTTCACTTCAGGTTTACTGTATCCCTCCGACCTTCTTATTAACGATGAAACACAGAAATTGCATCGGAATTAAATACAAAACGCACAATGCCGGCTTAAGTACAAGATAACTGACTCTTTTTACTGACTATGATTTGATCCATTCCTGTGACACTAGTTATAGATTCCGATGCTTCACTTCAGGTTTACTGTATCCCTCTGGGCTTCTTATTGACGATGAAACACAGAAATTGCATCGGAATCATATACAAAAGGCACAATGCCGACTTAAGTACAAGAAGACTGACTCTTCTTACTGTCTATGTTTTGAACCATTCCTGTGACACTAGTTATAGATTCCGATGCTTCACTTCATGTTTACTGTATCCATTTCACATTCTTATAGGCGATGAAACACAGAAATTGCATCTTAACTAAATACAGACGGCACAATGCCGACTTAAGTACAAGAAGATTGACTCTTTTTACTGTCTATGTTTTGAACCACTCCTGTGACACTAGTTGTAGATTCCGATGCTTCACATCAGGTTTACTGTATCCCTCTGACCTTATTAATGACGATGAAACACAGATATTAAATCTTATTTAAATACAAAAGGCACAATGCCGACTTCAGTACAAGAACACTGACTCTTCTTACTGTCTACGGTTTGAACCATTCCTGTGACACTAATTATAGATTCCGATGCTTCACTTCAGGTTTACTGTATCCCTCTGACCTTCTTATTGACGATCAAACACAGAAAATTCATCGGAATTAAATACAAAAGGCACAATGCCGACCCAAGTACAAGAAGACTGGCTCTTCTTACTGTCTATGTTTTGAACCATTCCTGTGACACTAGATATAGATTCAGATGCTTCACTTCAGGTTTACTGTATTCAGCTGACCTTCTTATTGACGATGAAGCACATAAATTGCATCGGAATTAAATACAAAATTCACAATGCCGACTAATGAATAAGAAGACTGACTCTACTTACTGTTTATGCTTTGAAATATTCCTGTGACACTAGTTATAGATTCCGATGCTTCACTTCAGGTTTACTATTACCAGCTGACCTTCTTATTGACGATGAAACACAGAAATTGCATCGGAATTAAATACATAAGGCACAATGCCGACTTAAGTACAAGAAATCTGACTCTTCTTACTGTCTATGGTTTGAACCATTCCTGTGACACTAGTTATGGATTCCGATGCTGCACTTCAGGTTTACTGTATCCCTCTGACCTTCTTATTGACGATGAAACACACAAATTGCAGCGGAAAATGAATACAAAAATCACAGTGCCGACTTAAGTACAAGAAGATTGACTCTTCCTACTGTTAATGTTTTGAACCATTCCTGTGACACTAGTTATAGATTCCGATGCTTCACTTCAGGCTTACTGTATCCCTCTAACCCTCTTATTGACGATCAAGCACAGAAAATTCATCGGAATTAAATAAAAAGGCACAATGCCAACTCAAGTACAAGAAGACTGGCTCTTCTTACTGTCTATGATTTGAACCATTTCTGTGACACTAGTAATAGATTCCGATGCTTCACTTCAGGCTTGCAGTATCCCTCTGACCTTCTTATTGACTAAGATATACAGATATTGCATCGGAATTAAATACAAAAGTCACAATGCCGACTTAAGTACAAGAAGACTTACCCTTCTTACTGTCTATGCTTTGAACCATTCCTGTGACACTAGTTACAGATTCCGATGCTTCCCTTCAGGGTTACTGTATCCCTCTGACCTTCTTATTGACGAAGAAACACAGAAATTGCATCGTAATTATATTCAAAAGGCCCAATGCCGACTTAAGTACAATAAGACTGACTCTTCCTACTGTCTTTGATTTGAACCATTCCTGTGACACTATTTATAGATTCCGATGCCTCACTTCAGGTTTACTGTATCCCTCTGACCTTCGTATTGACGATGAAACACAGAAATTGCATTGGAATTAAATACAAAAGGCACAATGCCGACTTAAGTACAAAAAGAGTGACTCTTCTTACTGTCTATGTTTTGAACCATTCCTGTGACACTAGTTATAGATTCCGATGCTTCACTTCAGGTTTACTGTATCCCACTGACCTTCTTATTGACGACAAAACACAGAAAATGCATCTTCATTAAATACAAAAGGCACAATGCAGACGTAAGTACAAGAAGACTGACTCTTCTTACTGTCTACGTTTGAACCACTCCTGTGACACTAGTTATAGATTCCGATGCTTCACTTCAGTTTTACTGTATCCCTCTCACCTTCTTATTGACGATGAAACACAGAAATTGCATCAGAATAAAATATAAAAGGTACAATGTCGACTTAAGAACACAAAGACTGACTCTTCTTACTCTCTATGTTTGAACCATTCCTGTGACACTGGTTATGGATTCCGATGCTTCACTTCAGGTTTTAATGTATCCCTCTGACCTTCTTATTGTCGACGAAACACAGAAATTGCATCGGAATTAAATACAAAAGGGCCAAAGCCGACTTAAGTACAAGAAAACTGCCTCTTCTTACTGACTATGTTTAGAACCATTCCTGTGACACTAGTTATAGATTCCGATGCTTCACTTCAGGTTTACTGTATCCCTCTGACCTCCTTATTGACAATGAAACACAGAAATTGCATCGGAATTAATTACAGAAGGCACAATGTCGACTCAAGTACAAGAAGACTGGCTCTTCTTACTGTCCTTGCTTTGAACCATTCCTGTGACACTAGCTATGGATTCCTATGCTTCACTTCAGGTTTACTGTATCCCTCTGACCTTCTTATTGACGATGAAACACAGAAATTGCATCGGAATTATATACAAAAGGCACAATGCCTACTTAAGAACAAGAAGACTGACTCTTCTTACTGTCTATGATTTGAACCATTCCTGTGACACTAGTTATAGATTCCGATGCTTCACTTCAGGTTTACTGTATCCCTCTGACCTTCTTATTGACGATCAAACACAGAAAAATGATCGGAATTATATACAAAAGGCACAATGCCGACTCAAGTACAAGAAGACTGGCTCTTCTTACTGTCTATGATTTGAACCATTCCTGTGACACTAGTTATAGATTATGATGCTTTACGTCTGGTTTACTGTAGTCCTCTGACCTTCGTATTGACGATGAAATACAGAAATTGCATCGGAATTAATTACAAAAGGCACAATGCCGACTCAAGTACAAGAAGACTGGCTCTTCTTACTCTCTATGTTTTGAACCATTCCTGTGACACTAGTTATAGATTCCGATGCTTCACTTCAGGTTTACTGTATCCCTCTGACCTTCTTATTGACGATGAAACACAGAAATTCAATCGGAATTATATACAAAAGGCACAATGCCGACTTAAGTACAAGAAGACTGACTCTTCTTACTGTCTATGTTTTGAACCATTCCTGTGACACTAGTTATAGATTCCGATGCTTCACTTCAGGATAACTGTATCCCTCTGACCTTCTTATTGACGATCAAACACAGAAAATTGATCGGAATTATATACAAAAGGCACAATGCCGACTCAAGTACAAGAAGACTGGCTCCTCTTACTGTATATGATTTGAACCATTCCTGTGACACTAGTTATAGATTCCGATGCTTAACTTCAGGTTCACTGTATCCAGCTGACCATCTTATTGACGATGAAGCACAGAAATTGCATTGGAATTAAATACAAAAGGCACAATGCCGACTTAAGTACAAGAAGACTGACTCTTCTTACTGTCTATGTTTTGAACCATTCCTGTGACACTAGTTATAGATTCCGATGCTTCACTTCAGGTTTACTGTATCCCTTCCACCTTTTTATTGACGAAGAAACACAGAAATTGCATCTAAATTAAATACAAAAAGCACAATTGCGACTTAAGTACAAGAAGACTGCTTCTTCTTACTGACTATGTTTTGAACCATTCCTGTGACACTACTTATAGATTCCGATGCTTCACTTCAGGTTTACTGTATCCCTCTGACCTTATTATTGACGATGAAACACAAACATTGCATCTTAATTAAATAAAAAAGGCACAATTCCGACTTCAGTACAAGAACACTGACTCTTCTTACTGTCTATGGTTTGAACCATTCCTGTGACACTAGTTATAGATTCCGATGCTTCACTTCAGGTTTGCTGTATCCCTCGGACCTTCAGGTTTGCTGTATCCCTCGTACCTTCTTATTGACGATCTAACACAGAAAATTCATCGGAATTAAATACAAAAGGCACAATGCCGACTTCAGTACAAAAAGACTGACTCTTCTTACTGTCTATGTTTTGAACCGTTCCTGTGACACTAGTCATAGATTCCGATGCTTCACTTCAGGTTTACAGTATCCCTCTGACCTTCTTATTAACGATGAAACACAGAAATTGCATCGGAATTAAATACAAAAGGCACAATGCCGGCTTAAGTACAAGATAACTGACTCTTCTTACTGACTATGTTTTGAACCATTCCTGTGACACTAGTTATAGATTCCGATCCTTCACTTCAGGTTTACTGTATCCCTCTGACCATCTTATTGACGATGTAACACAGAAATTGCATCAGAATTAAATACAAAAGGCACAATGCCGACTCAAGTACAAAAAGACTGGCTCTTCTGACTGTCTATGTTTTGAACCATTTCGGTGACACTAGTTATAGATTCCGATGCTTAACTTCAGGTTTACTGTATCCCTCTGACCTTCTTATTGACGAAGAAACACAGATATTGCATCGGATTAAATACAAAAGGCACAATGCCGACTTAAGTACAAGAAGACTGACCCTTCTTACTGTCTATGTTTTGAACCATTCCTGTGACACTAGTCATAGATTCCGATGCTTCACTTCAGGTTTACTGTATCCCTCCGACCTTCGTATTAACGATGAAACACAGAAATTGCATCGGAATGAAATACAAAAGGCACAATGCCGGCTTAAGTACAAGATAACTGACTCTTTTTACTGACTATGATTTGATCCATTCCTGTGACACTAGTTATAGATTCCGATGCTTCACTTCAGGTTTACTGTATCCCTCTGGGCTTCTTATTGACGATGAAACACAGAAATTGCATCGGAATTAAATACAAAATTCACAATGCCGACTAATGAATAAGAAGACTGACTCTACTTACTGTTTATGCTTTGAATTATTCCTGTGACACTAGTTATAGATTCCGATGCTTCACTTCAGGTTTACTATTACCAGCTGACCTTCTTATTGACGATGAGACACAGAAATTGCATCGGAATTAAATACATAAGGCACAATGCCGACTTAAGTACAAGAAATCTGACTCTTCTTACTGTCTATGGTTTGAACCATTCCTGTGACACTAGTTATGGATTCCGATGCTGCACTTCAGTTTTACTGTATCCTTCTGACCTTCTTATTGACGATGAAACACACAAATTGCAGCGGAAAATAAATACAAAAATCACAATGCCGACTTAAGTACAAGAAGATTGACTCTTCCTACTGTCAATGTTTTGAACCATTCCTGTGACACTAGTTATAGATTCCGATGCTTCACTTCAGGCTTACTGTATCCCTCTCACGCTCTTATTGACGATGAAACACAGAAGTTGCATCCGAATTAAATACAAAAGGCACAATGACGACCCAAGCACAAGAAGACTGGCTCTTCTTACTGTCTATGTTTTGAACCATTACTGTGACACTAGTTATAGATTCCGACGCTTCCCTTCAGGTTTACTGTATCCCTTTGAACTTCTTATTGACGACAAAAGACATAAATTGCATCTGAATTAAATGCAAAATGCACAATGCCGACTTAAGTACAAGAAGACTGACTCCTCCTACTGTCTATGTTTTGAACCATTGCTGTGACACTAG
Organism: Schistocerca piceifrons; assembly: GCF_021461385.2. NCBI lineage: Eukaryota > Metazoa > Arthropoda > Insecta > Orthoptera > Acrididae > Schistocerca > Schistocerca piceifrons. Next base: position 277,949 of record NW_025727722.1, on the reverse strand, counting down.
TTTTAGAGGCCGATGCTTCACTTCAGGTTTTCTGTATGCCTCTGACCTCCTTATTGACGATGAAACACAGAAATTACATCTTAATTAAATACAAAAGGCACAATGCCGACTCAAGTACAAGAAGACTGGCTCCCCTTACTGTCTATGGTTTGAACCATTCCTGTGACACTAGTTATAGATTCCGATGCTTAACTTCAGGTTCACTGTATCCAGCTGACCATCTTATTGACGATGAAGCACTGAAATTGCATCGGAATTAAATACAAAAGGGCACAATGCCGACTTAAGTACAAGAAGACTGACTCTTCTTACTGTCTATGTTTTGAACCATTCCTGTGACACTAGTTATAGATTCCGATACTTCACGTCAGTTTTACTGTATCCCTCTGACCTTCTTATGGACGATGAAACACGGAAACTACATCGGAATTAAATACAAAAGGCACAAAGCCGACTTAAGTTCAAGAAGACTAACTCTTCTTAATGTCTATGTTTTGAACCATTCCTGTAACACTAATTATAGATTACGATGCTTCACTTCAGGTTTACTGTATCCCTCTGACCTGCTTATTGACGATCAAGCACAGAAAATTCATCGGAATGAAATACAAAAGGCACAATGCCGACTTCAGTACAAGAAGACTGACTCTTCTCACTGGCTATGTTTTGAACCATTCCTGTGACACTAGTTATTGATTCCGATGCTTCACTTCAGGTTCACTGTATCCCTCTGACATTCTTATTGACGATGAAACACAGAAATTGCATCGGAATTAAATACAAAAGGCAGTATGCCGATTGAAGTACAAGAAGACTGACTCTATCTATTGTCTATGTTTTGAATCATTCCGATGACACTAGTTATAGATTCCGATGCTTCACTTCAGGATTACTGTATCCCTCTAACCCTCTTATTGACGATCAAGCACAGAAAATTCATCGGAATTAAATAAAAAGGCACAATGCCAACTCAAGTACAAGAAGACTGGCTCTTCTTACTGTCTATGATTTGAACCATTTCTGTGACACTAGTAATAGATTCCGATGCTTCACTTCAGGCTTGCAGTATCCCTCTGACCTTCTTATTGACTAAGATATACAGATATTGCATCGGAATTAAATACAAAAGTCACAATGCCGACTTAAGTACAAGAAGACTTACCCTTCTTACTGTCTATGCTTTGAACCATTCCTGTGACACTAGTTACAGATTCCGATGCTTCCCTTCAGGGTTACTGTATCCCTCTGACCTTCTTATTGACGAAGAAACACAGAAATTGCATCGTAATTATATTCAAAAGGCCCAATGCCGACTTAAGTACAATAAGACTGACTCTTCTTACTGTCTTTGCTTTGAACCATTCCTGTGACACTATTTATAGATTCCGATGCCTCACTTCAGGTTTACTGTATCCCTCTGACCTTCGTATTGACGATGAAACACAGAAATTGCATTCGAATTAAATACAAAAGGCACAATGCCGACTTAAGTACAAAAAGAGTGACTCTTCTTACTGTCTATGCTTTGAACCATTCCTGTGACACTAGTTATAGATTCCGATGCTTCACTTCAGGTTTACTGTATCCCACTGACCTTCTTATTGACGACAAAACACAGAAAATGCATCTTCATTAAATACAAAAGGCACAATGCAGACGTAAGTACAAGAAGACTCACTCTTCTTACTGTCTATGTTTTGAACCATTCCTGTGACACTAGTAATAGATTCCGATGCTTCACTTCAGGTTTACTGTATCCCTCTGACCTTCTTATTGACGATCAAACACAGAAATTGCATCTTCATTAAATACAAAAGGCACAATGCCGACTCAAGTACAAGAAGACTGGCTCTTCTTACTGTGTATGTTTTGAACCATTCCTGTGACACTAGTTATTGATTCCGATGCTTCACTTCAGGTTTACTGTATCCAGCTGACCTTCTTATTGACGATGAAGCACAGAAATTGCATAGGAATTAAATACAAATGGCACAATGCCGACTTAAGTACGAGAAGACTGACTCTTCTTACTGTCTACGTTTTGAACCACTCCTGTGACACTAGTTATAGATTCCGATGCTTCACTTCAGTTTTACTGTATCCCTCTGACCTTCTTATTGACGATGAAACACAGAAATTGCATCAGAATTAAATATAAAAGGTACAATGTCGACTTAAGAACACAAAGACTGACTCTTCTTACTCTCTATGTTTGAACCATTCCTGTGACACTAGTTATGGATTCCGATGCTTCACTTCAGGTTTTAATGTATCCCTCTGACCTTCTTATTGTCGACGAAACACAGAAATTGGATCGGAATTAAATACAAAAGGGCCAAAGCCGACTTAAGTACAAGAAAACTGACTCTTCTTACTGACTATGTTTTGAACCATTCCTGTGACACTAGTTATAGATTCCGATGCTTCACTTCAGGTTTACTGTATCCCTCTGACCTCCTTATTGACAATGAAACACAGAAATTGCATCGGAATTAATTACAGAAGGCACAATGTCGACTCAAGTACAAGAAGACTGGCTCTTCTTACTGTCCTTGTTTTGAACCATTCCTGTGACACTAGCTATGGATTCCTATGCTTCACTTCAGGTTTACTGTATCCCTCTGACCTTCTTATTGACGATGAAACACAGAAAATTGATCGGAATTATATACAAAAGGCACAATGCCGACTCAAGTACAAGAAGACTGGCACTTCTTACTGTCTATGATTTAAACCATTCCTGTGACACAAGTTATAGATTATGATGCTTTACGTCTGGTTTACTGTAGTCCTCTGACCTTCTTATTGACGATGAAATACAGAAATTGCATCGGAATTAATTACAAAAGGCACAATGCCGACTCAAGTACAAGAAGACTGGCTCTTCTTACTGTCTATGTTTTGAACCATTCCTGTGACACTAGTTATAGATTCCGTTGCTTCACTTCAGGTTTACTGTATCCCTCTGACCTTCTTATTGACGATGAAACACAGAAATTCAATCGGAATTATATACAAAAGGCACAATGCCGACTTAAGTACAAGAAGACTGACTCTTCTTACTGTCTATGTTTTGAACCATTCCTGTGACACTAGTTATAGATTCCGATGCTTCACTTCAGGATAACTGTATCCCTCTGACCTTCTTATTGACGATCAAACACAGAAAATTGATCGGAATTATATACAAAAGGCACAATGCCGACTCAAGTACAAGAAGACTGGCTCCTCTTACTGTATATGATTTGAACCATTCCTGTGACACTAGTTATAGATTCCGATGCTTAACTTCAGGTTCACTGTATCCAGCTGACCATCTTATTGACGATGAAGCACAGAGATTGCATTGGAATTAAATACAAAACGCACAATGCCGACTTAAGTACAAGAAGACTGACTCTTCTTACTGTCTATGTTTGAACCATTCCTGTGACACTAGTTATAGATTCCGATGCTTTACTTCAGGTTTACTGTACCCAGCAGACCTTCTTATTGACGATGAAACACAGAAATTGCATCGGCATTTTATACCAAAGGCACAATGCCGACTTAAGTACAAGAAGACTGACTCTTCTTACTGTCTATGCTTTGAACCATTCCTGTAACACTAGTTATAGATTACGATGCTTTTCGTCTGGTTTACTGTAGTCCTCTGACCTTCTTATTGACGATGAAACACAGAAATTGCATCTTAATTAAATACAAAAGGCACAATGCCGACTTCAGTACAAGAATACTGACCCTTCTTACTGTCTATGGTTTGAACCATTCCTCTGACACTAGTTATAGAATTCGATGCTTCACTTCAGGATTACTGTATCCCTCTAACCCTCTTATTGACAATCAAGCACAGAAAATTCATCGGAATTAAATAAAAAGGCACAATGCCAACTCAAGTACAAGAAGACTGGCTCTTCTTACTGTCTATGTTTTGAACCATTTCTGTGACACTAGTTATAAATTCCGATGCTTCCCTTCAGGTTTACTGTATCCCTCTGACCTTCTTATTGACGAAGAAACACAGAAATTGCATCGTAATCATATTCAAAAGGCCCAATGCCGACTTAAGTACAAGAAGACTGACCCTTCCTACTGTCATTGTTTTGAACCATTCCTGTGACACTAGTTATAGATTCCGATGCTTCACTTCAGGTTTACTGTATCCCTCTGACCTTCGTATTGACGATGAAACACAGAAATTGCATCGGAATTAAATACAAAATGCACAAAGCCGACTTAAGTACAAAAAGAGTGACTCTTCTTACTGTCTATGTTTTGAACCATTCCTGTGACACTAGTTATAGATTCCGATGCTTCACTTCAGGTTTACTGTATCCAGCTGACCTTCTTATAGACGATGAAGCACAGAAATTGCATAGGAATTAAATACAAATGGCACAATGCCGACTTAAGTACAAGAAGACTGACTCTTCTTACTGTCTACGTTTTGAACCATTCCTGTGACACTAGTTATTGATTCCGATGCTTCACTTCAGTTTTACTGTATCCCTCTGACCTTCTTATTGACGATGAAACACAGAAATTGCATCGGAATTAAATACAAAAGGCACAATGCAGACTTAAGTACAAGAAGACTGACTCTTCCTACTGTCTATGTTTTGAACCATTCCTGTGACACTAGTTTTAGATTCCGATGCTTCACTTCAGGTTTTCTGTATGCCTCTGACCTCCGTATTGACGATGAAACACAGAAATTACATCTTAATTAAATACAAAAGGCACAATGCCAACTTAAGTACAAGAAGACTGACTCTTCTTACTGTCAATGCTTTCTTCCATTCCTGTGACACTAGTTATAGATTCCGATGCTTCACTTCAGGTTTACTGTATCCCTCTGACCTTCTTATTGACGATGAAACACAGAAATTGCATCGGAATTAATTACAAAAGGCACAATGCCGACTCAAGTACAAGAAGACTGGCTCCCCTTACTGTCTATGGTTTGAACCATTCCTGTGACACTAGTTATAGATTATGATGCTTTACGTCTGGTTTACTGTAGTCCTCTGACCTTCTTATTGACGATGAAACACAGAAATTGCATCTTAATTAAATACAAAAGGCACAATGCCGACTTCAGTACAAGTATACTGACTCTTCTTACTGTCTATGGTTTGAATCATTCCTCTGACACTAGTTATAGATTCCGATGCTTCACTTCAGGTTTACTGTATCCCTCTGACCTTCTTATTGACGATCAAGCACAGAAAATTCATCGGAATTAAATACAAAAGGCACAATGCCAACTCAGGTACAAGAAGACTGGCTCTTCTTACTGTCTATGTTTTGAACCATTTCTGTGAGACTAGTTATAGATTCCGATGCTTCACTCCAGGTTTACTGTATCCCTCTGACCTTCTTATTGACGATCAAGTACAGAAAATTCATCGAAATTAAATACAAAAGGCACAATGCCAACTCAGGTACAAGAAGACTGGCTCTTCTTACTGTCTATGTTTTGAACCATTTCTGTGAGACTAGTTATAGATTCCGATGCTTCACTCCAGGTTTACTGTATCCCTCTGACCTTCTTATTGACGATCAAGTACAGAAAATTCATCGAAATTAAATACAAAAGGCACAATGCCAACTCAGGTACAAGAAGACTGGCTCTTCTTACTGTCTATGTTTTGAACCATTCCTGTGACACTAGATATAGATTCAGATGCTTCACTTCAGGTTTACTGTATCCAGCTGACCTTCTTATTGACGATGAAGCACATAAATTGCATCGGAATTAAATACAAAATTCACAATGCCGACTAATGAATAAGAAGACTGACTCTACTTACTGTTTATGCTTTGAATTATTCCTGTGACACTAGTTATAGATTCCGATGCTTCACTTCAGGTTTACTATTACCAGCTGACCTTCTTATTGACGATGAGACACAGAAATTGCATCGGAATTAAATACATAAGGCACAATGCCGACTTAAGTACAAGAAATCTGACTCTTCTTACTGTCTATGGTTTGAACCATTCCTGTGACACTAGTTATGGATTCCGATGCTGCACTTCAGTTTTACTGTATCCTTCTGACCTTCTTATTGACGATGAAACACACAAATTGCAGCGGAAAATAAATACAAAAATCACAATGCCGACTTAAGTACAAGAAGATTGACTCTTCCTACTGTCAATGTTTTGAACCATTCCTGTGACACTAGTTATAGATTCCGATGCTTCACTTCAGGCTTACTGTATCCCTCTCACGCTCTTATTGACGATGAAACACAGAAGTTGCATCCGAATTAAATACAAAAGGCACAATGACGACCCAAGCACAAGAAGACTGGCTCTTCTTACTGTCTATGTTTTGAACCATTACTGTGACACTAGTTATAGATTCCGACGCTTCCCTTCAGGTTTACTGTATCCCTTTGAACTTCTTATTGACGACAAAAGACATAAATTGCATCTGAATTAAATGCAAAATGCACAATGCCGACTTAAGTACAAGAAGACTGACTCCTCCTACTGTCTATGTTTTGAACCATTGCTGTGACACTAGTTTTAGAGGCCGATGCTTCACTTCAGGTTTTCTGTATGCCTCTGACCTCCTTATTGACGATGAAACACAGAAATTACATCTTAATTAAATACAAAAGGCACAATGCCGACTCAAGTACAAGAAGACTGGCTCCCCTTACTGTCTATGGTTTGAACCATTCCTGTGACACTAGTTATAGATTCTGATGCTTAACTTCAGGTTCACTGTATCCAGCTGACCATCTTATTGACGATGAAGCACTGAAATTGCATCGGAATTAAATACAAAAGGGCACAATGCCGACTTAAGTACAAGAAGACTGACTCTTCTTACTGTCTATGTTTTGAACCATTCCTGTGACACTAGTTATAGATTCCGATACTTCACGTCAGTTTTACTGTATCCCTCTGACCTTCTTATGGACGATGAAACACGGAAACTACATCGGAATTAAATACAAAAGGCACAAAGCCGACTTAAGTTCAAGAAGACTAACTCTTCTTAATGTCTATGTTTTGAACCATTCCTGTAACACTAATTATAGATTACGATGCTTCACTTCAGGTTTACTGTATCCCTCTGACCTGCATATTGACGATCAAGCACAGAAAATTCATCGGAATTAAATAAAAAGGCACAATGCCAACTCAAGTACAAGAAGACTGGCTCTTCTTACTGTCTATGATTTGAACCATTTCTGTGACACTAGTAATAGATTCCGATGCTTCACTTCAGGCTTGCAGTATCCCTCTGACCTTCTTATTGACTAAGATATACAGATATTGCATCGGAATTAAATACAAAAGTCACAATGCCGACTTAAGTACAAGTTGACTTACCCTTCTTACTGTCTATGCTTTGAACCATTCCTGTGACACTAGTTACAGATTCCGATGCTTCCCTTCAGGGTTACTGTATCCCTCTGACCTTCTTATTGACGAAGAAACACAGAAATTGCATCGTAATTATATTCAAAAGGCCCAATGCCGACTTAAGTACAATAAGACTGACTCTTCTTACTGTCTTTGCTTTGAACCATTCCTGTGACACTATTTATAGATTCCGATGCCTCACTTCAGGTTTACTGTATCCCTCTGACCTTCGTATTGACGATGAAACACAGAAATTGCATTCGAATTAAATACAAAAGGCACAATGCCGACTTAAGTACAAAAAGAGTGACTCTTCTTACTGTCTATGCTTTGAACCATTCCTGTGACACTAGTTATAGATTCCGATGCTTCACTTCAGGTTTACTGTATCCCACTGACCTTCTTATTGACGACAAAACACAGAAAATGCATCTTCATTAAATACAAAAGGCACAATGCAGATGTAAGTACAAGAAGACTCACTCTTCTTACTGTCTATGTTCTGAACCATTCCTGTGACACTAGTAATAGATTCCGATGCTTCACTTCAGGTTTACTGTATCCCTCTGACCTTCTTATTGACGATCAAACACAGAAATTGCATCTTCATTAAATACAAAAGGCACAATGCCGACTCAAGTACAAGAAGACTGGCTCTTCTTACTGTGTATGTTTTGAACCATTCCTGTGACACTAGTTATTGATTCCGATGCTTCACTTCAGGTTTACTGTATCCAGCTGACCTTCTTATTGACGATGAAGCACAGAAATTGCATAGGAATTAAATACAAATGGCACAATGCCGACTTAAGTACGAGAAGACTGACTCTTCTTACTGTCTACGCTTTTGAACCACTCCTGTGACACTAGTTATAGATTCCGATGCTTCACTTCAGTTATACTGTATCCCTCTGACCTTCTTATTGACGATGAAACACAGAAATTGCATCAGAATTAAATATAAAAGGTACAATGTCGACTTAAGAACACAAAGACTGACTCTTCTTACTCTCTATGTTTGAACCATTCCTGTGACACTAGTTATGGATTCCGATACTTCACTTCAGGTTTTAATGTATCCCTCTGACCTTCTTATTGTCGACGAAACACAGAAATTGGATCGGAATTAAATACAAAAGGGCCAAAGCCGACTTAAGTACAAGAAAACTGACTCTTCTTACTGACTATGTTTTGAACCATTCCTGTGACACTAGTTATAGATTCCGATGCTTCACTTCAGGTTTACTGTATCCCTCTGACCTCCTTATTGACAATGAAACACAGAAATTGCATCGGAATTAATTACAGAAGGCACAATGTCGACTCAAGTACAAGAAGACTGGCTCTTCTTACTGTCCTTGTTTTGAACCATTCCTGTGACACTAGCTATGGATTCCTATGCTTCACTTCAGGTTTACTGTATCCCTCTGACCTTCTTATTGACGATGAAACACAGAAAATTGATCGGAATTATATACAAAAGGCACAATGCCGACTCAAGTACAAGAAGACTGGCACTTCTTACTGTCTATGATTTAAACCATTCCTGTGACACAAGTTATAGATTATGATGCTTTACGTCTGGTTTACTGTAGTCCTCTGACCTTCTTATTGACGATGAAATACAGAAATTGCATCGGAATTAATTACAAAAGGCACAATGCCGACTCAAGTACAAGAAGACTGGCTCTTCTTACTGTCTATGTTTTGAACCATTCCTGTGACACTAGTTATAGATTCCGTTGCTTCACTTCAGGTTTACTGTATCCCTCTGACCTTCTTATTGACGATGAAACACAGAAATTCAATCGGAATTATATACAAAAGGCACAATGCCGACTTAAGTACAAGAAGACTGACTCTTCTTACTGTCTATGTTTTGAACCATTCCTGTGACACTAGTTATAGATTCCGATGCTTCACTTCAGGATAACTGTATCCCTCTGACCTTCTTATTGACGATCAAACACAGAAAATTGATCGGAATTATATACAAAAGGCACAATGCCGACTCAAGTACAAGAAGACTGGCTCCTCTTACTGTATATGATTTGAACCATTCCTGTGACACTAGTTATAGATTCCGATGCTTAACTTCAGGTTCACTGTATCCAGCTGACCATCTTATTGACGATGAAGCACAGAGATTGCATTGGAATTAAATACAAAACGCACAATGCCGACTCAAGTACAAGAAGACTGGCTCTTCTTACTGTCTATGTTTTGAACCATTCCTGTGACACTAGTTATAGATTCCGATGCTTTACTTCAGGTTTACTGTACCCAGCAGACCTTCTTATTGACGATGAAACACAGAAATTGCATCGGCATTTTATACCAAAGGCACAATGCCGACTTAAGTACAAGAAGACTGACTCTTCTTACTGTCTATGCTTTGAACCATTCCTGTAACACTAGTTATAGATTACGATGCTTTTCGTCTGGTTTACTGTAGTCCTCTGACCTTCTTATTGACGATGAAACACAGAAATTGCATCTTAATTAAATACAAAAGGCACAATGCCGACTTCAGTACAAGAATACTGACCCTTCTTACTGTCTATGGTTTGAACCATTCCTCTGACACTAGTTATAGAATTCGATGCTTCACTTCAGGATTACTGTATCCCTCTAACCCTCTTATTGACAATCAAGCACAGAAAATTCATCGGAATTAAATAAAAAGGCACAATGCCAACTCAAGTACAAGAAGACTGGCTCTTCTTACTGTCTATGTTTTGAACCATTTCTGTGACACTAGTTATAAATTCCGATGCTTCCCTTCAGGTTTACTGTATCCCTCTGACCTTCTTATTGACGAAGAAACACAGAAATTGCATCGTAATCATATTCAAAAGGCCCAATGCCGACTTAAGTACAAGAAGACTGACCCTTCCTACTGTCATTGTTTTGAACCATTCCTGTGACACTAGTTATAGATTCCGATGCTTCACTTCAGGTTTACTGTATCCCTCTGACCTTCGTATTGACGATGAAACACAGAAATTGCATCGGAATTAAATACAAAATGCACAAAGCCGACTTAAGTACAAAAAGAGTGACTCTTCTTACTGTCTATGTTTTGAACCATTCCTGTGACACTAGTTATAGATTCCGATGCTTCACTTCAGGTTTACTGTATCCAGCTGACCTTCTTATAGACGATGAAGCACAGAAATTGCATAGGAATTAAATACAAATGGCACAATGCCGACTTAAGTACAAGAAGACTGACTCTTCTTACTGTCTACGTTTTGAACCATTCCTGTGACACTAGTTATAGATTCCGATGCTTCACTTCAGTTTTACTGTATCCCTCTGACCTTCTTATTGACGATGAAACACAGAAATTGCATCGGAATTAAATACAAAAGGCACAATGCAGACTTAAGTACAAGAAGACTGACTCTTCCTACTGTCTATGTTTTGAACCATTCCTGTGACACTAGTTTTAGATTCCGATGCTTCACTTCAGGTTTTCTGTATGCCTCTGACCTCCTTATTGACGATGAAACACAGAAATTACATCTTAATTAAATACAAAAGGTACAATGCCAACTTAAGTACAAGAAGACTGACTCTTCTTACTGTCAATGCTTTCTTCCATTCCTGTGACACTAGTTATAGATTCCGATGCTTCACTTCAGGTTTACTGTATCCCTCTGACCTTCTTATTGACGATGAAACACAGATATTGCATCGGAATTAATTACAAAAGGCACAATGCCGACTCAAGTACAAGAAGACTGGCTCCCCTTACTGTCTATGGTTTGAACCATTCCTGTGACACTAGTTATAGATTATGATGCTTTACGTCTGGTTTACTGTAGTCCTCTGACCTTCTTATAGACGATGAAACACAGAAATTGCATCTTAATTAAATACAAAAGGCACAATGCCGACTTCAGTACAAGTATACTGACTCTTCTTACTGTCTATGGTTTGAATCATTCCTCTGACACTAGTTATAGATTCCGATGCTTCACTTCAGGTTTACTGTATCCCTCTGACCTTCTTATTGACGATCAAGCACAGAAAATTCATCGGAATTAAATACAAAAGGCACAATGCCAACTCAGGTACAAGAAGACTGGCTCTTCTTACTGTCTATGTTTTGAACCATTTCTGTGAGACTAGTTATAGATTCCGATGCTTCACTCCAGGTTTACTGTATCCCTCTGACCTTCTTATTGACGATCAAGTACAGAAAATTCATCGAAATTAAATACAAAAGGCACAATGCCAACTCAGGTACAAGAAGACTGGCTCTTCTTACTGTCTATGTTTTGACCCATTTCTGTTACAGTAGTTATAGATTCCGATGCTTAACTTCAGGTTTACTGGATCCCTCTGACCTCCTTATTGACGATGAAACACAGAAATTGCATCGGAATTAATTACAGAAGGCACAATGCCGACTTCAGTACAAGAACACTGACTCTTCTTACTGTCTACGGTTTGAACCATTCCTGTGACACTAATTATAGATTCCGATGCTTCACTTCAGGTTTACTGTATCCCTCTGACCTTCTTATTGACGATCAAACACAGAAAATTCATCGGAATTAAATACAAAAGGCACAATGCCGACCCAAGTACAAGAAGACTGGCTCTTCTTACTGTCTATGTTTTGAACCATTCCTGTGACACTAGATATAGATTCAGATGCTTCACTTCAGGTTTACTGTATTCAGCTGACCTTCTTATTGACGATGAAGCACATAAATTGCATCGGAATTAAATACAAAATTCACAATGCCGACTAATGAATAAGAAGACTGACTCTACTTACTGTTTATGCTTTGAAATATTCCTGTGACACTAGTTATAGATTCCGATGCTTCACTTCAGGTTTACTATTACCAGCTGACCTTCTTATTGACGATGAAACACAGAAATTGCATCGGAATTAAATACATAAGGCACAATGCCGACTTAAGTACAAGAAATCTGACTCTTCTTACTGTCTATGGTTTGAACCATTCCTGTGACACTAGTTATGGATTCCGATGCTGCACTTCAGGTTTAATGTATCCCTCTGACCTTCTTATTGACGATGAAACACACAAATTGCAGCGGAAAATGAATACAAAAATCACAATGCCGACTTAAGTACAAGAAGATTGACTCTTCCTACTGTCAATGTTTTGAACCATTCCTGTGACACTAGTTATAGATTCCGATGCTTCACTTCAGGCTTACTGTATCCCTCTCACGCTCTTATTGACGATGAAACACAGAAGTTGCATCCGAATTAAATACAAAAGGAACAATGACGACCCAAGTACAAGAAGACTGGCTCTTCTTACTGTCTATGTTTTGAACCATTACTGTGACACTAGTTATAGATTCCGACGCTTCCCTTCAGGTTTACTGTATCCCTTTGAACTTCTTATTGACGACAAAAGACAGAAATTGCATCTGAATTAAATACAAAATGCACAATGCCGACTTAAGTACAAGAAGACTGACTCCTCCTACTGTCTATGTTTTGAACCATTGCTGTGACACTAGTTTTAGAGTCCGATGCTTCACTTCAGGTTTTCTGTATGCCTCTGACCTCCTTATTGACGATGAAACACAGAAATTACATCTTAATTAAATACAAAAGGCACAGTGCCGACTGAAGAACAAGAAGACTGGCTCCCCTTACTGTCTATGGTTTGAACCATTCCTGTGACACTAGTTATAGATTCCGATGCTTAACTTCAGGTTCACTGTATCCAGCTGACCATCTTATTGACGATGAAGCACAGAAATTGCATCGGAATTAAATACAAAAGGCACAATGCCGACTTAAGTACAAGAAGACTGACTCTTCTTACTGTCTATGTTTTGAACCATTCCTGTGACACTAGTTATAGATTCCGATGCTTCACGTCAGTTTTACTGTATCCCTCTGACCTTCTTATTGACGATGAAACACGGAAACTGCATCGGAATTAAATACAAAAGGCACAAAGCCGACTTAAGTTCAAGAAGACTAACTCTTCTTAATGTCTATGTTTTGAACCATTCCTGTAACACTAATTATAGATTACGATGCTTCACTTCAGGTTTACTGTATCCCTCTGACCTGCTTATTGACGATCAAGCACAGAAAATTCATCGGAATTAAATGCAAAAGGCACAATGCCGACTTCAGTACAAGAAGACTGACTCTTCTCACTGTCTATGTTTTGAACCATTCCTGTGACACCAGTTATTGATTCCGATGCTTCACTTCAGGTTCACTGTATCCCTCTGACATTCTTATTGACGATGAAACACAGAAATTGCATCGGAATTAAATACAAAAGGCAGTATGCCGATTGAAGTACAAGAAGACCGACTCTATCTATTGTCTATGTTTTGAATCATTCCGAAGACACTAGTTATAGATTCCGATGCTTCACTTCAGGATTACTGTATCCCTCTAACCCTCTTATTGACGATCAAGCACAGAAAATTCATCGGAATTAAATAAAAAGGCACAATGCCAACTCAAGTACAAGAAGACTGGCTCTTCTTACTGTCTATGATTTGAACCATTTCTGTGACACTAGTAATAGATTCCGATGCTTCACTTCAGGTTTACTGTATCCCTCTGACCTTCTTATTGTCGATGAAGCACAGAAATTGCATAGGAATTAAATACAAATGGCACAATGCCGACTTAAGTACGAGAAGACTGACCCTTCTTACTGTCTACGTTTTGAACCACTCCTGTGACACTAGTTATAGATTCCGATGCTTCACTTCAGTTTTACTGTATCCCACTGACCTTCTTATTGACGACAAAACACAGAAAATGCATCTTCATTAAATACAAAAGGCACAATGCAGACGTAAGTACAAGAAGACTGACTCTTCTTACTGTCTATGTTTTGAAAAATTCCTGTGACACTAGTAATAGATTCCGATGCTTCACTTCAGGTTTACTGTATCCCTCTGACCTTCTTATTGTCGATGAAGCACAGAAATTGCATAGGAATTAAATACAAATGGCACAATGCCGACTTAAGTACGAGAAGACTGACTCTTCTTACTGTCTACGTTTTGAACCACTCCTGTGACACTAGTTATAGATTCCGATGCTTCACTTCAGTTTTACTGTATCCCTCTGACCTTCTTATTGACGATGAAACACAGAAATTGCATCAGAATAAAATATAAAAGGTACAATGTCGACTTAAGAACACAAAGACTGACTCTTCTTACTCTCTATGTTTGAACCATTCCTGTGACACTAGTTATGGATTCCGATGCTTCACTTCAGGTTTTAATGTATCCCTCTGACCTTCTTATTGTCGACGAAACACAGAAATTGCATCGGAATTAAATACAAAAGGGCCAAAGCCGACTTAAGTACAAGAAAACTGACTCTTCTTACTGACTATGTTTTGAACCATTCCTGTGACACTAGTTATAGATTCCGATGCTTCACTTCAGGTTTACTGTATCCCTCTGACCTCCTTATTGACAATGAAACACAGAAATTGCATCGGAATTAATTACAGAAGGCACAATGTCGACTCAAGTACAAGAAGACTGGCTCTTCTTACTGTCCTTGTTTTGAACCATTCCTGTGACACTAGCTATGGATTCCTATGCTTCACTTCAGGTTTACTGTATCCCTCTGACCTTCTTATTGACGATGAAACACAGAAATTGCATCGGAATTATATACAAAAGGCACAATGCCGACTTAAGTACAAGAAGACTGACTCTTCTTACTGTCTATGTTTTGAACCATTCCTGTGACACTAGTTATAGATTCCGATGCTTCACTTCAGGTTTACTGTATCCCTCTGACCTTCTTATTGACGATCAAACACAGAAAATTGATCGGAATTATATACAAAAGGCACAATGCCGACTCAAGTACAAGAAGACTGGCTCTTCTTACTGTCTATGATTTGAACCATTCCTGTGACACTAGTTATAGATTCCGATGCTTCACTTCAGGTTTACTGTATCCCTCTGACCTTCTTATTGACGATGAAACACAAACATTGCATCTTAATTAAATAAAAAAGGCACAATTTCGACTTCAGTACAAGAACACTGACTCTTCTTACTGTCTATGGTTTGAACCATTCCTGTGACACTAGTTATAGATTCCGATGCTTCACTTCAGGTTTGCTGTATCCCTCGGACCTTCAGGTTTGCTGTATCCCTCGTACCTTCTTATTGACGATCTAACACAGAAAATTCATCTGAATTAAATACAAAAGGCACAATGCCGACTTCAGTACAAAAAGACTGACTCTTCTTACTGTCTATGTTTTGAACCGTTCCTGTGACACTAGTCATAGATTCCGATGCTTCACTTCAGGTTTACAGTATCCCTCTGACCTTCTTATTAACGATGAAACACAGAAATTGCATCGGAATTAAATACAAAAGGCACAATGCCGACTTAAGTACAAGATAACTGACTCTTCTTACTGACTATGTTTTGAACCATTCCTGTGGCACTAGTTATAGATTCCGATTCTTCACTTCAGGTTTGCTGTATCCCTCGGACCTTCAGGTTTGCTGTATCCCTCGGACCTTCTTATTGACGATCAAACACAGAAAATTCATCGGAATTAAATACAAAAGGCACAATGCCGACTTCAGTACAAGAACACTGACTATCCTTACTGTCTATGCTTTGAACCATTCCTGTGACACTAGTTATAGATTCCGATCCTTCACTTCAGGTTTACTGTATCCCTCTGACCTTCTTATTGACGATGTAACACAGAAATTGCATCAGAATTAAATACAAAAGGCACAATGCCGACTCAAGTACAAGAAGACTGGCTCTTCTTACTGTCTATGTTTTGAACCATTTCGGTGACACTAGTTATAGATTCCGATGCTTAACTTCAGGTTTACTGTATCCCTCTGACCTTCTTATTGACGAAGAAACACAGATATTGCATCGGATTAAATACAAAAGGCACAATGCCGACTTAAGTACAAGAAGACTGACCCTTCTTACTGTCTATGTTTTGAACCATTCCTGTGACACTAGTCATAGATTCCGATGCTTCACTTCAGGTTTACTGTATCCCTCCGACCTTCTTATTAACGATGAAACACAGAAATTGCATCGGAATTAAATACAAAAGGCACAATGCCGGCTTAAGTACAAGATAACTGACTCTTTTTACTGACTATGATTTGATCCATTCCTGTGACACTAGTTATAGATTCCGATGCTTCACTTCAGGGTCACTGTATCCCTCTGACCTTCTTATTGACGATCAAACACAGAAAATTCATCGAAATTAAATACAAAAGGCACAATGCCGACCCAAGTACAAGAAGACTGGCTCTTCTTACTGTCTATGTTTTGAACCATTCCTGTGACACTAGTTATAGATTCCAATGCTTCACTTGATGTTTACTGTATCCATTTCACCTTCTTGTAGGCGATGAAACACAGAAATTGCATCTTAACTAAATACAGACGGCACAATGCCGACTTAAGTACAAGAAGATTGACTCTTTTTACTGTCTATGCTTTGAACCATTCCTGTGACACTAGTTATAGATTCCGATGCTTCACATCAGGTTTACTGTATCCCTCTGACCTTATTAATGACGATGAAGCACAGATATTAAATCTTATTTAAATACAAAAGGCACAATGCCGACTTCAGTACAAGAACACTGACTCTTCTTACTGTCTACGGTTTGAACCATTCCTGTGACACTAATTATAGATTCCGATGCTTCACTTCAGGTTCACTGTATCCCTCTGACCTTCTTATTGACGATCAAACACAGAAAATTCTTCGAAATTAAATACAAAAGGCACAATGCCGACCCAAGTACAAGAAGACTGGCTCTTCTTACTGTCTATGTTTTGAACCATTCCTGTGACACTAGATATAGATTCAGATGCTTCACTTCAGGTTTACTGTATCCAGCTGACCTTCTTATTGACGATGAAGCACATAAATTGCATCGGAATTAAATACAAAATTCACAATGCCGACTAATGAATAAGAAGACTGACTCTACTTACTGTTTATGCTTTGAATTATTCCTGTGACACTAGTTATAGATTCCGATGCTTCACTTCAGGTTTACTATTACCAGCTGACCTTCTTATTGACGATGAAACACAGAAATTGCATCGGAATTAAATACATAAGGCACAATGCCGACTTAAGTACAAGAAATCTGACTCTTCTTACTGTCTATGGTTTGAACCATTCCTGTGACACTAGTTATGAATTCCGATGCTGCACTTCAGGTTTACTGTATCCTTCTGACCTTCTTATTGACGATGAAACACACAAATTGCAGCGGAAAATAAATACAGAAATCACAATGCCGACTTAAGTACAAGAAGATTGACTCTTCCTACTGTCAATGTTTTGAACCATTCCTGTGACACTAGTTATAGATTCCGATGCTTCACTTCAGGCTTACTGTATCCCTCTCACGCTCTTATTGACGATGAAACACAGAAGATGCATCCGAATTAAGTACAAAAGGCACAATGGCGACCCAAGTACAAGAAGACTGGCTCTTCTTACTGTCTATGTTTTGAACCATTACTGTGACACTAGTTATAGATTCCGACGCTTCCCTTCAGGTTTACTGTATCCCTTTGAACTTCTTATTGACGACAAAAGACATAAATTGCATCTGAATTAAATGCAAAATGCACAATGCCGACTTAAGTACAAGAAGACTGACTCCTCCTACTGTCTATGTTTTGAACCATTGCTGTGACACTAGTTTTAGAGTCCGATGCTTCACTTCAGGTTTTCTGTATGCCTCTGACCTCCTTATTGACGATGAAACACAGAAATTACATCTTAATTAAATACAAAAGGCACAATGCCGACTCAAGTACAAGAAGACTGGCTCCCCTTACTGTCTATGGTTTGAACCATTCCTGTGACACTAGTTATAGATTCCGATGCTTAACTTCAGGTTCACTGTATCCAGCTGACCATCTTATTGACGATGAAGCACAGAAATTGCATCGGAATTAAATACAAAAGGGCACAATGCCGACTTAAGTACAAGAAGACTGACTCTTCTTACTGTCTATGTTTTGAACCATTCCTGTGACACTAGTTATTGATTCCGATGCTTCACGTCAGTTTTACTGTATCCCTCTGACCTTCTTATTGACGATGAAACACGGAAACTACATCGGAATTAAATACAAAAGGCACAAAGCCGACTTAAGTTCAAGAAGACTAACTCTTCTTAATGTCTATGTTTTGAACCATTCCTGTAACACTAATTATAGATTACGATGCTTCACTTCAGGTTTACTGTATCCCTCTGACCTGCTTATTGACGATCAAGCACAGAAAATTCATCGGAATTAAATACAAAAGGCACAATGCCGACTTCAGTACAAGAAGACTGACTCTTCTCACTGTCTATGTTTTGAACCATTCCTGTGACACTAGTTATTGATTCCGATGCTTCACTTCAGGTTCACTGTATCCCTCTGACATTCTTATTGACGATGAAACACAGAAATTGCATCGGAATTAAATACAAAAGGCAGTATGCCGATTGAAGTACAAGAAGACTGACTCTATCTATTGTCTATGTTTTGAATCATTCCGATGACACTAGTTATAGATTCCGATGCTTCACTTCAGGATTACTGTATCCCTCTAACCCTCTTATTGACGATCAAGCACAGAAAATTCATCGGAATTAAATAAAAAGGCACAATGCCAACTCAAGTACAAGAAGACTGGCTCTTCTTACTGTCTATGCTTTGAACCATTCCTGTGACACTAGTTACAGATTCCGATGCTTCCCTTCAGGGTTACTGTATCCCTCTGACCTTCTTATTGACGAAGAAACACAGAAATTGCATCGTAATTATATTCAAAAGGCCCAATGCCGACTTAAGTACAATAAGACTGACTCTTCCTACTGTCTTTGCTTTGAACCATTCCTGTGACACTATTTATAGATTCCGATGCCTCACTTCAGGTTTACTGTATCCCTCTGACCTTCGTATTGACGATGAAACACAGAAAATTCATCGGAATTAAATAAAAAGGCACAATGCCAACTCAAGTACAAGAAGACTGGCTCTTCTTACTGTCTATGTTTTGAACCATTCCTGTGACACTAGTAATAGATTCCGATGCTTCACTTCAGGTTTACTGTATCCCTCTGACCTTCTTATTGACGATCAAACACAGGAATTGCATCTTCATTAAATACAAAAGGCACAATGCCGACTCAAGTACAAGAAGACTGGCTCTTCTTACTGTATATGTTTTGAACCATTCCTGTGACACTAGTTATTGATTCCGATGCTTCACTTCAGGTTTACTGTATCCAGCTGACCTTCTTATTGACGATGAAGCACAGAAATTGCATAGGAATTAAATACAAATGGCACAATGCCGACTTAAGTACGAGAAGACTGACTCTTCTTACTGTCTACGTTTTGAACCACTCCTGTGACACTAGTTATAGATTCCGATGCTTCACTTCAGTTTTACTGTATCCCTCTGACCTTCTTATTGACGATGAAACACAGAAATTGCATCAGAATTAAATATAAAAGGTACAATGTCGACTTAAGAACACAAAGACTTACTCTTCTTACTCTCTATGTTTGAACCATTCCTGTGACACTAGTTATGGATTCCGATGCTTCACTTCAGGTTTTAATGTATCCCTCTGACCTTCTTATTGTCGACGAAACACAGAAATTGCATCGGAATTAAATACAAAAGGGCCAAAGCCGACTTAAGTACAAGAAAACTGACTCTTCTTACTGACTATGTTTGAACCATTCCTGTGACACTAGTTATAGATTCCGATGCTTCACTTCCGGTTTACTGTATCCCTCTGACCTCCTTATTGACAATGAAACACAGAAATTGCATCGGAATTAATTACAGAAGGCACAATGTCGACTCAAGTACAAGAAGACTGGCTCTTCTTACTGTCCTTGTTTTGAACCATTCCTGTGACACTAGCTATGGATTCCTATGCTTCACTTCAGGTTTACTGTATCCCTCTGACCTTCTTATTGACGATGAAACACAGAATATTGATCGGAATTATATACGAAAGGCACAATGCCGACTCAAGTACAAGAAGACTGGCTCTTCTTACTGTCTTCGATTTAAACCATTCCTGTGACAGTAGTTATAGATTATGATGCTTTACGTCTGGTTTACTGTAGTCCTCTGACCTTCTTATTGACGATGAAATACAGAAATTGCATCGGAATTAAATACAAAAGGCACAATGCCGACTCAAGTACAAGAAGACTGGCTCTTCTTACTGTCTATGTTTTGAACCATTCCTGTGACACTAGTTATAGATTCCGTTGCTTCACTTCAGGTTTACTGTATCCCTCTGACCTTCTTATTGACGATGAAACACAGAAGTTCAATCGGAATTATATACAAAAGGCACAATGCCGACTTAAGTACAAGAAGACTGACTCTTCTTACTGTCTATGTTTTGAACCATTCCTGTGACACTAGTTATAGATTCCGATGCTTCACTTCAGGATAACTGTATCCCTCTGACCTTCTTATTGACGATCAAACACAGAAAATTGATCGGAATTATATACAAAAGGCACAATGCCGACTCAAGTACAAGAAGACTGGCTCCTCTTACTGTATATGATTTGAACCATTCCTCTGACACTAGTTATAGATTCCGATGCTTAACTTCAGGTTCACTGTATCCAGCTGACCATCTTATTGACGATGAAGCACAGAGATTGCATTGGAATTAAATACAAAAGGCACAATGCCGACTTAAGTACAAGAAGACTGACTCTTCTTACTGTCTATGTTTTGAACCATTCCTGTGACGCTAGTTATAGATTCCGATGCTTTACTTCAGGTTTACTGTACCCAGCAGACCTTCTTATTGACGATGAAACACAGAAATTGCATCGGCATTTTATACCAAAGGCACAATGCCGACTTAAGTACAAGAAGACTGACTCTTCTTACTGTCTATGCTTTGAACCATTCCTGTAACACTAGTTATAGATTACGATGCTTTTCGTCTGGTTTACTGTAGTCCTCTGACCTTCTTATTGACGATGAAACACAGAAATTGCATCTTAATTAAATACAAAAGGCACAATGCCGACTTCAGTACAAGAATACTGACTCTTCTTACTGTCTATGGTTTGAACCATTCCTCTGACACTAGTTATAGATTTCGATGCTTCACTTCAGGATTACTGTATCCCTCTAACCCTCTTATTGACAATCAAGCACAGAAAATTCATCGGAATTAAATAAAAAGGCACAATGCCAACTCAAGTACAAGAAGACTGGCTCTTCTTACTGTCTATGATTTGAACCATTTCTGTGACACTAGTAATAGATTCCGATGCTTCACTTCAGGCTTGCAGTATCCCTCTGACCTTCTTATAGACTAAGATATACAGATATTGCATCGGAATTAAATACAAAAGTCACAATGCCGACTTAAGTACAAGAAGACTTACCCTTCTTACTGTCTATGTTTTGAACCATTCCTGTGACACTAGTTACAGATTCCGATGCTTCACTTCAGGTTTACTGTATCCCTCTGAGCTTCTTATTGACGATGAAACACAGAAATTGCATCGGAATTATGTACAAAAGTCAGAATGCCGACTTCAGTACAAGAAGACTGACTCTTCTCACTGTCTATGTTTTGAACCATTCCTGTGACACTAGTTAAAGATTCCGATGCTTCACTTCAGGCCCACAGTATCCCTCTGACCTTCGTATTGACTAAGATATACAGATATTGCATCGGAATTAAATACAAAAGCCACAATGACGACTCAAGTACAAGAAGACTGGCTCTTCTTACTGTCTATGTTTTGAACCATTTCTGTGACACTAGTTATAGATTCCGATGCTTCCCTTCAGGTTTACTGTATCCCTCTGACCTTCTTATTGACGAAGAAACACAGAAATTGCATCGTAATCATATTCAAAAGGCCCAATGCCGACTTAAGTACAAGAAGACTGACCCTTCCTACTGTCATTGTTTTGAACCATTCCTGTGACACTAGTTATAGATTCCGATGCTTCACTTCAGGTTTACTGTATCCCTCTGACCTTCGTATTGACGATGAAACACAGAAATTGCATCGGAATTAAATACAAAATGCACAAAGCCGACTTAAGTACAAAAAGAGTGACTCTTCTTACTGTCTATGTTTTGAACCATTCCTGTGACACTAGTTATAGATTCCGATGCTTCACTTCAGGTTTACTGTATCCAGCTGACCTACTTATAGACGATGAAGCACAGAAATTGCATAGGAATTAAATACAAATGGCACAATGCCGACTTAAGTACAAGAAGACTGACTCTTCTTACTGTCTACGTTTTGAACCATTCCTGTGACACTAGTTATAGATTCCGATGCTTCACTTCAGTTTTACTGTATCCCTCTGACCTTCTTATTGACGATGAAACACAGAAGTTGCATCGGAATTAAATACAAAAGGCCCAATGCAGACTTAAGTACAAGAAGACTGACTCTTCCTACTGTCTATGTTTTGAACCATTCCTGTGACACTAGTTTTAGATTCCGATGCTTCACTTCAGGTTTTCTGTATCACTCTGACCTCCTTATTGACGATGAAACACAGAAATTGCATCTTAATTAAATACAAAAGGCACAATGCCGACTTAAGTACAAAAAGACTGACTGTTCTTACTGTCAATGTTTCTACCAGTCCTGTGACCCTAGTTATAGATTCCGATGCTTCACTTCAGGTTTATTGTATCCCTCTGATCTTCTTTTGACGATGAAACACAGAAATTGCATCAGAATTAAATATAAAAGGCACAATGCCGACTTAAGAACACAAAGACTGACTCTTCCTACTCTCTATGTTTGAACCATTCCTGTGACACTAGTAATGGATTCCGATGCTTCACTTCAGGTTTAATGTATCCCTCTGACCTTCTTATTGTCGACGAAACACAGAAATTGCATCGGAATTAAATACAAAAGGCCCAAAGCCGACTTAAGTACAAGAAAACTGACTCTTCTTACTGTCTATGTTTTGAACCAATCCTGTGACACTAGTTACAGATTCCGATGCTACACTTCAGGTTTACTGTATCCCTCTGACCTCCTTATTGACGATGAAACACAGAAATTGCATCGGAATTAATTACAAGAGGCACAATGCCGACTTAAGTACAAGAAGACTGACTCTTCTTACTGTCTATGTTTTGAACCATTCCTGTGACACTAGTTATAGATTCCGATGCTTCACTTCAGGTTTACGGTATCCCTCTGACCTTCTTATTGACGATCAAACACAGAAAATTGATCTGAATTATATACAAAAGGCACAATGCCGACTCAAGTACAAGAAGACTGGCTCTTCTTACTGTCTATGATTTGAACCATTGCTGTGACACTAGTTATAGATTATGATGCTTTACGTCTGGTTTACTGTAGTCCTCTGACCTTCTTATTGACGATGAAACACAGAAATTGCATCTTAATTAAATACAAAAGGCACAATGCCGACTTCAGTACAAGTATACTGACTCTTCTTACTGTCTATGGTTTGAATCATTCCTCCGACACTAGTTATAGATTCCGATGCTTCACTTCATGTTTACTGTATCCCTCTGACCTTCTTATTGACGATCAAGCACAGAAAATTCATCGGAATAAAATACAAAAGGCACAATGCCAACTCAGGTACAAGAAGACTGGCTCTTCTTACTGTCTATGTTTTAAACCATTTCTGTGACACTAGTTATAGATTCCGATGCTTAACTTCAGGTTTACTGTATCCCTCTGACCTTCGTATTGACGAAGATATACAGATATTGCATCGGAATTAAATACAAAAGGCACAATGCCGACTTAAGTACAAGAAGACTGACTCTTCTTACTGTCTATGTTTTGAACCATTCCTTTGACACTAGTTATAGATTCCGATGCTTCACTTCAGGTTTACTGTATCCCTCTGACGCTCTTATTGACGGTGAAACACAGAAGTTGCATCCGAATTAAATACAAAAAGCACAATGACGACCCAAGTACAAGAAGACTGGGTCTTCTTACTGTCTATGTTTTGAACCATTACTGTGACACTAGTTATAGATTCCGACGCTTCCCATCAGGTTTACTGTATCCCTTTGAACTTCTTATTGACGACAAAACACAGAAATTGCATCTCAATTAAATACAAAATGCACAATGCCGACTTAAGTACAAGAAGACTGACTCCTCCTACTGTCTATGTTTAGAACCATTGCTGTGACACTAGTTTTAGATTCCGATGCTTCACTTCAGGTTTTCTGTATGCCTCTGACCTCCTTATTGACGATGAAACACAGAAATTACATCTTAATTAAATACAAAAGGCACAATGCCAACTTAAGTACAAGAAGACTGACTCTTCTTACTGTCAAAGCTTTCTTCCATTCCTGTGACACTAGTTATAGATTCCGATGCTTCACTTCAGGTTTACTGTATCCCTCTGACCTTCTTATTGACGATGAAACACAGAAATTGCATCGGAATTAATTACAAAAGGCACAATGCCGACTCAAGTACAAGAAGACTGGCTCCCCTTACTGTCTATGGTTTGAACCATTCCTGTGACACTAGTTATAGATTATGATGCTTTACGTCTGGTTTACTGTAGTCCTCTGACCTTCTTATTGACGATGAAACACAGAAATTGCATCTTAATTAAATACAAAAGGCACAATGCCGACTTCAGTACAAGTATACTGACTCTTCTTACTGTCTATGGTTTGAATCATTCCTCTGACACTAGTTTTAGATTCCGATGCTTCACTCAGGTTTACTGTATCCCTCTGACCTTCTTATTGACGATCAAGCACAGAAAATTCATCGGAATTAAATACAAAAGGCACAATGCCAACTCAGGTACAAGAAGACTGGCTCTTCTTACTGTCTATGTTTTGAACCATTTCTGTGACACTAGTTATAGATTCCGATGCTTCACTCCAGGTTTACTGTATCCCTCTGACCTTCTTATTGACGATCAAGCACAGAAAATTCATCGGAATTAAATACAAAAGGCACAATGCCAACTCAGGTACAAGAAGACTGGCTCTTCTTACTGTCTATGTTTTGAACCATTTCTGTGACAGTAGTTATAGATTCCGATGCTTAACTTCAGGTTTACTGGATCCCTCTGACCTCCTTATTGACAATGAAACACAGAAATTGCATCGGAATTAATTACAGAAGGCACAATGCCGACTTAAGTACAAGAAGACTGACTCTTCTTACTGTCTATGTTTTGAACCATTCCTGTGACACTAGTTATAGATTCCGATGCTTCACTTCAGGTTTAGTGTATCCCTCTGACCTTCTTATTGACGATCAAACACAGAAAATTGATCGGAAGTATATACAAAAGGCACAATGCCGACTCAAGTACAAGAAGACTGGCTCTTCTTACTGTCTATGATTTGAACCATTCCTGTGACACTAGTTATAGATTATGATGCTTTACGTCTGGTTTACTGTAGTCCTCTGACCTTCTTATTGACGATGAAACACAGAAATTGCATCTTAATTAAATACAAAAGGCACAATGCCGACTTCAGTACAAGTATACTGACTCTTCTTACTGTCTATGGTTTGAATCATTCCTCCGACACTAGTTATAGATTCCGATGCTTCACTTCAGGTTTACTGTATCCCTCTGACCTTCTTATTGACGATCAAGCACAGAAAATTCATCGGAATTAAATACAAAAGGCACAATGCCAACTCAGGTACAAGAAGACTGGCTCTTCTTACTGTCTATGTTTTGAACCATTTATGTGACACTAGTTATAGATTCCGATGCTTCACTTCATGTTTACTGGATCCATTTCACCTTCTTATAGGCGATGTAACACAGAAATTGCATCTTAACTAAATACAGACGGCACAATGCCGACTTAAGTACAAGAAGATTGACTCTTCTTACTGTCTATGCTTTGAACCATTCCTGTGACACTAGTTATAGATTCCGATGCTTCACATCAGGTTTACTGTATCCCTCTGACCTTATTAATGACGATGAAACACAGATATTAAATCTTATTTAAATACAAAAGGCACAATGCAGACTTCAGTACAAGAACACTGACTCTTCTTACTGTCTACGGTTTGATCCATTCCTGTGACACTAATTATAGATTCCGATGCTTCACTTCAGGTTTACTGTATCCCTCTGACCTTCTTATTGACGATCAAACACAGAAAATTCATCGGAATTAAATACAAAAGGCACAATGCCGACCCAAGTACAAGAAGACTGGCTCTTCTTACTGTCTATGTTTTGAACCATTCCTGTGACACTAGATATAGATTCAGATGCTTCACTTCAGGTTTACTGTATCCAGCTGACCTTCTTATTGACGATGAAGCACATAAATTGCATCGGAATTAAATACAAAATTCACAATGCCGACTAATGAATAAGAAGACTGACATTACTTACTGTTTATGCTTTGAAATATTCCTGTGACACTAGTTATAGATTCCGATGCTTCACTTCAGGTTTACTATTACCAGCTGACCTTCTTATTGACGATGAAACACAGAAATTGCATCGGAATTAAATACATAAGGCACAATGCCGACTTAAGTACAAGAAATCTGACTCTTCTTACTGTCTATGGTTTGAACCATTCCTGTGACACTAGTTATGGATTCCGATGCTGCACTTCAGGTTTACTGTATCCCTCTGACCTTCTTATTGACGATGAAACACACAAATTGCAGCGGAAAATAAATACAAAAATCACAATGCCGACTTAAGTACAAGAAGATTGACTCTTCCTACTGTCAATGTTTTGAACCATTCCTGTGACACTAGTTATAGATTCCGATGCTTCACTTCAGGCTTACTGTATCCCTCTCACGCTCTTATTGACGATGAAACACAGAAGTTGCATCCGAATTAAATACAAAAGGCACAATGACGACCCAAGTACAAGAAGACTGGCTCTTCTTACTGTCTATGTTTTGAACCATTACTGTGACACTAGTTATAGATTCCGACGCTTCCCTTCAGGTTTACTGTATCCCTTTGAACTTCTTATTGACGACAAAGACAGAAATTGCATCTGAATTAAATACAAAATGCACAATGCCGACTTAAGTACAAGAAGACTGACTCCTCCTACTGTCTATGTTTTGAACCATTGCTGTGACACTAGTTTTAGAGTCCGATGCTTCACTTCAGGTTTTCTGTATGCCTCTGACCTCCTTATTGACGATGAAACACAGAAATTACATCTTAATTAAATACAAAAGGCACAATGCCAACTCAAGTACAAGAAGACTGGCTCCCCTTACTGTCTATGGTTTGAACCATTCCTGTGACACTAGTTATAGATTCCGATGCTTAACTTCAGGTTCACTGTATCCAGCTGACCATCTTATTGACGATGAAGCACAGAAATTGCATCGGAATTAAATACAAAAGGCACAATGCCGACTTAAGTACAAGAAGACTGACTCTTCTTACTGTCTATGTTTTGAACCATTCCTGTGACACTAGTTATAGATTCCGATGCTTCACGTCAGTTTTACTGTATCCCTCTGACCTTCTTATTGACGATGAAACACGGAAACTACATCGGAATTAAATACAAAAGGCACAAAGCCGACTTAAGTTCAAGAAGACTACCTCTTCTTAATGTCTATGTTTTGAACCATTCCTGTAACACTAGTTATAGATTCCGATGCTTCACTTCAGGTTTACTGTATCCCACTGACCTTCTTATTGACGACAAAACACAGAAAATGCATCTTCATTAAATACAAAAGGCACAATGCAGACGTAAGTACAAGAAGACTGACTCTTCTTACTGTCTATGTTTTGAACCATTCCTGTGACACTAGTAATAGATTCCGATGCTTCACTTCAGGTTTACTGTATCCCTCTACCTTCTTATTGACGATCAAACACAGAAATTGCATCTTCATTAAATAGAACAGGCACAATGCCGACTCAAGTACAAGAAGACTGGCTCTTCTTACTGTGTATGTTTTGAACCATTCCTGTGACACTAGTTTTAGATTCCGATGCTTCACTTCAGGTTTACTGGTATCCAGCTGACCTTCTTATTGACGATGAAGCACAGAAATTGCATAGGAATTAAATACAAATGGCACAATGCCGACTTAAGTACAAGAAGACTGACTCTTCTTACTGTCTACGTTTTGAACCACTCCTGTGACACTAGTTATAGATTCCGATGCTTCACTTCAGTTTTACTGTATCCCTCTGACCTTCTTATTGACGATGAAACACAGATATTGCATCGTAATTAAATACAAGAGGCACAATGCCGACTTAAGTACAAGAAGACTGACTCTTGCTACTGTCTATGATTTGAACCATTCCTATGACACTAGTTAATGACTCTGATGCTTCACTTCAGGTTTACTGTATCCCTGTGACCTTCTTATTGACGACGAATGATAGAAATTGCATTGGAATTAAATACAAAAGGCACAATGCCGACATAAGTACAAGTAAACTGATACTTCTTACTGTCTATGTTTTGAACCATTCCTGTGACACTAGTTATAGATTCCAATGCTTCACTTCAGGTTTACTGTATCCCCCTGACCTTCTTATTGACGATGAAACACAGAAATTGCACCGGAATTAAATACAAAAGGCACAAAGCCGACTTAAGTACAAGAAAACTGACTCTTCTTACTGTCTATGCTTTGAACAATTCCTGTGACACTAGTTATAGATTCCGATGCTTCACTCCAGGTTTACTGTATCCTTCTGACCTCCTTATTGACGATGAAACACAGGAATTGCATCGGAATTAATTACAAAAGGCACAATGCCGAATCAAGTACAAGAAGACTGGCTCTTCTTACTGTCTTTGTTTGAACCATTCCTGTGACACTAGCTATAGATTCCTATGCTTCACTTCAGGTTTACTGTATCCCTCTGACCTTCTTATTGACGATGAAACACAGAAATTGATTCGGAATTATATACAAAAGGCACAATGCCGACTTAAGTACAAGAAGACTGACTCTTCTTACTTTCTATGTTTTGAACCATTCCTGTGACACTAGTTATATATTCCGATGCTTCACTTCAGGTTAACTGTATCCCTCTGACCTTCTTATTGACGATCAAACACAGAAAATTGATCGGAATTATATACAAAAGGCACTATGCCGACTCAAGTACAAGAAGACTGGCTCCCCTTTCTGTCTATGATTTGAACCATTCCTGTGACACTAGTTATAGATTACGATGCTTAACTTCAGGTTCACTGTATCCAGCTGACCATCTTATTGACGATGAAGCACAGAAATTGCATCGGAATTAAATACAAAAGGCACAATGCCGACTTCCGTACAAGAATACTGACTCTTCTTACTGTCTATGTTTTGAATCATTCCTGTGACACTAGTTATAGATTCCGATGCTTCACGTCAGTTTTACTGTATCCCTCTGACCTTCTTATTGACGATGAAACACAGAAACTACATCGGAATTAAATACAAAAGGCACAAAGCCGACTTAAGTTCAAGAAGACTGACTCTTCTTAATGTCTATGTTTTGGACCATATCTGTCACACTAGTTATAGATTCCGATGCTTTACTTCAGGTTTACTGTACCCAGCTGACCTTCTTATTGACGATGAAACACAGAAATTGCATCGGCATTCTATACCAAAGGCACAATGCCGACTTAAGTACAAGAAGACTGACTCTTCTTACTGTCTATGCTTTGAACCATTCCTGTAACACTAGTTATAGATTACGATGCTTTACGTCTGGTTTACTGCAGTCCTCTGACCTTCTTATTGACGATGAAACACAGAAATTGCATCTTAATTAAATACAAAAGGCACAATGCCGACTTCAGTACAAGAATACTGACTCTTCTTACTGTCTATGGTTTGAACCATTCCTCTGACACTAGTTATAGATTACGATGCTTCACTTCAGGTTTACTGTATCCCTCTGACCTTCTTATTGGCGATCAAGCACAGAAAATTCATCGGACTTAAATACAAAAGGCACAATGCCAAATCAAGTAAAAGAAGACTGGCTCTTCTCACTGTCTATGTTTTGAACCATTCCTGTGACACTAGTTATAGATTCCAATGCTTCACTTCAGGTTTACTGTATCCCCCTGACCTTCTTATTGACGATGAAACACAGAAATTGCATCGGAATTAAATACAAAAGGCAGTATGCCGATTGAAGTACAAGAAGAGTGACTCTATCTATTGTCTATGTTTTGAATCACTCCGATGACACTAGTTATAGATTCCGATGCTTCACTTGAGGTTTAGTGTATCCCTCTGACCTTCTTATTGACGATGAAACACAGAAATTGCATCGGAATTAAATACAAAAGGCACAAAGCCGACTTAAGTACAAGAAAACTGACTCTTCTTACTATCTATGTTTTGAACAATACCTGTGACACTAGTTATAGATTCCGATGCTTCAGTTCAGGTTTACTGTATCCCTCTGACGCTCTTATTGACTATGAAACACAGAAGTTGCATCCGAATTAAATACAAAAGGCACAATGACGACCCAAGTACAAGAAGACTGGCTCTTCTTACTGTCTATGTTTTGAACCATTTCTGTGACACTAGTTATGGATTCCGATGCTTCCCTTCAGGTTTACTGTATCCCTCTGACCTTCTTATTGACGAAGAATCACAGAAATTGCATCGGAATTATATTCAAAAGGCCCAATGCCGACTTAAGTACAAGAAGACTGACCCTTCCTACTTTCTTTGTTTTGAACCATTCCTGTGACACTAGTTATAGGTTCCGATGCTTCACTTCAGGTTTACTGTATCCCTCTGACCTTCGTATCGACGATGACACACAGAAATTGAATTGGAATTAAATACAAAAGGCACAATGCCGACTTAAGTACAAAAAGAGTGACTCTTCTTACTGTCTATGCTTTGAACCATTTCTGTGACACTAGTTATAGATTCCGATGCTTCACTTCAGGTTTACTGTATCCCACTGACCTTGTTATTGACGACAAAACACAGAAATTGCATCTTCATTAAATACATAAGGCACAATGCAGAAGTAAGTACAAGAAGACTGACTCTTCTTACTGACTATGTTTTGAACCATTCCTGTGACACTAGTAATAGATTCCGATGCTTCACTTCAGGTTTATTGTATCCCTCTGACCTTCTTATTGACGATCAAACACAGAAAATGCATCGGAATTATATAGAAATGGCACAATGCCGACTCAAGTACAAGAAGACTGGCTCTTCTTACTGTCTATGTTTTGAACCATTCCTGTGACACTAGTTATAGATTCCGATGCTTCAATTCAGGTTTACTGTATCCAGGTGACCTTCTTGTTGACGATGAAGCACAGAAATTGCAACTTAATTAAATACAGAAGGCACAATGCCGACTTAAGTACAAGAAGACTGACTCTTCTCACTGTCAATGTTTCTACCATTCCTGTGACACTAGTTATAGATTCCGATGCTTCACTTCAGGTTTACTGTATCCCTCTGATCTTCTTATTGACGATGAAACACAAAAATTGCATCGGAATTAATTATAAAAGGCACAATGCCGACATAAGTACACAAAGGCTGACTCTTGTTACTCTCCATGTTTGAACCATTGCTGTGATACTAGTTATGGATTCCGATGCTTCACTTCAGGTTCACTGTATAACTCTGACCTTCTTATTGTCGACGAAACACAGAAATTGCACCGGAATTAAATACAAAAGGCACAAAGCCGACTTAAGTACAAGAAAAATGACTCTTCTTACTGTCTATGTTTTGAACCATTTCTGTGACACTAGTTATAGATTCCGAAGCTTCACTTCAGGTTTACTGTATCCCTCTGATCTCCTTATTAACGATGAAACACAGAAATTGCATCGGAATTAATTACAAAAGGCACAATGCCGACTCAAGTACAAGAAGACTGGCTCTTCTTACTGTATTTGCTTTGAACCATTCCTGTGACACTAGCTATAGATTCCTATGCTTCACTTCAGGTTTACTGTATCCCTCTGACCTTCTTATTGACGATGAAACACAGAAATTGCATCGGAATTATATACAAAAGGCACAATGCCGACTTATGTACAAGAGGACTGACTCTTCTTACTGTCTATGTTTTGAACCATTCCTGTGACACTAGTTATAGATTCCGATGCTTACCTTCAGGTTTACTGTATCCCTCTGACCTTCTTATTGACGATCAAACACAGAAAATTGATCGGAATTATATACAAAAGGCACAATGCCGACTCAAGTACAAGAAGACTGGCTCTTCTTACTGTATTTGTGTTGAACCATTCCTGTGACACTAGTTATAGATTCCGATGCTTCACTTCAGTTTTACTGTATCCCTCTGACCTTCTTATTGACGATGAAACACAGAAACTGCATCGGAATTAAATACAAAAGGCACAATGCCGACTTATGTTCAAGAAGACTGACTCTTCTTAATGTCTATGATTTGGACCATTCCTGTCTCACTAGTTACAGATTCCGATGCTCTACTTCAGGTTTACTGTACCCAGCTGACCTTCTTATTGACGATGAAACACAGAAATTGCATCGGCATTTTATACAAAAGGCACAATGCCGACTTAAGTACAAGAAGACTGACTCTCTTACTGTCTATGTTTTGAACCATTCCTGTGACACTAGTTATAGATTATGATGCTTTACGTCTGGTTTACTGCAGTCCTCTGACCTTCTTATTGACGATGAAACACAGAAATTGCGTCTTAATTAAATACAAAACGCACAATGCCGACTTCAGTACAAGAATACTGACTCTTCTTACAGTCTATGGTTTGAATCATCCCTCTGACACTAGTTATAGATCCGATGCTTCAATTCAGGTTTACTGTATCCCTCTGACCTTCTTATTGATGATCATGCACAGAAAATTCATCGGAATTAAATACAAAAGGCACAATGCCAACTCAGGTACAAGAAGATGGCTCTTCTTACTGCCTATGTTTTGAACCATTTCTGTGACACTAGTTATAGATTCCGATGCTTCACTTCAGGTTTACTGTATCCCTCTGACCTTCTTATTGACGATCAAGCACAGAAAATTCATCGGAATTAAATACAAAAGGCACAATGCCAACTCAGGTACAAGTGTACTGGCTCTTCTTACTGTCTATGTTTTGAACCATTTCTGTGACACTAGTTATAGATTCCGATGCTTAACTTCAGGTTTACTGTATCACTCTGACCTTCTTATTGACGAAGATATACAGATATTGCATCGGAATTAAATACAAAAGGCACAATACCGACTTAAGTACAAGAAGATTGACCCTTCTTACTGTCTATGTTTGAACCATTCCTGTGACACTAGTTATATATTCCGATGCTTCACTTCAGGTTTACTGTATCCATTTCACCTTCTTATTGACGATGAAACACAGAAATTGCATCTTAATTAAATACAGACGGCACAATGCCGACTTAAGTACAAGAAGATTGACTCTTCTTACTGTCTATGTTTTGAACCATTCCTGTGACACTAGTTATAGATTCCGATGCTTCACATCAGGTTTACTGTAT
This sequence comes from Schistocerca piceifrons, assembly GCF_021461385.2. Lineage (NCBI taxonomy): Eukaryota > Metazoa > Arthropoda > Insecta > Orthoptera > Acrididae > Schistocerca > Schistocerca piceifrons. Next base: position 243,991 of record NW_025727722.1, on the reverse strand, counting down.
CCCTCTGACCTTATTATTGACGATGAAACACAGATATTAAATCTTAATTAAATACAAAAGGCACAATGCCGACTTCAGTACAAGAACACTGACTCTTCTTACTGTCTATGGTTTGAACCATTCCTGTGACACTAGTTACAGATTCCGATGCTTCACTTCAGGTTTACTGTATCCCTCTGACCTTCTTATTGACGATCAAACACTGAACATTCATCGGAATTAAATACAAAAGGCACAATGCCGACCCAAGTACAAGAAGACTGCCTCTTCTTACTGTCTATGTTTTGAACCATTCCTGTGACACTACATATAGATTCAGATGCTTCACTTCAGGTTTACTGTATCCAGCTGACCTTCTTATTGACGATGAAGCACATAAATTGCATCGGAATTAAATACAAAAGGCACAATGCCGACTAATGAACAAGAAGACTGACTCTACTTACTGTTTATGCTTTGAAATATTCCTGTGACACTAGTTATAGATTCCGATGTTTCACTTCAGGTTTACTATTACCAGCCGACCTTCTTGTTGACGATGAAACACAGAAATTGCATCGGAATTAAATACGTAAGGCACAATGCCGACTTAAGTACAAGAAAGCTGACTCTTCCTACTGTCTGTGCTTTGAACCATTCCTGTGACACTAGTTATAGATTCCGATGCTTAACTTTAGGTTCACTGTATCCAGCTGATCATCTTATTGACGATGAAGCACAGAAATTACATCGGAATTAAATACAAAAGGCAGAATGCCGACTTAAGTTCAAGAAGACTGACTCTTCTTAATGTCTATGATTTGGACCATTCCTGTGACACTAGTTATAGATTCCGATGCTTTACTTTAGGTTTACTGTACCCAGCTGACCTTCTTATTGACGATGAAACTCAGAAATTGCATCGGCATTTTATACAAAAGGCACAATGCCGACTTAAGTACAAGAAGACTGACTCTTCTTACTGTCTATGTTTTGAACAATTCCTGTGACACTAGTTATAGATTATGATGCTTTACGTCTGGTTTACTGTAGTCCTCTGACCTTCTTATTGACGATGAAACACAGAAATTGCATCTTAATTAAATACAAAAGGCACAATGCCGACTTCAGTACAAGAATACTGACTCTTCTTACTGTCTATTGTTTGAATCATTCCTTTGACACTAGTTATAGATTCCGATGCTTCAATTCAGGTTTACTGTATCCCTGTGACCTTCTTATTGACAATCATGCACAGAAAATTCATCGGAATTAAATACAAAAGGCACAATGCCAACTCAGGTACAAGAAGACTGGCTCTTCTTACTGTCTATGTTTTGAACCATTTCTGTGACACTAGTTATAGATTCCTATGCTTCACTTCTGGTTTACTGTATCCCTCTGACCTTCTTATTGACGATCAAACACAGAAAATTCATCGGAATTGAATACAAAAGGCACAATGCCAACTCAGGTACAAGAAGACTGACTCTTCTTACTGTCAATGTTTCTACCATTCCTGTGACACTAGTTATAGATTCCGATGCTTCACTTCAGGTTTACTGTATCCCTCTGATCTTCTTATTGACGATGAAACACAGAAACTGCATCGGAATTAAATATAAAAGGCACAATGCCGACTTAAGTACACAAAGACTGACTCTTCTTACTCTCTATGTTTGAACCATTCCTGTGACACTAGTTATAGATTCCGATGCTTCACTTCAGGGTTACTGTATCCCTCTGACCTCCTTATTGTCGATGAAACACAGAAATTGCATCGGAAGTAAATACAAAAGGCACAAACCCGACTTAAGTACAAGAAAACTGACTCTTCTGACTGTCTATGTTTTGAAGAATTCCTGTGACACTAGTTATAGATTCCGATGCTTCACTTCAGGTTTACTGTATCCCTCTGACCTTCTTATTGACGATGAAACACAGAAATTGCATCGGAATTAATTACAAAAGGCACAATACCGACTCAAGTACAAGAAGACTGGCTCTTCTTACTGTCTTTGTTTTGAACCATTCCTGTGACACTAGCTATAGATTCCTATGCTTCACTTCAGGTCTACTGTATCCCTCTGACCTTCTTATTGACGATGAAACACAGAAATTGAATCGGAATTATATACAAAACGCACAATGCCGACTTAAGTACAAGAAGACTGACTCTTCTTACTGTCTATGTTTTGAACCATTCCTGTGACACTAGTTACAGATTCCGATGCTTCACTTCAGGTTAACTCTATCCCTCTGACCTTCTTACTGACGATCAAACACAGAAAATTGATCGGAATTATATACAAAAGGCACAAAGCCGACTCAAGTACAAGAAGACTGGCTCTTCTTACTGTCTATGTTTTGAACCATTTCTGTGACACTAGTTACAGATTCCGATGCTTCACTTCAGGCTTACAGGATCCCTCTGAATTTCTTCTTGACTAAGATATACAGATATTGCATCGGAATTAAATGCAAAATGCACAATGCCGACTCAAGTCCAAGAAGACTTACCCTTCTTACTGTCTATGTTTTGAACCATTCCTGTGACACTAGTTACAGATTCCGATGCTTCACTTCAGGTTTACTGTATCCCTCTGACCTTCGTATTGACGATGAAACACAGAAATTACTTCGGAATTAAATACAAAAGGCACAATGCCGACTTAAGTACAAAAAGAGTGACTCTTCTTACTGTCTATGTTTTGAACCATTCCTGTGACACTAGTTATAGATTCCGATGCTTCACTTTAGGTTTACTGTATCCCACTGACCTTCTTATTGACGAGAAAACACAGAAATTGCATCTTCATTAAATACAAAAGGCACAATGCAGACGTAAGTACAAGAAGACTGACTCTTCTTACTGTCTATGTTTTGAACCATTCCTGTGTCACTAGTAATAAATTCCGATGCTTCACTTCAGGTTTACTGTATCCCTCTGACCTTCTTATTGACGATCAAACACAGAAAATTCAACGGAATTATATACAAAAGGCACAATGCCGACTCAAGTACAAGAAGACTGGCTCTTTTTACTGTCCATGTTTTGAACCATTCCTGTGAATCTAGTTATAGATTCCGATGCTTCACTTCAGGTTTACTGTATCCAGCTGACCTTCTTATTGACGATGAAGCACAGAAATTGCATAGGAATTAAATACAAATAGCACAATGCCGACTTATGTACAAGAAGACTGACTCTTCTTACTGTCTACGTTTTGAACCATTCCTGTGACACTAGTTATACATTCCGATACTTCACTTTAGGTTTACTGTATCCCTCTGACCTCCGTATTGACGATGAAACACAGAAATTGCATCGGAATTAATTACAAAAGGCACAATGCCGTCTCAAGTACGAGATGACTGGCTCTTCTTACTGTGTTTGTTTTGAACCATTCCTGTGACACTAGCTACAGATTCCTATGCTTCACTTCAGGTTTACTGTATCCCTCTGACCTTCTTATTGACGATGAAACACAGAAATTGCATCGGAATTATATACAAAAGGCACCATGCCGACTTAAGTACAAGAAGACTGACTCTTCTTACTGTCTATGGTTTGAACCATTCCTGTGACACTAGTTATAGATTCCGATGCTTCACATCAGGTTTACTGTATCCCTCTGACCTTATTATTGACGATGAAACACAGACATTAAATCTTAATTAAATACAAAAGGCACAATGCCGACTTCAGTACAAGAACACTGACTCTTCTTACTGTCTATGGTTTGAACCATTCCTGTGACACTAGTTACAGATTCCGATGCTTCACTTCAGGTTTACTGTATCCCTCTGACCTTCTTATTGACGATCAAACACAGAACACTCATCGGAATTAAATACAAAATGCACAATGCCGACTAATGAACAAGAAGACTGACTCTACTTACTGTTTATGTTTTGAAATATTCCTGTGACACTAGTTATAGATTCCGATGTTTCACTTCAGGTTTACTATTAACAGCCGTCCTTCTTGTTGACGATGAAACACAGAAATTGCATCGGAATTAAATACATAAGGCACAATGCCGACTTAAGTACAAGAAAGCTGACTCTTCCTACTGTCTGTGCTTTGAACCATTCCTGTGACACTAGTTATAGATTCCGATGCTTAACTTTAGGTTCACTGTATCCAGCTGACCATCTTATTGACGATGAAGCACAGAAATTACATCGGAATTAAATACAAAAGGCACAATGCCGACTTAAGTACAAGAAGATTGACTCTTCCTACTGTCTATGTTTTGAACCATTCCTGTGACACTAGTTATAGATTCTTATGCTTCACTGCAGGTTTACTGTACCCTCTGACGCTCTTATTGACGATGAAACACAGAGGTTGCATCCGAATTAAATACAAAAGGCACAATGACGACCCAAGTACAAGAAGACTGGCTCTTCATACTGTCTGTGTTTTGAACCATTACTGTGACACTAGTTATAGATTCCAATGCTTCCCTTCAGGTTTACTGTATCCCTCTGACCTTCTTATTGACGAAGAAACACAGACATTGCATCGTAACTATATTCAAAAGGCCCAATGCCGACTTATGTACAAGAAAACTGTCTCTTCTTACTGTCTATGTTTTGAACCAATCCTGTGACACTAGTTATAGATTCCGATGCTTCACATCAGGTTTACTGTATCCCTCTGAACATTCTATTGACGACAAAACACAGAAATTGCATCGGAATTAAATACAAAATGCGCATTGCCGACTTAAGGACAAGAAGACTGACTCTTCTTACTCTCAATGTTTTCTACCATTCCTGTGACACTAGTTATAGATTCCGATGCTTCACTTCAGGTTTACTGTATCCCTCTGACCTTCGTTTTGACGATGAAACACAGAAATTGCATCGGAATTAAACACAAAAGGCACAATGCCGACTTAAGTACAAAAAGAGTGACTCTTCTTACTGTCTATGTTTTGAACCATTCCTGTGACACTAGTTATAGATTCCGATGCTTCACTTCAGGTTTACTGTATCCCACTGACTTTCTTATTGACGACAAAACACAGAAATTGCTTCTTCATTAAATACAAAACGCACAATGCAGACGTAAGTACAAGAAGACTGACTCTTCTTACTGTCTATGTTTTGAACAATTCCGGTGACACTAGTAATAGATTCCGGTGCTTCACTTCAGGTTAACTGTATCCCTCTGACCTTATTATTGACGATCAAAAACAGAAAATTCATCGGAATTATATACAAAAGGCACAATGCCGACTCAAGTACAAGAAGACTGGCTCTTCTTACTGTCTATGTTTTGACCATTCCTGTGACACTAGTTATAGATTCCGATGCTTCACTACAGGTTTACTGTATCCAGCTGACCTTCTTATTGACGATGAAGCACAGAAATTGCATAGGAATTAAATACAAATGCCACAATGCCGACTTAAGTACGAGAAGACTGACTCTTCTTACTGTCTACGTTTTGAACCATTCCTGTGCCACTAGTTATAGATTCCGATGCTTCACTTCAGTTTTACTGTATCCCTCTGACCTTCTTATTGACGATGAAACACAGAAATTGCATCGGAATTAAATACAAAAGGCACAATTCCGACTTAAGTACAAGAAGACTGGCTCTTCTAACTGTCTTTGTTTTGAACCATTCCTGTGACACAAGCTATAGATTCCTATGCTTCACTTCAGGTTTACTGTATCCCTCTGACCTTCTTATTGACGATGAAACACAGAAATTGCATCGGAATTATATAAAAAAGGCACAATGCCGACTTAAGTACAAGAAGACTGACTCTTCTTACTGTCTATGTTTTGAACCATTCCTGTGACACTAGTTATAGATTCCGATGCTTCACTTCAGGTTTACTGTATCCCTCTGACCTTCTTATTGACGTTCAAACACAGAAAATTGATCGGAATTATATACAAAAGGCACAATGCCGACTCAAGTACAAGAAGACTGGTTCTTCTTACTGTCTATAATTTGACCATTCCTGTAACACTAGTTATAGATTCCGATGCTTAACTTTAGGTTCACTGTATCCAGCTGACCATCTTATTGACGATGAAGCACAGAAATTGCATCGGAATTAAATACAAAAGGCACAATGCCGACTTAAGTACAGGAAGACTGACTCTTCTTAATGTCTATGACTTGGACCATTTTTGTGACACTAGTTATAGATTCCGATGCTTTACCTCAGGTTTATTGTACCCAGCTGACCTTCTTATTGACGATGAAACACAGAAATTGCATCGGCATTTTATACAAAAGGCACAATGCCGACTTAAGTACAAGAAGACTAACTCTTTTTACTGTCTATGTTTTGGACCATTCCTGTGACACTAGTTATAGATTACGATGCTTTACGTCTGGGTTACTGTAGTCCTCTGACCTTCTTATTGACGATGAAACACAGAAATTGCATCTTAATTAAATACAAAAGGCACAATGCCGACTTCAGTACAAGAATACTGACTCTTCTTACTGTCTATGGTTCGAATCATTCCTCTGACACTAGTTATAGATTCCGATGCTTCACTTCAGGTTTACTGTATCCCTCTGACCTTCTTATTGACGATCGAGCACAGAAAATTCATCGGAATTAAATACAAAAGGCACAATGCCAACTCAGGTACAAGAAGACTGGCTCTTCTTACTGTCTATGTTTTGAACCATTTCTGTGACACTAGTTATAGATTCCGATGCTTAACTTCAGGTTTACTGAATCCCTCTGACCTTCTAATTCACGAAGATATACAGATATTGCATCGGAATTAAATACAAAAGGCACAATGCCGACTTAAGTACAAGAAGATTGACTCTTTTTACTGTCTATGATTTGAACCAATCCTGTGACACTAGTTATAGATTCCGATGCTTCACATCAGGTTTACTGTATCCCTCTGACCTTATTATTGACGATGAAACACAGATATTAAATATTAATTAAATTACAAAACGGCACAATGCCGACTTCAGTACAAGAACACTGACTCTTCTTACTGTCTATGGTTTGAACCATTCCTGTGACACTAGTTATAGATTCCGATGCTTCACTTCGGGTTTACTGTATCCCTCTGACCTTCGTATTGACGATCAAACACAGAAAATTCATCGGAATTAAATACAAAAGGCACAATGCTGACCCAAGTACAAGAAGACTGGCTCTTCTTACTCTCTATGTTTTGAACCATTCCTGTTACTCTAGATATAGATTCAGATGCTTCACTTCAGGTTTTACTGTACCCAGCTGACCTTCTTATTGACGATGAAGCACATAAATTGCATCGGAATTAAATACAAAAGGCACACATGCCGACAAATGAACAAGAAGACTGACTCTACTTACTGTTTATGTTTTGAAATATTCCTGTGACAGTAGTTATAGATTCCGATGCTTCACTTCAGGTTTACAATTACCAGCTGACCTTCTTATTGACGATGAAACACAGAAAATTGCTTGGAATTAATTACATAAGGCACGATGCCGACTTAAGTACAAGAAAGCTGACTCTTCTTACTGTCTATGTTTTGAACCATTTTTGTGACACTAGTTATAGATTCCGATGCTTCCCTTCAGGTTTTCTGTATCCCTCTGACCTTCTTATTGACGAAGAAACACAGACATTGCATCGTAAGTATATTCAAAAGGCCCAATGCCGACTTAAGTACCAGAAAACTGACTCTTCTTACTGTCTATGTTTTGGACCATTCTGTGACACTAGTTATAGATTCCGATGCTTCACTTCAGGTTTACTGTATCCCTCTGAACTTCTTATGGACGACAAAACACAGATATTGGCATCGGAATTAAATACAAAATGCACAATGCCGACTTAAGTACAAGAAGACTGACTCTTCCTACTGTCTATGTTTTGAACTATTGCTGTGACACTAGTTTTAGATTCCGATGCTTCCACTTCAGGTTTTCTGTATCCCTCTGACCTCCTTATTGACGATGAAACACAGAAATTGCATCTTAACTAAATACAAAAGGCACAATGACGACTTAAGTACAAGAAGACTGACTCTTCTTACTGTCAATGTTTTCCTACCGTTCCTGTAACACTAGTTATAGATTACGATGCTTTACGTCTGGTTTACTGTAGTCCTCTGACCTTCTTAATTGACGATGAAACACAGAAATTGCATCTTAATTAAATACAAAAGGCACAAAGCCGACTTCAGTACAAGAATACTGACTCTTCTTACTGTCTATGGTTTGAACCATTCCTCTGACACTAGTTATAGATTCCGATGCTTCAGTTCAGGTTTACTGTATCCCTCTGACCTTCTTATTGACGATCAAGCGCAGAAAATTCATCGGAATTAAATACAAAAGGCACAATGCCAACTCAAGTACAAGAAGACTGGCTCTTCTTACTGTCTATGTTTTGAACCATTTCTGTGACACTAGTTATAGATTCCGATGCTTCACTTCAGGCTTACTGTATCCCTCTGACCTTCTTATTGACTAAGATATACAGATATTGCATCGGAATTAAATACAAAAGGCACAATGCCTACTCAAGTACAAGAAAACTGACTCTTCTCCCTGTCTATGTTTTGAACCATTCCTGCGAAATTAGTTATAGATTCAGACTCTTCACTTCAGGTTTACTGTATCCAGCTGAGCTTCTTATTGACGATGAAACACAGAAATTGCATCGGAATTAATACAAAATGCACAATGGCGAGTGAAGTACAAGAAGACTGACTCTTCTTACTGTCTATGCTTTGAACCATTCCTGTAACACTAGTTATAGATTCCGATGCCTCACTTCAGGTTAACTGTATCCCTCTGACCTTCTTATTGACGATCAAACACAGAAAATTGATCGGAATTATATACAAAAGGCACAATGCCGACTCAAGTACAAGAAGACTGGCTACTCTTACTGTCTATGATTTGAACCATTCCTGTGACATTAGTTATAGGTTCCGATACTTAACTTCAGGTTCACTGTATCCAGCTGACCATCGTATTGACGATGAAGAACAGAAATTGCATGGGAATTAATTACAAAAGGCACAATGCCGACTTAAGTATAAGAAGACTTATCCTTCTTTACCGTCTATGTTTTGAACCATTCCTGTGACACTAGTTACAGAGTCCGATGCTTCACTTCAGGTTTACTGTATCCCTCTGAGCTTCTTATGGACGATGAAACACAGAAATTGCATCGGAATTATATACAAAAGTCAGAATGCCGACTTCAGTACAAGAAGACTGGACTCTTCTCACTGTCTATGTTTTGAACCATTCCTGTGACACTAGTTATAGATTCCGATGCTTCACTTCAGGTTTACTGTATCCCTCTGACCTTCTTATTAACGATGAAACACAGAAATTGTATCTTAATTAAATACAAAAGGCACAATGCCGACTTAAGTACAAGATTCTGACTCTTCGTACTGTCTATATTTTGAACCATCCCTGTGACACTAGTTATAGATACCAATGCTTCACTCCAGGTTTGCTGTATCCCTTTGCACCTTCATATTTACGATGAAACCCAGAAATTGCATCAGAATTAAATTGGAAAGGCACAATACCGACGTAAGTACAAGAAAACTGACTCATCTTACTGTTTATGTTTTGAACCATTCGTGTGACACCTAGTTAAAGATTCCGATGCTTCACTCAGGTTTACTGTATCCCTGTGACCTTCTTATTGACGACGAATCATAGAAATTGCATCGGAATTAAATACAAAAGGCACAATGCCGACATAAGTACATGTAAACTGTCACTTCTTACTGTCTATGCTTTGAACCATTCATGTGACACTAGTTATAGATTCCGATGCTTCACTTCAGGTTTACTGTATCCCCCTGCCCTTCTTATTGACGATGAAAACACAGAAATTGCATCGGAATTAAATACGAAAGGCAGTATGCCGAGTGAAGTACAAGGAGACTGATTCTATCTATTGTCTATGTTTTGAACCATTCCGATGACACGAGTTATAGATTCCGATGTTTCACTTCAGGTTTAGTGTATCCCTCTGACCTTCTTATTGACGATGAAACACAGAAATTGCATCGGAATTAAATACAAAAAGCACAAAGGTGACTTAAGTACAAGAAGACTGGCTCTTCTTACTGTCTATGATTTGAAACCATTCCTGTGACACTAGTTATAGATTCCGGTGCTTAACTTTAGGTTCACTGTATCCAGCTGACCATCTTATTGACTATGAAGCACAGAAATTGCTTCGGAATTAAATACAACAGGCACAATGCCGACTTAAGTACAAGAAGAATGACTCTTCTTACTGTCTATCTTTTGAACCATTCCTGTGACTCTAGTTATGGATTCCGATGCTGCACTTCAGGTTTACTGTATCCCTCTGATCTTCTTATTGACGATGAAACACAGACATTGCATCGGAATTAAATATAAAAGGCACAATGCCGACTTAAGTACACAAAGACTGACTCTTCTTACTCTCTATGTTTGAACCATTCCTGTGACAATAGTTATATATTCCGATGCTGCACTTCAGGTTTACTGTATCCCTCTGACCTTCTTATTGACGATGAAACACACAAATTGCAGCGGAAAATAAATACAAAAGGCACAATGCCGACTTAAATACAAGGAGATTGACTCTTCCTACTGTCTATGTTTTGAACCATTACTGTGACACTAGTTATAGATTCCGATGCTTCCCTTCAGGTTTACTGTATCCCTCTGACCATCTTGTTGACGATGAAACACAGAAATTGCATCGGAATTAATTACAAAAGGCACAATGCCGACTCAAGTACAAGAAGACTGGCTCTTCTTACTGTCTTTGTTTTGAACCATTCCTGTGACACTAGCTAAAGATTCCTATGCTTCACTTCAGGTTTACTGTATCCCTCTGACCTTCTTATTGACGATGAAACACAGAAATTGAATCGGAATTATATACAAAAGGCACAATGTCGACTTAAGTACAAGAAGACTGACTCTTCTTACTGTCTATGTTTTGAACCATTCCTGTGACACTAGTTATAGATTCCGATGTTTCACTTCAGGTTTAGTGTATCCCTCTGACCTTCTTATTGACGATGAAACACAGAAATTGCATCGGAATTAAATACAAAAAGCACAAAGGTGATGTAAGTACAAGAAAACTGACTTTTCTTACTGTCTATGTTTTGAACCATTCCTGTGACACTAGTTATAGATTCCGATGCTTAACTTCAGGTTTACTGTATCCCTCTGACACCCTTATTGACAATGAAACACAGCAGTTGCCACCGAATTAAATACAAAAGGCGCAATAACGACCCAAGTACAAGAAGACTGGCTCTTCTTACTGTCTATGATTTGAACCATTCCTGTGACACTAGTTATAGGTTCCGATACTTAACTTCAGGTTCACTGTATCCAGCTGACCATCGTATTGACGATGAAGCACAGAAATTGCGTCGGAATTAATTACAAAAGGCACAATGCCGACTTAAGTACAAGAAGACTGACTCTTCTTACTGTCTATGTTTTAAACCATTCCTGTGACACTAGTTATAGATTCCGATGCTTCACGTCAGTTTTACCTTATCCCTCTGACCTTCTTATTGACGATGAAACACAGAATCTACATCGGAATTAAATACAAAAGGCACAATGCCGACTTAAGTTCAAAAAGACTGACTCTTCTTACTGTCTATGTTTTGGACCATTCCTGTGACACTAGTTATAGATTCCGATGCTTTACTGTAGGTTTACTGTACCCAGCTGACCTTCTTATTGACGATGAAACACAGAAATTGCATCGGCATTTTATACCAAAGGCACAATGCCGACTTAAGTACAAGAAGACTGACTCTTCTTACTGTCTATGTTTTGAACCATTCCTGTAACACTAGTTATAGATTACGATGCTTTTCGCCTGGTTTACTGTAGTCCTCTGACCTTCTTATTGACGATGAAACACAGAAATTGCATCTTAATTAACTACAAAAGGCCCAATGCCGACTTCAGTACAAGAATACTGACTCTTCTTACTGTCTATGGTTTGAACCATTCCTCTGACACTAGTTATAGATTCCGATGCTTCACTTCAGGTTTACTGTATCCCTCTGACCTTCTTATTGACGATCAAGCACAGAAGAGTCATCGGAATTAAATACAAATGGCACAATGCCAACTCAAGTACAAGAAGACTGGCTCTTCTTACTGTCTATGTTTTGAACCATTTCTGTGACACTAGTTATAGATTCCGATGCTTCACTTCAGGCTTACTGTATCCCCCTGACCGTCTTATTGACTAAGATATACAGATATTGCATCGGAATTAAATACAAAAGGCACAATGCCGACTTAAGTACAAGAAGACTTATCCTTCTTACTGTCTATGTTTTGAACCATTCCTGTGACACTAGTTACAGAGTCCGATGCTTCACTTCAGGTTTACTGTATTCCTCTGAGCTTCTTATTGACGATGAAACACAGAAATTGCATCGGAATTATATACAAAACTCAGAATGCCGACTTCAGTACAAGAAGACTGACTCTTCTCACTGTCTATGTTTTGAACCATTCCTGTGACACTAGTTATAGATTCCGATGCTTCAGTTCAGGTTTACTGTATCCCTCTGACCTTCTTATTAACGATGAAACACAGAAATTGTATCTTCATTAAATACAAAAGGCACAATGCCGACTTAAGTACAAGAATTCTGACTCTTCGTACTGTCTATATTTTGAACCATCCCTGTGACACTAGTTATAGATACCGATGCTTCACTCCAGGTTTGCTGTATCCCTTGGACCTTCATATTTACGATGAAACACAGAAATTGCACCAGAATTATATTGGAAAGGCACAATACCGACTTAAGTACAAGAAAACTGACTCATCTTACTGTTTATGTTTTGAACCATTCCTCTGACACTAGTTAAAGATTCCGATGCTTCACTTCAGGTTTACTGTATCCCTGTGACCTTCTTATTGACGACGAATCATAGAAATTGCATCGGATTTAAATACAAAAGGCACAATGCCGACATAAGTACAAGTAAACTGACACTTCTTACTGTCTATGCATTGAACCATTCCTGTGACACTAGTTATAATTCCGATGCTTCACGTCAGGTTTACTGTATCCCCCTGACCTTCTTATTGACGATGAAACACAGAAATTGAATCAGAATTAAATACAAAAGGCAGTATGCCGAGTGAAGTACAAGAAGGCTGATTCTATCTATTGTCTATGTTTTGAACCATTCCGATGGCACTAGTTATAGATTCCGATGCTTCACTTCAGGTTTAGTGTATCCCTGTGACCTTCTTATTGACGACGAATCATTGAAATTGCATCGGAATTAAATACAAAAGGCACAATGCCGACATAAGTACAAGTAAACTGACACTTCTTACTGTCTATGTTTTGAACCATTCCTGTGACACTAGTTATAGAGTCCGATGCTTCACTTCAGGTTTACTGTATCGAGCTGACCTTCTTATTGACGATGAAGCACAGAAATTGCATAGGAAATAAATACAAATGGCTCAATGCGGACTTAAGTACAAGAAGACTGACTCTTCTTACTGTCTACGTTTTGAACCATTCCTGTGACGCTAGTTATAGATTCCGATGCTTCACTTCAGTTTTACTGTATCCCCCTGACCTTCTTATTGACGATGAAACACAGAAATTGAATCGGAATTAAATACAAAAGGCAGTATGCCGAGTGAAGTACAAGAAGGCTGATTCTATCTATTGTCTATGTTTTGAACCATTCCGATGACACTAGTTATAGATTCCGATGCTTCACTTCAGGTTTAGTGTATCCCTCTGACCTTCTTATTGACGATGAAACACAGAAATTGAATCGGAATTATATACAAAAGGCACAATGCCGATTTAAGTACAAGAAGACTGACTCTTCTTACTGTCTATGTTTTGAACCATTCCTGTGACACTAGTTATAGATTCCGATGCTTCACTTCAGGTTAACTGTAACCCTCCGACCTTCTTATTGACGTTCAAACACAGAAAATTGATCGGAATTATATACAAAAGGCACAATGCCGACTGAAGTACAAGAATACTAGCTTCACTTACTGTCTATGATTTGAACCATTCCTGAGACAATAGTTATAGGTTCCGATACTTAACTTCAGGTTCACTGTATCCAGCTGACCATCTTATTGACGATGTCACACAGAAATTGCATCGGAATTAAATACAAAAGGCACAATGTCGACTTAAGTACAAGAAGACTGACTCTTCTTACTGTCTATGTTTTGAACCATTCCTGTGACACTAGTTATAGATTCCGATGTTTCACTTCAGGTTTAGTGTATCCCTCTGACCTTCTTATTGACGATGAAACACAGAAATTGCATCGGAATTAAATACAAAAAGCACAAAGGTGATGTAAGTACAAGAAAACTGACTTTTCTTACTGTCTATGTTTTGAACCATTCCTGTGACACTAGTTATAGATTCCGATGCTTAACTTCAGGTTTACTGTATCCCTCTGACACCCTTATTGACAATGAAACACAGCAGTTGCCACCGAATTAAATACAAAAGGCGCAATAACGACCCAAGTACAAGAAGACTGGCTCTTCTTACTGTCTATGATTTGAACCATTCCTGTGACACTAGTTATAGGTTCCGATACTTAACTTCAGGTTCACTGTATCCAGCTGACCATCGTATTGACGATGAAGCACAGAAATTGCGTCGGAATTAATTACAAAAGGCACAATGCCGACTTAAGTACAAGAAGACTGACTCTTCTTACTGTCTATGTTTTAAACCATTCCTGTGACACTAGTTATAGATTCCGATGCTTCACGTCAGTTTTACCTTATCCCTCTGACCTTCTTATTGACGATGAAACACAGAATCTACATCGGAATTAAATACAAAAGGCACAATGCCGACTTAAGTTCAAAAAGACTGACTCTTCTTATTGTCTATGTTTTGGACCATTCCTGTGACACTAGTTATAGATTCCGATGCTTTACTGTAGGTTTACTGTACCCAGCTGACCTTCTTATTGACGATGAAACACAGAAATTGCATCGGCATTTTATACCAAAGGCACAATGCCGACTTAAGTACAAGAAGACTGACTCTTCTTACTGTCTATGTTTTGAACCATTCCTGTAACACTAGTTATAGATTACGATGCTTTTCGCCTGGTTTACTGTAGTCCTCTGACCTTCTTATTGACGATGAAACACAGAAATTGCATCTTAATTAACTACAAAAGGCCCAATGCCGACTTCAGTACAAGAATACTGACTCTTCTTACTGTCTATGGTTTGAACCATTCCTCTGACACTAGTTATAGATTCCGATGCTTCACTTCAGGTTTACTGTATCCCTCTGACCTTCTTATTGACGATCAAGCACAGAAGAGTCATCGGAATTAAATACAAATGGCACAATGCCAACTCAAGTACAAGAAGACTGGCTCTTCTTACTGTCTATGTTTTGAACCATTTCTGTGACACTAGTTATAGATTCCGATGCTTCACTTCAGGCTTACTGTATCCCCCTGACCGTCTTATTGACTAAGATATACAGATATTGCATCGGAATTAAATACAAAAGGCACAATGCCGACTTAAGTACAAGAAGACTTATCCTTCTTACTGTCTATGTTTTGAACCATTCCTGTGACACTAGTTACAGAGTCCGATGCTTCACTTCAGGTTTACTGTATTCCTCTGAGCTTCTTATTGACGATGAAACACAGAAATTGCATCGGAATTATATACAAAACTCAGAATGCCGACTTCAGTACAAGAAGACTGACTCTTCTCACTGTCTATGTTTTGAACCATTCCTGTGACACTAGTTATAGATTCCGATGCTTCAGTTCAGGTTTACTGTATCCCTCTGACCTTCTTATTAACGATGAAACACAGAAATTGTATCTTCATTAAATACAAAAGGCACAATGCCGACTTAAGTACAAGAATTCTGACTCTTCGTACTGTCTATATTTTGAACCATCCCTGTGACACTAGTTATAGATACCGATGCTTCACTCCAGGTTTGCTGTATCCCTTGGACCTTCATATTTACGATGAAACACAGAAATTGCACCAGAATTATATTGGAAAGGCACAATACCGACTTAAGTACAAGAAAACTGACTCATCTTACTGTTTATGTTTTGAACCATTCCTCTGACACTAGTTAAAGATTCCGATGCTTCACTTCAGGTTTACTGTATCCCTGTGACCTTCTTATTGACGACGAATCATAGAAATTGCATCGGATTTAAATACAAAAGGCACAATGCCGACATAAGTACAAGTAAACTGACACTTCTTACTGTCTATGCATTGAACCATTCCTGTGACACTAGTTATAATTCCGATGCTTCACGTCAGGTTTACTGTATCCCCCTGACCTTCTTATTGACGATGAAACACAGAAATTGAATCAGAATTAAATACAAAAGGCAGTATGCCGAGTGAAGTACAAGAAGGCTGATTCTATCTATTGTCTATGTTTTGAACCATTCCGATGGCACTAGTTATAGATTCCGATGCTTCACTTCAGCTTTAGTGTATCCCTGTGACCTTCTTATTGACGACGAATCATTGAAATTGCATCGGAATTAAATACAAAAGGCACAATGCCGACATAAGTACAAGTAAACTGACACTTCTTACTGTCTATGTTTTGAACCATTCCTGTGACACTAGTTATAGAGTCCGATGCTTCACTTAAGGTTTACTGTATCGAGCTGACCTTCTTATTGACGATGAAGCACAGAAATTGCATAGGAAATAAATACAAATGGCTCAATGCGGACTTAAGTACAAGAAGACTGACTCTTCTTACTGTCTACGTTTTGAACCATTCCTGTGACGCTAGTTATAGATTCCGATGCTTCACTTCAGTTTTACTGTATCCCCCTGACCTTCTTATTGACGATGAAACACAGAAATTGAATCGGACTTAAATACAAAAGGCAGTATGCCGAGTGAAGTACAAGAAGGCTGATTCTATCTATTGTCTATGTTTTGAACCATTCCGATGACACTAGTTATAGATTCCGATGCTTCACTTCAGGTTTAGTGTATCCCTCTGACCTTCTTATTGACGATGAAACACAGAAATTGAATCGGAATTATATACAAAAGGCACAATGCCGACTTAAGTACAAGAAGACTGACTCTTCTTACTGTCTATGTTTTGAACCATTCCTGTGACACTAGTTATAGATTCCGATGCTTCACTTCAGGTTAACTGTAACCCTCCGACCTTCTTATTGACGTTCAAACACAGAAAATTGATCGGAATTATATACAAAAGGCACAATGCCGACTGAAGTACAAGAATACTAGCTTCACTTACTGTCTATGATTTGAACCATTCCTGAGACAATAGTTATAGGTTCCGATACTTAACTTCAGGTTCACTGTATCCAGCTGACCATCTTATTGACGATGTAACACAGAAATTGCATCGGAATTAAATACAAAAGGCACAATGCCGACTTAAGTACAAGAAGACTGACTCTTCTTACTGTCTATGTTTTGAACCATTCCTGTGACACTAGTTATAGATTCCGATGCTTCACGTCAGTTTTACCTTTTCCCTCTGACCTTCTTATTGACGATGAAACACAGAGACTACATCGGAATAAAATACAAAAGGCACAATGCCGACTTAAGTTCAAGAAGACTGACTCTTCTTATTGTCTATGTTTTGGACCATTCCTGTGACACTAGTTATAGATTCCGATGCTTTACTTTAGGTTTACTGTACCCAGCTGACCTTCTTATTGACGATGAAACACAGAAATTGCATCAGCATTTTATACCAAAGGCACAATGCCGACTTAAGTACAAGAAGACAGACTCTTCTTACTGTCTATGTTTTGAACCATTCCTGTGACACTAGTTATAGATTCCGATGCTTCACTTCAGGTTTACTGTATCCCTCTGACCTCCTTATTGACGATGAAACACAGATATTGCATCTTAAATAAATACAAAAGGCACAATGCCGACATAAGTACAAGAAGACTGACTCTTCTTACTGTCAATGTTTCTACCACTCCTGTGACACTAGTTATAGATACCGATGCTTCACTTCAGGTTTACTGTATCCCTCTGATCTTCTTATTGACGATGAAACACAGAAATTGCATCGGAATTAAATATAAAAGGCGTAATGCCGACTTAAGTACACAAAGACTGACTCTTCTTACTGTCTATGTTTTGAACCATTCCTGTAACACTAGTTATAGATTACGATGCTTTTCGTCTGGTTTACTGTATCCCTCTGACCTTCTTATTAACGATGAAACACAGAAATTGTATCTTAATTAAATACAAAAGGCACAATGCCGACTTAAGTACAAGTATTCTGACTCTTCGTACTGTCTATAATTTAAACCATCCCTGTGACAATAGTTATGGATTCCGATGCTTCACTCCAGGTTTGCTGTATCCCTTGGACCTTCATATTTACGATGAAACACAGAAATTGCATCAGAATTAAATTGGAAAGGCACAATACCGACTTAAGTACAAGAAAACTGACTCATCTTACTGTTTATGCTTTGAACCATTCCTGTGACACTAGTTAAAGATTCCGATGCTTCACTTCAGGTTTACTGTATCCCTGTGACCTTCTTATTGACGACGAATCATTGAAAGTGCATCGGAATTAAATACAAAAGGCAGAATGCCGACATAAGTACAAGTAAACTGACACTTCTTACTGTCTATGTTTTGAACCATTCCTGTGACACTAGTAATAGAGTCCGATGCTTCACTTCAGGTTTACTGTATCGAGCTGACCTTCTTATTGACGATGAAGCACAGAAATTGCATAGGAAATAAATACAAATGGCTCAATGCGGACTTAAGTACAAGAAGACTGACTCTTCTTACTGTCTACGTTTTGAACCATTCCTGTGACGCTAGTTATAGATTCCGATGCTTCACTTCAGTTTTACTGTATCCCTCTGACCTTCTTATTGACGATGAAACACAGAAATTGCATCGGAATTAAATACAAAAAGGCACAATTTCGACTTAAGTACAAGAAGACTGACTCTTCCTACTGTCTATGTTATGAACCATTCCTGTGACAATAGTTTTAGATTCCGATACTTCACTTCAGGTTTTCTGTATCCCTCTGACCTCCTTATTGACGATGAAACACAGAAATTTCATCTTAAATAAATACAAAAGGCACAATGCCGACTTAAGTACAAGAAGACTGACTCTTCTTACTGTCAATGTTTCTACCACTCCTGTGACACTAGTTATAGATACCGATGCTTCACTTCAGGTTTACTGTATCCCTCTGATCTTCTTATTGACGATGAAACACAGAAATTGCATCGGAATTAAATATAAAAGGCATAATGCCGACTTAAGTACACAAAGACTGACTCTTCTTACTCTCAATGTTAGAACCATTCCTGTGACACTAGTTATGGATTCCGATGCTTCACTTCAGGTTTACTGTATCCCTCAGACCTTCTTATTGACCATAAAACACTGAAAATTGATCGGAATTATATACAAAAGGCACAATACCGACTCAAGTACAAGAAGACTGACTCTTCTTACTGTCTATGTTTTGAACCATTCCTGTGACACGAGTTATAGATTCCGATGCTTCATTTCAGTTTACTGTATCCCTCTGACCTTCTTATTAACGATGAAACACAGAAACTCCATCGGAATTAAATACAAAAGGCACAATGCCGACTTAAGTTCAAGAAGACTGACTCTTCTTAATGTCTATGATTTGGACCATGCCCGTGACTCTAGTTATAGATTCCGATGGTTTACTTCAGGTTTACTGTACCCAGCTGACCTTATTATTGCCGATGAAACACAGAAATTGCATCGGCATTTTATACAAAAGCCACAATGCCGACTTAAGTACAAGAAGACTGACTCTTCTTACTGTCTATGTTTTGAACCATTCCTGTGACACTAGTTATAGATTCCGATGCTTCACTTCAGGTTTACTGTATCCATTTCACCTTCTTATTGACGATGAAACACAGATATTAAATCTTAATTAAATACAAAAGGCACAATGCCGACTTCAGTACAAGAACACTGACTCTTCTCACTGTCTATGGTTTGAACCATTCCTATGACACTAGTTATAGATTCCGATGCTTCACTTCAGGTTTACTGTATCCCTCTGACCTTCTTATTGGCGATCAAACACAGAAAATTCATCGGAATTAAATACAAAAGGCAGAATGCCGACCCAAGTACAAGAAGACTGGCTCTTCTTACTGTCTATGTTTGAACCATTCCTGTGACACTAGATATAGATTCAGATGCTTCACTTCAGGTTTACTGTATCCAGCTGACCTTCTTATTGACGATGAAGCACATAAATTGCATCGGAATTAAATACAAAAGGCACAATACAGACTAATGAACAAGAAGACTGACTGTACTTACTGTTTATGTTTTGAAATATTCCTGTGACACTAGTTATAGGTTCCGATGCTTCACTTCAGGTTTACTATTACCAGCTGACCTTCTTATTGACGATGAAACACAGAAATTGCATTGGAATTAAATACAAAAGCACAATGCCGACTTAAGTACAAGAAGATTGACCCTTCCTACTGTCTATGTTTTGAACCATTCCTGTGACACTAGTTATAGATTCTGATGCTTCACTTCAGGTTTACTGTATCCCTCTGACGCTCTTATTGACGATGAAACACAGAAGTTGCATCCGAATTAAATACAAAAGGCACAATGACGACCCAAGTACAAGAAGACTGGCTCTTCTTACTGTCTATCTTTTGAACCATTACTGTGACACTGGTTATAGATTCCAATGCTTCCCTTCAGGTTTACTGTATCCCTCTGACCTTCTTATTGACGAAGAAACACAGACATTGCACCGTAATTATATTCAAAAGGCCCAATGCCGACTTAAGTACAAGAAAACTGACTTTTCTTACTGTCTATGTTTTGAACCATTCCTGTGACACTAGTTATAGATTCCGATGCTTCACATCAGGTTTACTGTATCCCTCTGAACATACTATTGACGACAAAACACAGAAATTGCATCGGAATTAAATACAAAATGCACAATGCCGACTTAAGTACAAGAAGACTGACTCTTCCTACTATCTATGTTTTGAACCATTGCTGTGACACTAGTTTTAGATTCCGATGCTTCACTTCAGGTTTTCTGTATCCCTCTGACCTCCTTATTGACGATGAAACGCAGAAATTGCATCTTAATTAAATACAAAAGGCACAATGCCGACATAAGTACAAGAAGACTGACTCTTCTTACTCTCAAGTCTTTCTACCATTCCTGTGACACTAGTTATAGATTCCGATGCTTCACTTCAGGTTTACTGTATCCCTCTGACCTTCGTTTTGACGATGAAACACAGAAATTGCATCGGAATTAAATACAAAAGGCACAATGCCGACTTAAGTACAAAAAGAGTGACTCTTCTTACTGTCTATGTTTTGAACCATTCCTGTGACACTAGTTATAGATTCCGATGCTTCACTTCAGGTTTACTGTATCCCACTGACTTTCTTATTGACGACAAAAGACAGAAATTGCATCTTCATTAAATACAAAAGGCACAATGCAGACGTAAGTACAAGAAGACTGACTCTTCTTACTGTCTATGTCTTGAACCATTCCTGTGACACTAGTAATAGATTCCGGTGCTTCACTTCAGGTTTACTGTATCCCTCTGACCTTCTTATTGACGATCAAAAACAGAAAATTCATCGGAATTATATACAAAAGGCACAATGCCGACTCAAGTACAAGAAGACTGGCTCTTCTTACTGTCTATGATTTGAACCATTCCTGTGACACTAGTTATAGATTCCGATGCTTCACTTCAGTTTTACTGTATCCCTCTGACCTTCTTATTGACGATGAAACACAAAAATTGCATCGGAATTAAATACAAATGGCACAATTCCGACTTAAGTACAAGAAGACTGACTCTTCCTACTGTCTATGTTTGAACCATTCCTGTGACACTAGTTATGGATTCCGATGCTTCACTTCAGGTTTACTGTATCTCTCTGACCTTCTTATTGTCGACGAAACACAGAAATTGCATCGGAGTTAAATACAAAAGGCCCAAAGCCGACTTAAGTACAAGAAAACTGACTCTTCTTACTGTCTATGTTTTGAACCACTCCTGTGACACTAGTTATAGATTCCGATGCTTCACTTCAGGTTTACTGTATCCCTCTGACCTCCTTAATGACGATGAAACACAGATATTGCATCGGAATTATATACAAAAGGCACAATGCCGACTTAAGTACAAGAAGACTGACTGTTCTTACTGCCTATGTTTTGAACCATTCCTGTGACACTAGTTATAGATTCCGATGCTTCACTTCAGGTTTACTGTATCCCTCTGACCTTCTTATTCACGTTCAAACACAGAAAATTGATCGGAATTATATACAAAAGGCACAATGCCGACTCAAGTACAAGAAGACTGGTTCTTCTTACTGTCTATAATTTGACCATTCCTGTGACACTAGTTATAGATTCCGATGCTTAACTTTAGGTTCACTGTATCCAGCTGACCATCCTATTGACAATGAAGCACAGAAATTGCATCGGAACTAAATACAAAAGGCACAATGCCGACTTAAGTACAAGAAGACTGACTCTTCTTACTGTCTATGTTTTGAACCATTCCTGTGACACGAGTTATAGATTACGATGCTTCACTTCAGTTTACTGTATCCCTCTGACCTTCTTATTGACGATGAAACACAGAAACTCCATCGGAATTAAATACAAAAGGCACAATGCCGACTTAAGTTCAAGAAGACTGACTCTTCTTAATGTCTATGATTTGGACCATTCCTGTGACACTGGTTATAGATTCCGATGGTTTACTTCAGGTTTACTTTACCCAGCTGACCTTCTTATTGCCGATGAAACACAGATATTGCATCGGCATTTTATACAAAAGCCACAACGCCGACTTAAATACAAGAAGACTGACTCTTCTTACCGTCTATGTTTTGAACCATTCCTGTGACACTAGTTATAGATTCCGATGCTTCACTTCAGGTTTACTGTATCCATTTCACCTTCTTATTGACGATGAAACACAGAAATTGCATCTTAATTAAATACAGACGGCACAATGCCGACTTAAGTACAAGAAGATTCACTCTTCTTACTTTCTGTTTTGAACCATTCCTGGGACACTAGTTATAGATTCCGATGCTTCACATCAGGTTTACTGTATCCCTCTGACCTTATTATTGACGATGAAACACAGATATTAAATCTTAATTAAATACAAAAGGCACAATGCCGACTTCAGTACAATAACACTGACTCTTCTCACTGTCTATGGTTTGAACCATTCCTATGAAACTAGTTATAGATTCCGATGCTTCACTTCAGGTTTACTGTATCCCTCTGACCTTCTTATTGGCGATCAAACACAGAAAATTCATCGGAATTAAATACAAAAGGCACAATGCCGACCCAAGTACAAGAAGACTGGCTCTTCTTACTGTCTATGTTTTGAACCATTCCTGTGACACTAGATATAGATTCAGATACTTCACTTCAGGTTTACTGTATCCAGCTGACCTTCTTATTGACGATGAAGCACATAAATTGCATCGGAATTAAATACAAAAGGCACAATACAGACTAATGAACAAGAAGACTGACTGTACTTACTGTTTATGATTTGAAATATTCCTGTGACACTAGTTATAGATTCCGATGCTTTACATCAGGTTTACTGCATCCCACTGAACATTCTATTGACGACAAAACACAGAAATTGCATCGGAATTAAATACAAAATGCACAATGCCGACTTAAATACAAGAAGACTGACTCTTCCTACTATCTATGTTTTGAACCAATGCTGTGACACTAGTTTTAGATTCCGATGCTTCACTTCAGGTTTTCTGTATCCCTCTGACCTCCTTATTGACGATGAAACGCAGAAATTGCATCTTAATTAAATACAAAAGGCACAATGCCGACATAAGTACAAGAAGACTGACTCTTCTTACTCTCAATGTTTTCTACCATTCCTGTGACACTAGTTACAGATTCCGATGCTTCACTTCAGGTTTACTGTATCCCTCTGACCTTCGTTTTGACGATGAAACACAGAAATTGCATCGGAATTAAATACAAAAGGCACAATGCCGACTTAAGTACAAAAAGAGTGACTCTTCTTACTGTCTATGTTTTGAACCATTCCTGTGACACTAGTTATAGATTCCGATGCTTCACTTCAGGTTTACTGTATCCCACTGACTTTCTTATTGACGACAAAACACAGAAATTGCATCTTCATTAAATACAAAAGGCACAATGCAGACGTAAGTACAAGAAGACTGACTCTTCTTACTGTCTATGTATTGAGCCATTCCTGTGACACTAGTAATAGATTCCGGTGCTTCACTTCAGGTTTACTGTATCCCTCTGACCTTCTTATTGACGATCAAAAACAGAAAATTCATCGGAATTATATACAAAAGGCACAATGCCGACTCAAGTACAAGAAGACTGGCTCTTCTTACTGTCTATGATTTGAACCATTCCTGTGACACTAGTTATAGATTCCGATGCTTCACTTCAGTTTTACTGTATCCCTCTCACCTTCTTATTGACGATGAAACACAGAAATTGCATCGGAATTAAATACAAAAGGCACAATTCCGACTTAAGTACAAGAAGACTGACTCTTCCTACTGTCTATGTTTGAACCATTCCTATGACACTAGTTTTAGATTCCGATGCTTCACTTCAGGTTTTCTGTATCCCTCTGACCTCCTTATTGACGATGAAACACAGAAGTTGCATCCGAATTAAATACAAAAGGCACAATGACGACCCAAGTACAAGAAGACTGGCTCTTCTTACTGTCTATGTTTTGAACCATTACTGTGACACTAGTTATAGATTCCAATGCTTCCCTTCAGGTTTACTGTATCCCTCTGACCTTCTTATTGACGAAGAAACACAGACATTGCATCGTAATTATATTCAAAAGGCCCAATGCCGACTTAAGTACAAGAAAACTGACTCTTCTTACTGTCTATGCTTTGAACCATTCCTGTGACACTAGTTATAGATTCCGATGCTTCACATCAGGTTTACTGTATCCCACTGAACATTCTATTGACGACAAAACACAGAAATTGCATCGGAATTAAATACAAAATGCACAATGCCGACTTAAATACAAGAAGACTGACTCTTCCTACTATCTATATTTTGAACCAATGCTGTGACACTAGTTTTAGATTCCGATGCTTCACTTCAGGTTTTCTGTATCCCTCTGACCTCCTTATTGACGATGAAACGCAGAAATTGCATCTTAATTAAATACAAAAGGCACAATGCCGACATAAGTACAAGAAGACTGACTCTTCTTACTCTCAATGTTTTCTACCATTCCTGTGACACTAGTTATTGATTCCGATGCTTCACTTCAGGTTTACTGTATCCCTCTGACCTTCGTTTTGACGATGAAACACAGAAATTGCATCGGAATTAAATACAAAAGGCACAATGCCGACTTAAGTACAAAAAGAGTGACTCTTCTTACTGTCTATGTTTTGAACCATTCCTGTGACACTAGTTATAGATTCCGATGCTTCACTTCAGGTTTTATGTATCCCTCTGACCTCCTTATTGACGATGAAACACAGCAATTGCATCTTAATTAAATACAAAAGGCACAATGCCGACTTAAGTACAAGAAGACTCACTCTTCTTACTGTCAATGTTTCTACCATTCCTGTGACACTAGTTATGGATTCCGATGCTTCACTACAGGTTTACTGTATCCCTCTGATCTTCTTATTGACGATGAAACACAGAAATTGCATCGGAATTAAATATAAAAGGCACAATGCCGACTTAAGTACACAAAGACTGACTCTTCTTACTCTCTATGTTTGAACCATTCCTGTGACACTAGTTATGGATTCCGATGCTTCACTTCAGGTTTACTGTATCCTTCTGACCTTCTTATTGTCGACGAAACACAGAAATTGCATCGGAGTTAAATACAAAAGGCACAATGCCGACTCAAGTACAAGAAGACTGGCTCTTCTTACTGTCTATGTTTTGAACCATTCCTGTGACACTAGTTATAGATTCCATGCTTCACTTCAGGTTTACTGTATCCCTCTGACCTTCTTATTGACGTTCAAACACAGAAAATTGATCGGAATTATATACAAAAGGCACAATGCCGACTCAAGTACAAGAAGACTGGTTCTTCTTACTGTCTATAATTTGACCATTCCTGTGACACTAGTTATAGATTCCGATGCTTAACTTTAGGTTCACTGTATCCAGCGGACCATCTTATTGACGATGAAGCACAGAAATTGCATCGGAATTAAATACAAAAGGCACAATGCCGACTTAAGTACAAGAAGACTGACTCTTCTTACTGCCTATGTTTTGAACCATTCCTGTGACACGAGTTATAGATTCCGATGCTTCACTTCAGTTTACTGTATCCCTCTGACCTTCTTATTGACGATGAAACACAGAAACTCCATCGGAATTAAATACAAAAGGCACAATGCCGACTTAAGTTCAAGAAGACTGACTCTTCTTAATGTCTATGATTTGGACCATTCCTGTGACACTGGTTATAGATTCCGATGGTTTACTTCAGGTTTACTGTACCCAGCTGACCTTCTTATTGCCGATGAAACACAGATATTGCATCGGCATTTTATACAAAAGCCACAACGCCGACTTAAGTACAAGAAGACTGACTCTTCTTACTGTCTATGTTTTGAACCATTCCTGTGACACTAGTTATAGATTCCGATGCTTCACTTCAGGTTTACTGTATCCATTTCACCTTCTTATTGACGATGAAACACAGAAATTGCATCTTAATTAAATACAGACGGCACAATGCCGACTTAAGTACAAGAAGATTGACTCTTCTTACTTTCTGTTTTGAACCATTCCTGGGACACTAGTTATAGATTCCGATGCTTCACATCAGGTTTACTGTATCCCTCTGACCTTATTATTGACGATGAAACACAGATATTAAATCTTAATTAAATACAAAAGGCACAATGCCGACTTCAGTACAATAACACTGACTCTTCTCACTGTCTATGGTTTGACCATTCCTATGACACTAGTTATAGATTCCGATGCTTCACTTCAGGTTTACTGTATCCCTCTGACCTTCTTATTGGCGATCAAACACAGAAAATTCATCGGAATTAAATACAAAAAGCACAATGCCGACCCAAGTACAAGAAGACTGGCTCTTCTTACTGTCTATATTTTGAACCATTCCTGTGACACTAGATATAGATTCAGATGCTTCACTTCAGGTTTTCTGTATCCCTCTGACCTCCTTATTGACGATGAAACGCAGAAATTGCATCTTAATTAAATACAAAAGGCACAATGCCGACTTAAGTACAAGAAGACTGACTCTTCTTACTCTCAATGCTTTCTACCATTCCTGTGACACTAGTTATAGATTCCGATGCTTCACTTCAGGTTTACTGTATCCCTCTGACCTTCGTTTTGACGATGAAACACAGAAATTGCATCGGAATTAAATACAAAAGGCACAATGCCGACTTAAGTACAAAAAGAGTGACTCTTCTTACTGTCTACGTTTTGAACCATTCCTGTGACACTAGTTATAGATTCCGATGCTTCACTTCAGGTTTACTGTATCCCACTGACATTCTTACTGACCACAAAACACAGAAATTGCATCTTCATTAAATACAAAAGGCACAATGCAGACGTAAGTACATGAAGACTGACTCTTCTTACTGTCTACGTTTTGAACCATTCCTGTGACACTAGTTATAGATTCCGATGCTTCACTTCAGTTTTACTGTATCCCTCTGACCTTATTATTGACGATGAAACAGAGAAATTGCATCGGAATTAAATACAAAAGGCACAATTCCGACTTAAGTACAAGAAGACTGACTCTTCCTACTGTCTATGTTTGAACCATTCCTGTGACACTAGTTCTAGATTCCGATGCTTCACTTCTGGTTTCTGTATCCCTCTGACCTCCTTATTGACGATGAAACACAGAAATTGCATCTTAATTAAATACAAAAGGCACAATGCCGACTTAAGTACAAGAAGACTCACTCTTCTTACTGTCAATGTTTCTACCATTCCTGTGACACTAGTTATAGATTCCGATGCTTCACTACAGGTTTGCTGTATCCCTCTGATCTTCTTATTGACGATGAAACACAGAAATTGCATCGGAATTAAATATAAATGGCACAATGCCGACTTAAGTACACAAAGACTGACTCTTCTTACTCTCTATGTTTGAACCATTCCTGTGACACTAGTTATGGATTCCGATGCTTCACTTCAGGTTTACTGTATCCCTCTGACCTTCTTATTGTCGACGAAACACAGAAATTGCATCGGAATTAAATACAAAAGTCCCAAAGCCGACTTAAGTACAAGAAAACTGACTCTTCTTACTGTCTATGTTTTGAACCATTCCTGTGACACTAGTTATAGATTCCGATGCTTCACTTCAGGTTTACTGTATCCCTCTGACCTCCTTATTGACGATGAAACACAGATATTGCATCGGAATTAATTACAAAAGGCACAATGCCGACTCAAGTACAAAAAGACTGGCTCTTCTTACTGTCTTTGTTTTGAACCATTCCTGTGACACTAGCTATAGATTCCTATGCATCACTTCAGGTTTACTGTATCCCTCTGACCTTCTTATTGACGATGAAACACAGAAATTGCATCGGAATTATATACAAAAGGCACAATGCCGACTTAAGTACAAGAAGACTGACTCTTCTTTCTGTCTACGTTTTGAACCATTCCTGTGGCACTAGTTGTAGATTCCGATGCTTCACTTCAGGTTTACTGTATCCCTCTGACCTCCTTATTGACGATGAAACACAGATATTGCATCGGAATTAATTACAAAAGGCACAATGCCGACTCAAGTACAAGAAGACTGGCTCTTCTTACTGTTTTTGTTTTGAACGATTCCTGTGACACTAGCTATAGATTCCTATGCTTCACTTCAGGTTTACTGTATCCCTCTGACCTTCTTATTGACGATGAAACACAGAAATTGCATCGGAATTAAATACAAAAGGCCCAAAGCCGACTTAAGAACAAGAAGTCATACTCTTCCTACTATCTATGTTTTGAACCATTCCTGTGACACTAGTTATAGATTCCGATGCTTCACTTCAGGTTTACTGTATCCCT
Source organism: Schistocerca piceifrons (assembly GCF_021461385.2). Taxonomy (NCBI): domain Eukaryota; kingdom Metazoa; phylum Arthropoda; class Insecta; order Orthoptera; family Acrididae; genus Schistocerca; species Schistocerca piceifrons. Next base: position 214,767 of record NW_025727722.1, on the reverse strand, counting down.
CTGACCTTCTTATTGACGATGAATCACAGAAATTGCATCGGAATTATATACAAAAGGCACAATGCCGACTTAAGTACAAGAAGACTGTCTCTTCTTACTGTCTATGGTTTGAACCATTCCTGTGACACTAGTTATAGATTCCGATGCTTCACTTCAGGTTTACTGTATCCCTCTGACCTTCTTATTGACGTTCAAACACAGAAAATTGATCGGAATTATATACAAAAGGCACAATGCCGACTCAAGTACAAGAAGACTGGTTCTTCTTACTGTCTATAATTTGACCATTCCTGTGACACTAGTTATAGATTCCGATGCTTAACTTTAGGTTCACTGTATCCAGCTGACCATCTTATTGACGATGAAGCACAGAAATTGCATCGGAAATAAATACAAAAGGCACAATGCCGACTTAAGTTCAAGAAGACTGACTCTTCTTACTGTCTATGTTTTGAACCATTCCTGTGACACTAGTTATAGATTCCGATGCTACACTTCAGGTTTACTGTATCCATTTCACCTTCTTATTGACGATGAAACACAGAAATTGCATCTTAATTAAATACAGACGGCACAATGCCGACTTAAGTACAAGAAGATTGACTCTTCTTACTTTCTGTTTTGAACCATTCCTGGGACACTAGTTATAGATTCCGATGCTTCACTTCAGGTTTACTGAATCCCTCTGACCTTCTAATTTACGAAGATATACAGATATTGCATCGGAATTAAATACAAAATGCACAATGCCGACTTAAGTACAAGAAGACTGACCCTTCTTACTGTCTATGTTTTGAACCATTCCTGTGACACTAGTTATAGATTCCGATGCTTCACTTCAGGTTTACTGTATCCATTTCACCTTCTTATTGACGATGAAACACAGAAATTGCATCATAATTAAATACAGACGGCACAATGCCGACTTAAGTACAAGAAGATTGACTCTTCTTACTGTCTATGATTTGAACCATTCCTGTGACACTAGTTATTGATTCCGATGCTTCACATCAGGTTTACTGTATCCCTCTGACCTTATTATTGACGATGAAACACAGATATTAGATATTAATTAAATACAAAAGGCACAATGCCGACTTCAGTACAAGATCACTGACTCTTCTTACTGTCTATGTTTTGAACCATTCCTGTGACACTAGTTATGGATTCCGATGCTGCACTTCAGGTTTACTGTATCCCTCTGACCTTCTTATTGACGATGAAACACACAAATTGCAGCGGAAAATAAATACAAAAGGCACAATGCCGACTTAAGTACAAGAAGATTGACTCTTCCTACTGTCTACGATTTGAACCATTCCTGTGACACTAGTTATAGATTCCGATGCATCACTTTAGGTTTACTGTATCCCTCTGACTTTCTTATTGACGATGAAACACAGAAGTTGCATCCGAATTAAATACAAAAGGCACAATGACGGCTCAAGTACAAGAAGACTGGCTCTTGTTACTGTCTATGTTTTGAACCATTTTTGTGACACTAGTTATAGATTCCGATGCTTCCCTTCAGGTTTTCTGTATCCCTCAGACCTCCTTATTGACGATGAAACACAGAAATTGCGTCTTAACTAAATATAAAAGGCACAATGACGACTTAAGTACAAGAAGACTGATTCTTCTTACTGTCAATGTTTTCTACCATTCCTGTAACACTAGTTATAGATTACGATGCTTTACGTCTGGTTTACTGTAGTCCTCTGACTTTCTTATAGACGATGAAACACAGAAATTGCATCTTAATTAAATACAAAAGGCACAATGCCGACCTCAGTACAAGAATACTGACTCTTCTTACTGTCTATGGTGTGAACCATTCCTCTGACACTAGTTATAGATTCCGATGCTTCACTTCAGTTTTACTGTATCCCTCTGACCTTTTTATTGACGATCAAGCACAGAAAATTCATCGGAATTAAATACAATAGGCACAATGCCAACTCAAGTACAAGAAGACTGGCTCTTCTTACTGTCTATGTTTTGAACCTTTTCTGTGAGACCGGTTTTAGATTCCGATGCTTCACTTCAGGTTTACTGTCTCCCTTGGACCTTCTTATTGACGACGAAACACAGAAATTGCAACGGAATTACATGCAAAAGGCACAATCCCGACTTAAGTACAAGAAAACAGACTCTTCTTAATATCTATGTTATGAACCATTCCTGTGACACTAGTTATAGATTCTGATGCTTCACTTCAGGTTTACTGTACCCAGCTGACCTTCTTATTGACGATGAAACACAGAAATTGCATGGGAAGTAAATACAAAGGGCACAATGCCGACTGAAGAACAAGTAGACTGACTCTTCTTACTGTCTATGTTTTGAACCATTCCTGTGACACTAGTTCTAGTTTCCGATGCTTCACTTCAGTTTTACTGTATCCCCCTGACCTTCTTATTGACGATGAAACACAGAAATTGCATCGGAATTAAATACAAACGGCACAATGCCGACACAAGTACTAGAAGATTGACACTTCTTACTGTCTATGTTTTGAACCATTCCTGTAACCCTAGTTATCGATACCGCTGCTTCACTTCGGATTTACTGTATCACCCCGACCGTCGTATTGACGATGAACACAGACATTGCATCGGAATTAAATACAAAAGGCATAATGCCTACTCAAGTACAAGAAAACTGACTCTTCTCCCTGTCTATGTTTTGAACCATTCCTGCGACACTAGTTATAGATTCAGACTCTTCACTTCAGGTTTACTGTATCCAGCTGAGCTTCTTATTGACGATGAAACACAGAAATTTCATCGGAATTAAATACAAAATGCACAATGGCGAGTGAAGTACAAGAAGACTGACTCTATCTATTGCCTATGTTTTGAACCAATACTGTGACACTAGTTTTACATTCCGATGCTTCACTCCAGGTTTACTGTATCCCTCTGACCTCCTTATTGACGATGAAACACAGAAATTGCATCATAATTGAATACGAAAGGCTCAATGCGGACTTAAGTACAGGAAGACTTACTCTTCTAACTGTCTATGTTTTGAACCATTCCTGTGACACTAGTTATAGATTCCGATGCTTCACTTCAGGTTTACTGTATTCCTCTGACCTTCTTATTGACGATGAAACACAGAAAATGCATCGGAATTATACAGAAGAGGCACAATGCCGATTTAAGTACAAGAATACTGACTCTTCTTACTGTCTATGTTTTTAACCGTCGCTGAGACACTAGTTATAGATTCCGATGCTTCTCTCCAGGTATACTGTATCCCTTGAAATTCTTATTGACGATGAAACACAGAAATTGCATCGGAATTAAATACAAAAGTTACAATGCAGACTTAAGTACAAGACGACTGACTCTTCTTACTGTCTATGTTTTGAACCATTCCTGTGAAAGTAGTTACAGATTCCGATGCTTAACTTCAGGTTTACTGTATCCCTCTGACCTTCTTATTGACGATGAAACACAGTAATTGCATCGGAATTAAATAGAAAAGCACAATGCCGACTTAAGTACAAGACGACTGACTCTTCTTACTGTTTATGTTTTGAACCATTCCTGTGACACTAGTTGTAGATTCCGATGCTTAACTCCAGGTTTACTGCATCCCTTGGACCTTCTTATTGAAAATGAAACACAGAAATTGCATCGGAATTAAGTACAAAAGGCACAATGCCAACTTAAGTACAATAAGACTGACTCTTCTTACTGACTATGCTTTGAACCATTCCTGTGACACTAGTTATAGATTCCGATGCTTCACTTCAAGAATACTGTATCCCTCGGACCCTCTTATTGACGATGAAACACAGAAATTGCATTGGAATTAATTACAAAAGGCACAATTCCGACGTAAGTTCAAGATGACTGACTCTTCTTACTGTCTATGTTTGAACCATTCCTGTGACACTAGTTATAGATTCCGATGCTTCACTACAGGTTTACTGTATACCTCTGACCTTCTTATTGACGATGAATCACAGAAATTGCATCGTTATTAAGTACAAAAGGCACAATGCCGACTTAAGTACAAGAATACTGACTCTTCTTATTGTCTATGCTTTGAACCATCCCTGTGACACTAGTTATAGATTCCGATACTTCACTCCAGGTTTACTGTATCCTTTGGACCTTCTCATTTACGATGAGTCACAGAAATTGCATCGGAATTAAATTGGAAAGGCACAATACCGACTTAAGTACAAGAAGACTGACTCTTCTTACTGACTATGTTTTGAACCATTCCTGTGACACTAGTTATAGATTCCAATGCTTCACCCCAGGTTTACTGTATCCCTTGGACCTCCTTATTGACGATGAAACACAGAAATTGCATCGGAATTAAATAGAAAAGACACAATGTCAACTTAAGTACAAGAAGACTGCCTCTTCCTACTGTCTATGTTTTGAACCATTCCTGTGACACTAGTTATAGATTCCGATGCTTCACTACAGGTTTACTGTATACCTCTGACCTTCTTATTGACGATGAATCACAGAAATTGCATCGGAATTAAATAAAAAGACACAATGCCGACTTAAGTCCAAGAAGACTAACTCTTCCTACTGTCTATGATTTGAACTTTTGCTGTGACAATAGTTATAGATTCCGATTTTTCACTTCAGGTTTACTGTATCCCTTGGACCTTCTTATTGACGATGAGACACAGAAATTACATCGGAATTAAATACAAACGGCACAATGCCGACATAAGTACAAGAAGACTGACTCTTCCTACTGTCTATGTTTTGAACCATTCCTATGACACTAGTTATAGATTCCGATGCTGCACTCCAGGTATTCTGTATCCCTTGGACCTTCTTATTGACGATGAAACACAGAAATTGCATCGGAATTAAATACAAAAGGCACAATGCCGACCTAAGTACAAGAAGACTGACTCTTCTTAATGTCTGTGATTGAACCATTCCTGTGACACTAGTTATAGATTCCGATGCTTCAGTTCAGATTTACTGTATCCCTCTGTCCTTCTTATTGACGATGAAACACAGAAATTGCATCGGAATTAAATACAAAAAGCACAATGCCGACATAAGTACAAGAAGACTGACTCTTCTTACTGTCTATGTTTTGAACCATTCCTGTGACACTAGTTATAGATTCCGATGCTTCACTTCAGGTTTACTGTATCCCTCTGACCTTCTTATTGACGATGAAACACAGAAATTGCATCGGAATTAAATAAAAAAGGCACAATGCCGACATAAGAACAAGAAGACTGACTCTACCTACTGTCTGTGTTTTGAACCATTCCTCTGACACTAGTTATAGATTCCGATGCTTCACTCCAGGTTTACTGTATCCCTTGGACCCTCTTATTGACGATGAAACACAGAAATTGCATCGGAAATAAATTGAAAAGGCACAATGCCGACTTAAGTACTAGAAGACTGACTCTTCCTACTGTCTATGTTTTGAACCATTCCTGTGACATTGGTTACAGATTCCGATGCTTCACTTCAGGTTTAATGTATCCCTTGGACGTTCTTGTTGACGATGAAACTCAGAAATTGCATCGGAATTAAATACAAAAGGCACAAAGCCGACTTAAGTACAAGAAGAGTGATTCTTCTTACTGACTTAGTTTTGATTCATTCCTGTGACACTAGGTATAGATTCCGATGCTTCACTCAAGGTTTACTGTATCCCTTGGACCTTCTTATTGACAATGAAACACAGAAATTGCATCGGAATTAAATACAAAAGGCACAATGCCGACTTAAGTACAAGAAGACTGACTCTTCTTACTGACTATGATTTGAACCATTCCTGTGAAAGTAGTTACAGATTCCGATGCTTAACTTCAGGTTTACTGTATCCCTCTGACCTTCTTATTGACGATGAAACACAGAAATTGCATCGGAATTAAATAGAAAAGGCGCAATGCCGACTTAAGTACAAGACGACTGACTCTTCTTACTGTTTATGTTTTGAACCATTCCTGTGACACTAGTTATAGATTCCGATGCTTAACTCCAGGTTTACTGCATCCCTTGGACCTTCTTATTGACAATGAAACACAGAAATTGCATCGGAATTAAGTACAAAAGGCACAATGCCAACTTAAGTACAATAAGACTGACTCTTCTTACTGACTATGATTTGAACCATTCCTGTGACACTAGTTATTGATTCCGATGCTTCGCTCCCGGTTTACTGTATCCCTTGGACCTTCTGATTGACGATGAAACACAGAAATTGCATCGGAATTGAATACAAAATGCACAATGCCGACTTAAGTACAAGAAGACTGCCTCTTAATACTGTCTATGTTTTGAACCATTCCTGTGCCACTAGTTACAGATTCCGATGCTTCACTACAGGTTTACTGTATACCTCTGACCTTCTTATTGACGATGAAACACAGAAATTGCATCGGAATTAAATAAAAAGACACAATGCCGACTTAAGTACAAGAAGACTAACTCTTCCTACTGTCTATGTTTTGAACTTTTGCTGTGACAATAGTTATAAATTCCGATGTTTCACTTCAGGTTTACTGTATCCCTTGGACCTTCTTATTGACGATGAGACACAGATATTGCATCGGAATTAAATACAAACGGCACAATGCCGACTTAAGAACAAGCAGACGGGCTCTCCTTACCGTCTATGTTTTGAACCTTTCCTGTGGGACCATTTTTAGATTACGAAGCTTCACTTCAGGTTTACTGTATCCCTTGGACATTCTTATTAACGATGAATAACAGAAATTGCATCGGAATTATTTACTAAATGCACAATGCCGTCATAAGTACAAGAAGACTGACTCTTCTTACTGACTATGTTTTAAACCATTCCTGTGACACTAGTTATAGATTCCGCTGCTTCACTCCAGCTTAACTGTATCCTTTGGACCTTCTTATTGACGATGAAACACAGAAATTGCATCGGAATTAAATACGATAGGCACAATGCCGACTTAAGTACAAGAAGGCTGACTCTTCTTACTGTCTCTGTTTTGAACCTGTCATGTGACACTAGTTATAGATTCCGATGCTTCACTCCAGGTTTACTGTATTCCTTGGACCTTCGTATTGACGATGAAACACAGAAATCGGATCGGAATTAAATAAAAAAGGCACAATGCCGACTTAAGTACAAGAAGACTGACTCTTCTTACTGACTATGTTTTGAACCATTCCTGTGACACCAGTTATAGATTCCGATGCTTCACTTCCGGTTTACTGTATCCCTTGGACTTTCTTATTGACGATGAAACACAGAAATTGCATTGGAATTAAATAGAAAAGGCACAATCCCGACATAAGTACAAGAAGACTGACTCTTCCTACTGTCTATGTTTTGAACCATTCCTGTGACACTAGTTATAGATTCCGATGCTGCACTCCAGGTATTCTGTATCCCTTGGACCTTCTTATTGACGATGAAACACAGAAATTGCATCGGAATTAAATACAAAAGGCACAGTGCCGACTTAAGTACAAGAAGACTGACTCTTCTTACTGACTATGTTTTGAACCATTCCTGTGACACTAGTTATAGATTCCGGTGCTTCATTTCAGGTTTACTGTATCCCTTGGACCTTCGTATTGACGATGAAACACAGACATTGCATCAGAATTATATACAAAAGGTACAATGCCAACTTAAGTACAAGAAGACTGACTCTTCTTACTGTCTATGTTTTGAACCATTCCTGTGACACTAGTTACAGATTCCGATGGTTCACTCCAGGTTTTCTGTATCCCTAGGACCTTCTTATTGACGATGAAACACAGAAATTGCACCGGAATTAATCCAAACGGCACAAGGCCGACTTAAGGACAAGAAAACTGACTCTTCTTACTGACAATGTTTTGAACCATTCCTGTGACACTAGTTATAGATTACGATGCTTCACTCCAGGTTTACTGTATCCCTTGGACCTCTTTATTGACGATGAAACACAGAAATTGCATCGAAATTAAATAGAAAAGACACAATGTCGACTGAAGTACAAGAAGACTGACTCTTCCTACTGTCTATGTTTTGAACTTTTCCTGTGAGAATAGTTATAGATTCCGATGCTTCATTTCAGGTTTACTGTATCCCTTGGACTTTCTTATAGACGATGAGACGCAGATATTGCATCGGAATTAAATACAAAAGGCACAATGCCGACTTAAGAACAAGCAGACGGGCTCTTCTTACCGTCTATGTTTTGAACCTTTCCTGTGAGACCAGTTTTAGATTACGAAGCTTCACTTCAGGTTTACTGTATCCCTTGGACATTCTTATAACGATGAAACACAGAAATTGCATCGGAATTATGTACTTAATGCACAATGCCGTCATAAGTACACGAAGACTGACTCTTCTTACTGTCTGTTATGAACCTAACCTGTGAGACCAGTTTTAGATTCGGATGCTTCACTTCAGGTTTACTGTATCCCTTGGACCTTTTTATTGACGATGAAACAAAAAAATTGCATCGGAATTAAATACAAAAGGCACAATGCCGACTTAAGAACTAGAAGACTGACTCTTCTTACTGTCTATGCTTTGAATGATTCCTGTGAGACCACTTTTAGATTACGATGCTTAACTTCAGGTTTACTGTATCCATTGGGCCTTCTTATTGACGATGAAACACAGAAATTGCAACGGAATTAAATACAAAGGGCACAATGCCTACGTAAGTACAAGAAGACCGACTCTTCTTACTGTCTATGTTTTGAACCATTCATGTGACACTAGTTATAGATTCCGATGCTTCACTCCAGGTTTACTGTATCCGTTGTACCTTCTCATTGACGATGAAACACAGAAATTGCATCAGAATTAAATGCAAAGGCACAATGCCGTATTTAGTACAAGAATACTGACTTTTCTTACTGACTATGTTTTGAATTATTCCTGTGACACTAGTTATAGATTCCGATGCTTCACTCCATTTTTACTGTATCCCTTGGACCTTCATATTGACGATGAAACACAGAAATTGAATTGGAATTAAATACAATAGGCACAATGCCGTCTTAAGTACAAGAAGACTGACTTATCTTACTGTCTATGTTTTAACCTGCCATGTGACACTCGTTATAGATTCCGATGCTTCACTCCAGGTTTACTGTATCCCTTGGACCTTCTCATTGACGATGAAACACAGAAATTGCATTGGAATTAAATAGAAAAGGCACAATCCCGACATAAGTACAAGAAGACTGACTCTTCCTACTGTCTATGTTTTGAACCATTCCTGTGACACTAGTTATAGATTCCGATGCTGCACTCCAGGTATTCTGTATCCCTTGGACCTTCTTATTGACGATGAAACACAGAAATTGCATCGGAATTAAATACAAAAGGCACAGTGCCGACTTAAGTACAAGAAGACTGACTCTTCTTACTGACTATGTTTTGAACCATTCCTGTGACACTAGTTATAGATTCCGGTGCTTCATTTCAGGTTTACTGTATCCCTTGGACCTTCGTATTGACGATGAAACACAGACATTGCATCAGAATTATATACAAAAGGTACAATGCCAACTTAAGTACAAGAAGACTGACTCTTCTTACTGTCTATGTTTTGAACCATTCCTGTGACACTAGTTACAGATTCCGATGGTTCACTCCAGGTTTTCTGTATCCCTAGGACCTTCTTATTGACGATGAAACACAGAAATTGCACCGGAATTAATCCAAACGGCACAAGGCCGACTTAAGGACAAGAAAACTGACTCTTCTTACTGACAATGTTTTGAACCATTCCTGTGACACTAGTTATAGATTACGATGCTTCACTCCAGGTTTACTGTATCCCTTGGACCTCTTTATTGACGATGAAACACAGAAATTGCATCGAAATTAAATAGAAAAGACACAATGTCGACTTAAGTACAAGAAGACTGACTCTTCCTACTGTCTATGTTTTGAACTTTTCCTGTGAGAATAGTTATAGATTCCGATGCTTCATTTCAGGTTTACTGTATCCCTTGGACTTTCTTATAGACGATGAGACACAGATATTGCATCGGAATTAAATACAAAAGGCACAATGCCGACTTAAGAACAAGCAGACGGGCTCTTCTTACCGTCTATGTTTTGAACCTTTCCTGTGAGACCAGTTTTAGATTACGAAGCTTCACTTCAGGTTTACTGTATCCCTTGGACATTCTTATAACGATGAAACACAGAAATTGCATCGGAATTATGTACTTAATGCACAATGCCGTCATAAGTACACGAAGACTGACTCTTCTTACTGTCTGTTATGAACCTAACCTGTGAGACCAGTTTTAGATTCGGATGCTTCACTTCAGGTTTACTGTATCCCTTGGACCTTTTTATTGACGATGAAACAAAAAAATTGCATCGGAATTAAATACAAAAGGCACAATGCCGACTTAAGAACTAGAAGACTGACTCTTCTTACTGTCTATGCTTTGAATGATTCCTGTGAGACCACTTTTAGATTACGATGCTTAACTTCAGGTTTACTGTATCCATTGGGCCTTCTTATTGACGATGAAACACAGAAATTGCAACGGAATTAAATACAAAGGGCACAATGCCGACGTAAGTACAAGAAGACCGACTCTTCTTACTGTCTATGATTTGAACCATTCATGTGACACTAGTTATAGATTCCGATGCTTCACTCCAGGTTTACTGTATCCGTTGTACCTTCTCATTGACGATGAAACACAGAAATTGCATCAGAATTAAATGCAAAGGCACAATGCCGTATTTAGTACAAGAATACTGACTTTTCTTACTGACTATGTTTTGAATTATTCCTGTGACACTAGTTATAGATTCCGATGCTTCACTCCATCTTTAGTGTATCCCTTGGACCTTCATATTGACGATGAAACACAGAAATTGAATTGGAATTAAATACAATAGGCACAATGCCGTCTTAAGTACAAGAAGACTGACTTATCTTACTGTCTATGTTTTAACCTGCCATGTGACACTCGTTATAGATTCCGATGCTTCACTCCAGGTTTACTGTATCCCTTGGACCTTCTCATTGACGATGAAACACAGAAATTGCATTGGAATTAAATAGAAAAGGCACAATCCCGACATAAGTACAAGAAGACTGACTCTTCCTACTGTCTATGTTTTGAACCATTCGTGTGACACTAGTTATAGATTCCGATGCTTCACATCATGTTTACTGTATCCCTCTTACCTTCTTATTGACGATGAAACACAGAAATTGCATGGGAAATAAATACAAAACGCACAATGCCGACTTAAGTACAAGAATACTGACTCTTCTTACTGTCTATGATTTGAACCATCCCTGTGACACTAGTTATAGACTCCGATGCTTCACTCCAGGTTTACTGTATCCCTAGGACATTCTTATTGACGATGAAACACAGAAATTGCATCGGAATTAAATACAAACGGCACAAGGCCGACTTAAGTATAGGTAAACTGACTCTTCTTACTGACCATGATTTGAACCATTCCGATGCTTCACTCCAGGTTTACTGGATCCCTTGCACCTTCGTATTGACGATGAAACACAGACATTGCATCAGAATTAAATACAAAAGGTACAATGCCGACTTAAGTGCAAGAAGACTGACTCTTCTTACTGACTATGTTTTCAACCGTTCCTGTGACACTAGTTATAGATTCCGATGCTTCTCTTCAGGTTTACTGTATCCCTTGGACTTCTTATTGACGATGAAACACAGAAATTGCATCGGAATTAAATACAAAAGGCACAATGCCGACTTAAGTGCAAAAAGACCTACTCTTCCTACTGTCTATGATTTGAACCATTCCTGTGACACTAGTTATAGATTCCGATGCTTCATTTCAGGTGTATTGTATCGCTTGGAGCTTTTTGTTGACGATGAAACACAGAAATTGCATCGGAATTAAATACAAAAGGCACAATGCCGACTTAAGTACAAGAAGACTGACTCTTCTTACTGACTATGTTTTGAACCATTCCTGTGACACTAGTTATAGTTTCCGATGCTTCACTCCAGGTTTACTGTATACCTTGGACATCCTTATTGACGATGAAACACAGAAATTGCATCGGAATTAAATACAAGAAGACTGACTCTTCTTACTGACTATGTTTTAAAACCATTCCTGTGACACTAGTTATAGATTCCGATGCTTCACTCCAGGTTTACTGAATACCTTGGAATTCCTTATTGACGATGAAACACAGAAATTGCATCTGAATTAAATACAAAAGGCACAATGCCGACTTAAGTACAAGAAGACTGACTCTTCTTACTGTCTATGATTTGAACCATTCCTGTGACACTAGTTATAGATTCCGATGCTTCACTCCAGGTTTACTGTATCCCTTGGACCTTCTTATTAACGATAAAACACAGAAATTGCATCGGAATTAAATACAAAAGGCACAATGCCGACTTAAGTACAAGAAGACTGACCCTTCTTACTGAATATGTTTTGAACAATTCCTGTGACACTAGTTATAGATTCCGATGCTTAACTTCAGGTTTACTGTATCCCATGGACCTTCTTATTGACGATGAAACACAGAAATTGCATCGGAATTAAATAGAAAAGGCACAATGCCGACTTAAGTACAAGAAGACTGACTCTTCCTAGTGTCTATGTTTTGAACCATTCCTGTGACACTAGGTATAGATTCCGATGCTTCACTTCAGGTTTACTGTAACCCTTGGAGCTTCTTGTTGACGATGAAACACAGAAATTGCATCGTAATTAAATACAAAAGGCACAATGCCGACTTAAGTACAAGAAGACTGACTCTTCTTACTGATTATGTTTTGAACCATTCCTGTGACACTAGTTATAGAATCCGATGCTTCACTTCAGGTTTACTATATCCCTCTGACCGTCTTATTGACGATGAAACACAGAGATTGCATGGGAATTAGATACAAAAGGCACAATGCCGACTCAGGTACAAGAAGTCTGGCTCTTCTTACTGTCTATGTTTTGAACCTTTTCTGTGAGACCGGTTTTAGATTCCAATGCTTAACTTCAGGTTTACTGTATCCCTTGGACCTACTTATTGACGATGAAACACAGATATTGCATCGGAATTAAACACAAAAGGCACAATGCCGACTTAAGTACAAGAATACCGACTCTTCTTGCTGACTATGTTTTAACCTTTCCTGTGACACTAGTTATAGATTCCGATGCTTAACTTCAGGTTTACTGTATCCCTCTGACCTTCTTATTGACGATGACGCACAGAAATTGCATCGGAATTAAATACAGAAGACACAATGCCGACAAGAAGCCTGACTCTTCTTACTGACTATGTTTTGAACCATTCCTGTGTCACCAGTTACGGATTCCGATGCTTCACTTCAGGTTTACTGTATCCCTCTTACCTTCTTATTGACGATTTAACGCAGAAATTGCATCGGAATTAAATACAAAAGGCACAATGCCGGCTTAAGAACAAGAAGACTGACTCTTCTTACTGACTATGTTTTGAACCATTCCTGTGACACTAGTTATTGATTCCGATGCTTCACTCCCGGTTTACTGTATCCCTTGGACCTTCTTAATGACGATGAAACACAGATATTGCATCGGAATTAAATACAAAAGGCACAATGCCGACTTAAGTACAAGAAGACTGACTCTTCTTACAGACACTGATTTGAACCATTCCTGTGACACTAGTTATAGATTCCGATGCTTCACTTCAGGTTTACTGTATCCCTTGGACCTTCTTATTGACGAGGAAACACAGAAATTGCATCGGAATTAAATACAAAAGGCACAATGCCGACTTAAGTACAAGAAGACTGACTCTTCTTATTGTCTATGCTTTGAACCATTCCTGTGTCACTATTTACAGATTCCGATGCTTCACTCCAGGTTTACTGTATCCCTTGGAACATCGTATTGACGATGAAACACAGAAATTGCATCCGAATTAAATACTAACGGCACAATGCCGACTTAAGTACAAGAAGACTGACTCTTCCTACTGTCTATGTTTTGATCCATTCCTGTGACACTAGTTATAGATTCCGATGCTTCACTCTGGGTTTACTGTATCCCTTGGACCTTCTTATTGACGATGAAACACAGACATTGCATCGGAATTAAATACAAAAGGTACAAAGCCGACTTAAGTACAAGAAGACTGACTCTACTTACTGACTATGTTTTGAACCGTTCCTGTGACACTTGTTATAGATTCCGATGCTTTACTTCAGTTTTACTGTATCCCTTGGACCTTCTTATTGCCGATGAAACACAGATATTGTATCGGAATTAAATACAAAAGGCACAATGCCGACTTAAGTACAAGAAGACTGACTCTTCTTACTGTCTATGATTTGAACCATTCCTGTGACACTAGTAATAGATTCCGATGCTTCACTTCAGGTTTACTGTGTCCTTTGGACCTTCTTATTGACGATGAAACACAGAAATTGCATCGGAATTAAATACAAAAGGCACAATGCCTACTTAAGTACAAGAAGACTGACTCTTCTTACTGACAATGATTTGAACCATTCCTGTGACACTAGTTATAGATTCCGATGCATCACTTCAGGTTTACTGTATCCCTTGGACCTTCGTATTGACGATGACACACAGAAATTGCATAGGAATTAAATACAAAAGGCACAATGCCGACTTAAGTACATGAAGACGGACTCTTCTTACTGACTATGTATTGAACCATTCCTGTGACACTAGTTATAGATTCCGATGCTTCACCCCAGGTTTACTGTATACCTTGGGCCTCCTTATTGACGATGAAACACAGAAATTGCATCGGAAGTAACTACAAAACACACAATGCCGACGTAAGTACAAGAAGACTGACTCTTCTTACTGTCTATGCTTTGTACCATTCCTGTGACAGTAGTTATAGATTCCGATGCTTCACCCCAGGTTTACTGTATTCCTTGGACCTTCTTATTGACGATGAAACACAGAAATTGCATCGGAATTAAATACAAAAGGCACAATGCCGACTTAAGTACAAGAAGACTGACTCTTCTTACTGGCTATGATTTGAACCATTCCTGTGACACTAGTAATAGATTCCGATGCTTCACTTCAGGTTTACTGTATCCTTTGGACCTTCTTATTAACGATAAATCACAGAAATTGCATCGGAAGTAAATACAAAAGGCACAATGCCGACTTAAGTACAAGAAGACTGACCCTTCTTACTGACTATGCTTTGAACAATTCCTGTGACACTAGTTATAGATTCCGATGCTTCACTTCAGGTTTACTGTATCCCTTGGACTTTCTTATTGACGTTGAAGCACAGAAATTGCATCGGAAATAAATAGAAAAGGCACAATGCCGACTTAAGTACAAGAACACTGACTCTCCCTACTGTCTATGTTTGAACCATTCCTGTGACACTAGTTATAGATTCCGATGCTTCACTTCAGGTTTACTGTATCATCTTGGAGCTTCTTGTTGACGATGATACTCAGAAATTGCATCGGAATTAAATAGAAAGGGCACAATGCCGACTTAAATACAAGAAGACTGACTCCTCTTACTGACTATGTTATGAACCACTCCTGTGACAGTAGTTATAGATTCCGATGCTTAACTTCAGTTTTACTGTATCCCTCTGACCATCTTATTGACGGTGAAACACAGAAATTGTATCGGAATTAAATACAAAAGGCACAATACCGGCTTAAGTACAAGAAGACTGACTCTTCTTACTGACAATGATTTGAACCATTCCTGTGACACTAGTTATAGATTCCGATGCTTCCCTTCAGGTTTACTGTATCCCTTGGACCTTCTTATTGACGATGAAAGACAGAAATTGCATCGGAATTAAATACAAAAGGCACAATGCCGACTTAAGTACATGAAGACTGACTCTTCTTACTGACTATGTTTTGAACCATTCCTGTGACACTAGTTATTGATTCCGATGCTTCACTCCCGGTTTACTGTATCCCTTGGACCTTCTTATTGACGATGAAACACAGGAATTCCATTGGAATTACATACAAAAGGCACAATACCGACTTAAGTACAAGAAGAATGACTCTTCTTACAAACTATGTATTGAACCATTCCTGTGACACTAGTTATAGATTCCGAAGCTTCACCCCAGGTTTACTGTATACCCTGGTCCTCCTTATTGACGATGAAACACAGAAATTGCATCGGAAGTAAATACAAAACGCACAATGCCGACGTAAGTACAAGAAGACTGACTCTTCTTACTGACAATGATTTGAACCATTCCTGTGACACTAGTTATAGATTCCGATGCTTCCCTTCAGGTTTACTGTATCCCTTGGACCTTCTTATTGACGATGAAAGACAGAAATTGCATCGGAATTAAATACAAAAGGCACAATGCCGACTTAAGTACATGAAGACTGACTCTTCTTACAGACTATGTTTTGAACCATTCCTGTGACACTAGTTATTGATTCCGATGCTTCACTCCCGGTTTACTGTATCCCTTGGACCTTCTTATTGACGATGAAACACAGAAATTCCATCGGAATTACATACGAAAGGCATAATACCGACTTAAGTACAAGAAGAATGACTCTTCTTACAAACTATGTATTGAACCATTCCTGTGACACTAGTTATAGATTCCGATGCTTCACCCCAGGTTTACTGTATACCCTGGGCCTCCTTATTGACGATGAAACACAGAAATTGCATCGGAAGTAAATACAAAACGCACAATGCCGACGTAAGTACAAGAAGACTGACTCTTCTTACTGTCTATGCTTTGAACCATTCCTGTGACAGTAGTTATAGATTCTGATGCTTCACTCCAGGTTTACTGTATCCCTTGGACCTTCTTATTGACGATGAAAGACAGAAATTGCATCGGAATTAAATAGAAAAGGCACAATGCCGACTTAAGTACAAGAAGACTGACCCTTCTTACTGTCTATGTTTTGAACCATTCCTGTGACACTAGTTATAGATTCTGATGGTTCACTTCAGGTTTACTGTATCATCTTGGAGCTTCTTGTTGACGATGAAAGACAGAAATTGCATCGGAATTAAATACAAAAGGCACAATGCCGACTTATGTACATGAAGGCTGACTCTTCTTACTGACTATGTTTTGAACCATTCCTGTGACACTAGTTATTGATTCCGATGCTTCACTCCCGGTTTACTGTATCCCTTGGACCTTCATATTGACGATGAAACACAGAAATTCCATCGGAATTACATACAAAAGGCACAATACCGATTTAAGTACAAGAAGACTGACTCTTCTTACTGTCTATGCTTTGAACCATTCCTGTGACAATAGTTATTGATTCTGGTGCTTCACTCCAGGTTTACTGTATCCCTTGGACCTTCTTATTGACGATGAAACACAGAAATTGCATCGGAATTAAATAGAAAAGGCACAATGCCGACTTAAGTACAAGAACACTGACTCTTCCTACTGTCTATGCTTGAACCATTCCTGTGACACTAGTTATAGATTCTGATGGTTCACTTCAGGTTTACTGTATCATCTTGGAGCTTCTTGTTGACGATGAAAGACAGAAATTGCATCGGAATTAAATACAAAAGACACAATGCCGACTTAAGTACAAGAAGACTGACTCTTCTTACTGACTATGTTTTAACCATTCCTGTGACACTAGTTATTGATTCCGATGCTTCACGCCCTTTTTACTGTATCCCTTGGACCTTCTTAATGACGATGAAACACAGATAATGCATCGGAATTAAATAGAAAAGGCACAATGCCGACTTAAGTACAAGAAGACGGACTCTTCTTACTGATTATGCTTTAAAACCATTCCTGTGACACTAGTTATAGATTCCGATGCTTCACTCCAGGTTTATTGTATCCTTTGGACCTTCTTATTGACGATGATACACAGAAATTGCATCGGAATTAAATAGAAAGGCACAATGCCGACTTAAGTACAAGAAGACTGACTCCTCTTACTGACTATGTTATGAACCACTCCTGTGACAGTAGTTCTAGATTCCGATGCTTAACTTCAGTTTTACTGTATCCCTCTGACCTTCTTATTGACGGTGAAACACAGAAATTGTATCGGAATTAAATACAAAAGGCACAATGCCGACTTAAGTACAATAAGACTGACTCTTCTTACAGACTATGTATTGAACCATTCCTGTGACACTAGTGATCGATTCCAATGCTTCACTCCCAGTTTACTGTATCCCTTGGACCTTCCTGTTGACGATGAAACACAGAAATTACTTCGGAATTAAATACAAAAGGCACAATGCCGACTTAAGTACAAGAAGACTGACTCTTCTTACTGACAATGATTTGAACCATTCCTGTGACACTAGTTATAGATTCCGATGCTTCCCTTCAGGTTTACTGTATCCCTTGGACCTTCTTATTGACGATGAAAGACAGAAATTGCATCGGAATTAAATACAAAAGGCACAATGCCGACTTAAGTACATGAAGACTGACTCTTCTTACTGATTATGTATTGAACCATTCCTGTGACACTAGTTATAGATTCCGATGCTTCACCCCAGGTTTACTGTATACCTTGGGCCTCCTTATTGACGATGAAACACAGAAATTGCATCGGAAGTAAATACAAAACACACAAAGCCGACGTAAGTACAAGAAGACTGACTCTTCTTACTGTCTATGCTTTGTACCATTCCTGTGACAGTAGTTATAGATTCTGATGCTTCACTCCAGGTTTACTGTATCCCTTGGACCTTCTTATTGACGATGAAACACAGAAATTGCATCGGAATTAAATAGAAAAGGCACAATGCCGACTTAAGTACAAGAAGACTGACCCTTCTTACTGTCTATGTTTTGAACCATTCCTCTGACACTAGTTATAGATTCCGATGCTTCAGGTTTACTGTATCCCTTGGACTTTCTTATTGACGTTGAAGCACAGAAATTGCATCGGAAATAAGTAGAAAAGGCACAATGCCGACTTAAGTACAAGAACACTGACTCTTCCTACTGTCTATGTTTGAACCATTCCTGTGACACTAGTTATAGATTCCGATGCTTCAATTCAGGTTTACTGTATCATCTTGGAGCTTCTTGTTGACGATGAAAGACAGAAATTGCATCGGAATTAAATACAGAAGGCACAATGCCGACTTAAGTACAAGAAGACTGTCTCTTCTTACTGACTATGTTTTGAACCATTCCTGTGACACTAGTTATTGCTTCCGAAGCTTCACGCCCGGTTTACTGTATCCCTTGGACCTTCTTAATGACGATGAAACACAGATAATGCATCGGAATTAAATACAAAAGGCACAATGCCAACATAAGTACAAGATGACTGAATCTTCTTACTGACTATGTTTTAAGACCATTCCTGTGACACTACTTATAGATTCCGATGCTTCACTCCAGGTTTACTGTATACCTTGTACCTCCTTAATGCCGATGAAACAAAGAAATTGCATCGGAATTAAATACAAAAGGCACAATGCCGACTTAAGTACAAGAAGACTGACCCTTCTTACTGACTATGTTTTGAACAATTCCTGTGACACTAGTTATAGATTCCGATGCTTCACTTCAGGTTTACTGTATCCCTTGGACCTTCTTATTGACGATGAAACACAGAAATTGCATCGGAATTAAATAGAAAAGCCACAATGCCGACTTAAGTACAAGAAGACTGACCCTTCTCACTGTCTATGTTTTGAAACCATTCCTGTGACACTAGTTATAGATTCCGATGCTTCACTTCAGGTTTACTGTATCCCTTGGACTTTCTTATTGACGTTGAAGCACAGAAATTGCATCGGAAATAAATAGAAAAGGCACAATGCCGACTTAAGTACAAGAACACTGATTCTTCCTACTGTCTATGTTTGAACCATTCCTGTGACACTAGTTATAGATTCCGATGCTTCACTTCAGGTTTACTGTATCATCTTGGAGCTTCTTGTTGACGATGAAAGACAGAATTGCATCGGAATTAAATACAAAAAGTCACAATGCCGACTTAAGTACAAAAAGACTGACTCTTCCTACTGTCTATGTTTTGAACCATTCCTGTGACACTAGTTATAGATTCCGATGCTTCACTTCAGGTTTACTGTATCCCTTGGACCTTCTTATTAACGATAAAACACAGAAATTGCATCGGAATTAAATACAAAAGGCACAATGCCGACTTAAGTACAAGAAGACTGACCCGTCTTACTGACTATGTTTTGAACAATTCCTGTGACACTAGTTATAGATTCCGATGCTTCACTTCAGGTTTACTGTATCCCTTGGACCTTCTTATTGACGATGATACTCAGAAATTGCATCGGAATTAAATAGAAAAGGCACAATGCCGACTTAAATACAAGAAGACTGACTCCTCTTACTGACTATGTTATGAACCACTCCTGTGACAGTAGTTATAGATTCCGATGCTTAACTTCAGTTTTACTGTATCCCTCTGACCATCTTATTGACGGTGAAACACAGAAATTGTATCGGAATTAAATACAAAAGGCACAATACCGGCTTAAGTACAAGAAGGCTGACTCTTCTTACTGACAATGATTTGAACCATTCCTGTGACACTAGTTATAGATTCCGATGCTTCCCTTCAGGTTTACTGTATCCCTTGGACCTTCTTATTGACGATGAAAGACAGAAATTGCATCGGAATTAAATACAAAAGGCACAATGCCGACTTAAGTACATGAAGACTGACTCTTCTTACTGACTATGCTATGAACCATTCCTGTGACACTAGTTATTGATTCCGATGCTTCACTCCCGGTTTACTGTATCCTTGGACCTTCTTATTGACGATGAAACACAGAAATTCCATCGGAATTACATACAAAAGGCTCAATACCGACTTAAGTACAAGAAGACTGACTCTTCTTACAAACTATGTATGGAACCATTCCTGTGACACTAGTTATAGATTCCGATGCTTCACCCCAGGTTTACTGTATACCCAGGGCCTCCTTATTGACGATGAAACACAGAAATTGCATCGGAAGTAAATACAAAACGCACAATGCCGACGTAAGTACAAGAAGACTGACTCTTCTTACTGTCTATGCTTTGAACCATTCCTGTGACAGTAGTTATAGATTCTGATGCTTCACTCCAGGTTTACTGTATCCCTTGGACCTTCTTATTGACGATGAAACACAGAAATTGCATCGGAATTAAATAGAAAAGGCACAATGCCGACTTAAGTACAAGAAGACTGACCCTTCTTACTGTCTATGTTTTGAACCATTCCTGTGACACTAGTTATAGATTCTGATGGTTCACTTCAGGTTTACTGTATCATCTTGGAGCTTCTTGTTGACGATGAAAGACAGAAATTGCATCGGAATTAAATAGAAAAGGCACAATGCCGACTTAAGTACAAGAACACTGACTCTTCCTACTGTCTATGCTTGAACCATTCCTGTGACACTAGTTATAGATTCTGATGGTTCACTTCAGGTTTACTGTATCCCTTGGACCTTCTTATTGACGATGAAACACAGAAATTGCATCGGAATTAAATACAAAAGGCACAATGCCGACTTAAGTACATGAAGGCTGACTCTTCTTACTGACTATGTTTTGAACCATTCCTGTGACACTAGTTATTGATTCCGATGCTTCACTCCCGGTTTACTGTATCCCTTGGACCTTCATATTGACGATGAAACACAGAAATTCCATCGGAATTACATACAAAAGGCACAATACCGATTTAAGTACAAGAAGACTGACTCTTCTTACTGTCTATGCTTTGAACCATTCCTGTGACAATAGTTATTGATTCTGGTGCTTCACTCCAGGTTTACTGTATCCCTTGGACCTTCTTATTGACGATGAAACACAGAAATTGCATCGGAATTAAATAGAAAAGGCACAATGCCGACTTAAGTACAAGAACACTGACTCTTCCTACTGTCTATGCTTGAACCATTCCTGTGACACTAGTTATAGATTCTGATGGTTCACTTCAGGTTTACTGTATCATCTTGGAGCTTCTTGTTGACGATGAAAGACAGAAATTGCATCGGAATTAAATACAAAAGGCACAATGCCGACTTAAGTACAAGAAGACTGACTCTTCTTACTGACTATGTTTTAACCATTCCTGTGACACTAGTTATAGATTCCGATGCTTCCCTTCAGGTTTACTGTATCCCTTGGACCTTCTTATTGACGATGATACTCAGAAATTGCATCGGAATTAAATAGAAAAGGCACAATGCCGACTTAAATACAAGAAGACTGACTCCTCTTACTGACTATGTTATGAACCACTCCTGTGACAGTAGTTATAGATTCCGATGCTTAACTTCAGTTTTACTGTATCCCTCTGACCATCTTATTGACGGTGAAACACAGAAATTGTATCGGAATTAAATACAAAAGGCACAATACCGGCTTAAGTACAAGAAGGCTGACTCTTCTTACTGACAATGATTTGAACCATTCCTGTGACACTAGTTATAGATTCCGATGCTTCCCTTCAGGTTTACTGTATCCCTTGGACCTTCTTATTGACGATGAAAGACAGAAATTGCATCGGAATTAAATACAAAAGGCACAATGCCGACTTAAGTACATGAAGACTGACTCTTCTTACTGACTATGCTATGAACCATTCCTGTGACACTAGTTATTGATTCCGATGCTTCACTCCCGGTTTACTGTATCCCTTGGACCTTCTTATTGACGATGAAACACAGAAATTCCATCGGAATTACATACAAAAGGCTCAATACCGACTTAAGTACAAGAAGACTGACTCTTCTTACAAACTATGTATGGAACCATTCCTGTGACACTAGTTATAGATTCCGATGCTTCACCCCAGGTTTACTGTATACCCAGGGCCTCCTTATTGACGATGAAACACAGAAATTGCATCGGAAGTAAATACAAAACGCACAATGCCGACGTAAGTACAAGAAGACTGACTCTTCTTACTGTCTATGCTTTGAACCATTCCTGTGACAGTAGTTATAGATTCTGATGCTTCACTCCAGGTTTACTGTATCCCTTGGACCTTCTTATTGACGATGAAACACAGAAATTGCATCGGAATTAAATAGAAAAGGCACAATGCCGACTTAAGTACAAGAAGACTGACCCTTCTTACTGTCTATGTTTTGAACCATTCCTGTGACACTAGTTATAGATTCTGATGGTTCACTTCAGGTTTACTGTATCATCTTGGAGCTTCTTGTTGACGATGAAAGACAGAAATTGCATCGGAATTAAATAGAAAAGGCACAATGCCGACTTAAGTACAAGAACACTGACTCTTCCTACTGTCTATGCTTGAACCATTCCTGTGACACTAGTTATAGATTCTGATGGTTCACTTCAGGTTTACTGTATCCCTTGGACCTTCTTATTGACGATGAAACACAGAAATTGCATCGGAATTAAATACAAAAGGCACAATGCCGACTTAAGTACATGAAGGCTGACTCTTCTTACTGACTATGTTTTGAACCATTCCTGTGACACTAGTTATTGATTCCGATGCTTCACTCCCGGTTTACTGTATCCCTTGGACCTTCATATTGACGATGAAACACAGAAATTCCATCGGAATTACATACAAAAGGCACAATACCGATTTAAGTACAAGAAGACTGACTCTTCTTACTGTCTATGCTTTGAACCATTCCTGTGACAATAGTTATTGATTCTGGTGCTTCACTCCAGGTTTACTGTATCCCTTGGACCTTCTTATTGACGATGAAACACAGAAATTGCATCGGAATTAAATAGAAAAGGCACAATGCCGACTTAAGTACAAGAACACTGACTCTTCCTACTGTCTATGCTTGAACCATTCCTGTGACACTAGTTATAGATTCTGATGGTTCACTTCAGGTTTACTGTATCATCTTGGAGCTTCTTGTTGACGATGAAAGACAGAAATTGCATCGGAATTAAATACAAAAGGCACAATGCCGACTTAAGTACAAGAAGACTGACTCTTCTTATTGACTATGTTTTAACCATTCCTGTGACACTAGTTATTGATTCCGATGCTTCACGCCCTTTTTACTGTATCCCTTGGACCTTCTTAATGACGATGAAACACAGATAATGCATCGGAATTAAATAGAAAAGGCACAATGCCGACTTAAGTACAAGAAGACGGACTCTTCTTACTGATTATGCTTTAAAACCATTCCTGTGACACTAGTTATAGATTCCGATGCTTCACTCCAGGTTTACTGTATCCTTTGAACCTTCTTATTGACGATGATACACAGAAATTGCATCGGAATTAAATAGAAAGGCACAATGCCGACTTAAGTACAAGAAGACTGACTCCTCTTACTGACTATGTTATGAACCACTCCTGTGACAGTAGTTCTAGATTCCGATGCTTAACTTCAGTTTTACTGTATCCCTCTGACCTTCTTATTGACGGTGAAACACAGAAATTGTATCGGAATTAAATACAAAAGGCACAATGCCGACTTAAGTACAATAAGACTGACTCTTCTTACAGACTATGTATTGAACCATTCCTGTGACACTAGTGATCGATTCCAATGCTTCACTCCCAGTTTACTGTATCCCTTGGACCTTCCTATTGACGATGAAACACAGAAATTACTTCGGAATTAAATACAAAAGGCACAATGCCGACTTAAGTACAAGAAGACTGACTCTTCTTACTGACAATGATTTGAACCATTCCTGTGACACTAGTTATAGATTCCGATGCTTCCCTTCAGGTTTACTGTATCCCTTGGACCTTCTTATTGACGATGAAAGACAGAAATTGCATCGGAATTAAATACAAAAGGCACAATGCCGACTTAAGTACATGAAGACTGACTCTTCTTACTGACTATGTATTGAACCATTCCTGTGACACTAGTTATAGATTCCGATGCTTCACCCCAGGTTTACTGTATACCTTGGGCCTCCTTATTGACGATGAAACACAGAAATTGCATCGGAAGTAAATACAAAACACACAATGCCGACGTAAGTACAAGAAGACTGACTCTTCTTACTGTCTATGCTTTGTACCATTCCTGTGACAGTAGTTATAGATTCTGATGCTTCACTCCAGGTTTACTGTATCCCTTGGACCTTCTTATTGACGATGAAACACAGAAATTGCATCGGAATTAAATAGAAAAGGCACAATGCCGACTTAAGTACAAGAAGACTGACCCTTCTTACTGTCTATGTTTTGAACCATTCCTCTGACACTAGTTATAGATTCCGATGCTTCAGGTTTACTGTATCCCTTGGACTTTCTTATTGACGTTGAAGCACAGAAATTGCATCGGAAATAAATAGAAAAGGCACAATGCCGACTTAAGTACAAGAACACTGACTCTTCCTACTGTCTATGTTTGAACCATTCCTGTGACACTAGTTATAGATTCCGATGCTTCAATTCAGGTTTACTGTATCATCTTGGAGCTTCTTGTTGACGATGAAAGACAGAAATTGCATCCGAATTAAATACAAAAGGCACAATGCCGACTTAAGTACAAGAAGACTGTCTCTTCTTACTGACTATGTTTTGAACCATTCCTGTGACACTAGTTATTGCTTCCGAAGCTTCACGCCCGGTTTACTGTATCCCTTGGACCTTCTTAATGACGATGAAACACAGATAATGCATCGGAATTAAATACAAAAGGCACAATGCCAACATAAGTACAAGAAGACTGAATCTTCTTACTGACTATGTTTTAAGACCATTCCTGTGACACTACTTATAGATTCCGATGCTTCACTCCAGGTTTACTGTATACCTTGTACCTCCTTAATGCCGATGAAACAAAGAAATTGCATCGGAATTAAATACAAAAGGCACAATGCCGACTTAAGTGCAAGAAGACTGACCCTTCTTACTGACTATGTTTTGAACAATTCCTGTGACACTAGTTATAGATTCCGATGCTTCACTTCAGGTTTACTGTATCCCTTGGACCTTCTTATTGACGATGAAACACAGAAATTGCATCGGAATTAAATAGAAAAGCCACAATGCCGACTTAAGTACAAGAAGACTGACCCTTCTCACTGTCTATGTTTTGAACCATTCCTGTGACACTAGTTATAGATTCCGATGCTTCACTTCAGGTTTACTGTATCCCTTGGACTTTCTTATTGACGTTGAAGCACAGAAATTGCATCGGAAATAAATAGAAAAGGCACAATGCCGACTTAAGTACAAGAACACTGACTCTTCCTACTGTCTATGTTTGAACCATTCCTGTGACACTAGTTATAGATTCCGATGCTTCACTTCAGGTTTACTGTATCATCTTGGAGCTTCTTGTTGACGATGAAAGACAGAAATTGCATCGGAATTAAATACAAAAGGCACAATGCCGACTTAAGTACAAAAAGACTGACTCTTCCTACTGTCTATGTTTTGAACCATTCCTGTGACACTAGTTATAGATTCCGATGCTTCACTTCAGGTTTACTGTATCCCTTGGACTTTCTTATTAACGATAAAACACAGAAATTGCATCGGAATTAAATACAAAAGGCACAATGCCGACTTAAGTACAAGAAGACTGACCCGTCTTACTAACTATGTTTTGAACAATTCCTGTGACACTAGTTATAGATTCCGATGCTTCACTTCAGGTTTACTGTATCCCTTGGACCTTCTTATTGACGATGATACTCAGAAATTGCATCGGAATTAAATAGAAAAGGCACAATGCCGACTTAAATACAAGAAGACTGACTCCTCTTACTGACTATGTTATGAACCACTCCTGTGACAGTAGTTATAGATTCCGATGCTTAACTTCAGTTTTACTGTATCCCTCTGACCATCTTATTGACGGTGAAACACAGAAATTGTATCGGAATTAAATACAAAAGGCACAATACCGGCTTAACTACAAGAAGGCTGACTCTTCTTACTGACAATGATTTGAACCATTCCTGTGACACTAGTTATAGATTCCGATGCTTCCCTTCAGGTTTACTGTATCCCTTGGACCTTCTTATTGACGATGAAAGACAGAAATTGCATCGGAATTAAATACAAAAGGCACAATGCCGACTTAAGTACATGAAGACTGACTCTTCTTACTGACTATGCTATGAACCATTCCTGTGACACTAGTTATTGATTCCGATGCTTCACTCCCGGTTTACTGTATCCCTTGGACCTTCTTATTGACGATGAAACACAGAAATTCCATCGGAATTACATACAAAAGGCACAATACCGACTTAAGTACAAGAAGACTGACTCTTCTTACAAACTATGTATGGAACCATTCCTGTGACACTAGTTATAGATTCCGATGCTTCACCCCAGGTTTACTGTATACCCTGGGCCTCCTTATTGACGATGAAACACAGAAATTGCATCGGAAGTAAATACAAAACGCACAATGCCGACGTAAGTACAAGAAGACTGACTCTTCTTACTGTCTATGCTTTGAACCATTCCTGTGACAGTAGTTATAGATTCTGATGCTTCACTCCAGGTTTACTGTATCCCTTGGACCTTCTTATTGACGATGAAACACAGAAATTGCATCGGAATTAAATAGAAAAGGCACAATGCCGACTTAAGTACAAGAAGACTGACCCTTCTTACTGTCTATGTTTTGAACCATTCCTGTGACATTAGTTATAGATTCCGATGCTTCACTTCAGGTGTACTATATCCCTTGGACTTTCTTATTGACGTTGAAGCACAGAAATCGCATCGGAAATAAATAGAAAAGGCACAATGCCGACTTAAGTACAAGAACACTGACTCTTCCTACTGTCTATGTTTGAACCATTCCTGTGACACTAGTTATAGATTCTGATGGTTCACTTCAGGTTTACTGTATCATCTTGGAGCTTCTTGTTGACGATGAAAGACAGAAATTGCATCGGAATTAAATACAAAAGGCACAATGCCGACTTAAGTACAAGAAGACTGACTCCTCTTACTGACTATGTTATGAACCACTCCTGTGACAGTAGTTATAGATTCCGATGCTTAACTTCAGTCTTACTGTATCCCTCTGACCTTCTTATTGACGGTGAAACACAGAAATTGTATCGGAATTAAATACAAAAGGCACAATACCGGCTTAAGTACAAGAAGACTGACTCTTCTTACTGACAATCATTTGAACCATTCCTGTGACACTAGTTATAGATTCCGATGCTTCCCTTCAGGTTTACTGTATCCCTTGGACCTTCTTATTGACGATGAAAGACAGAAATTGCATCGGAATTAAATACAAAAGGCACAATGCCGACTTAGGTACATGAAGGCTGACTCTTCTTACTGACTATGTTTTGAACCATTCCTGTGACACTAGTTATTGATTCCGATGCTTCACTCCCGGTTTACTGTATCCCTTGGACCTTCTTATTGACGATGAAACACAGAAATTCCATCGGAATTACATACAAAAGGCACAATACCGATTTAAGTACAAGAAGACTGACCCTTCTTACTGTCTATGCTTTGAACCATTCCTGTGACAGTAGTTATTGATTCTGATGCTTCACTCCAGGTTTACTGTATCCCTTGGACCTTCTCATTGACGATGAAACACAGAAATTGCATCGGAATTAAATAGAAAAGGCACAATGCCGACTTAAGTACAAGAACACTGACTCTTCCTACTGTCTATGTTTTAACCATTCCTGTGACACTAGTTATAGATTCTGATGGTTCACTTCAGGTTTACTGTATCATCTTGGAGCTTCTTGTTGACGATGAAAGACAGAAATTGCATCGGAATTAAATACAAAAGGCACAATGCCGACTTAAGTACAAGAAGACTGACTCTTCTTACTGACTATGTTTTAACCATTCCTGTGACACTAGTTATGGATTCCGATGCTTCACGCCCGGTTTACTGTATCCCTTGGACCTTCTTAATGACGATGAAACACAGACAATGCATCGGAATTAAATACAAAAGGCACAATGCCGACTTAAGTACAAGAAGACGGACTCTTCTTACTGATTATGCTTTAAAACCATTCCTGTGACACTAGTTATAGATTCCGATGCTTCACTTCAGGTTTACTGTATCCCTTGGACCTTCTTATTGACGATGAAACACAGAAATTGCATCGAAATTAAATACAAAAGGCACAATGCCGACTTAAGTACGAGAAGACTGACTCGTCTTGCTGACTATGTTTTGAACCATTCCTGTGACACTAGTTATAGATTCCGGTGCTTCAATCAGGTTTACTGTAACCCTTGGACCTTCTTATTGACGATGAAACACGGAAATTGCATCGGAATTAAATACAAAAGGCACAATGCCGACTTAAGTACTAGAATACTGACTCTTCTTACTGTCTATGTTTTGAACCATCCCTGTGACACTAGTAATAGATTCCGATGCTTCACTCCAGGTTTACTGTACCCCTTGGATCTTCTTATTGACGATGAAACACAGAAATTGCATCGGAATTAAATACAAAAGGCACAATGCCGATTTAAGTACAGGAAGACCGACTCTTCTTACTGACTATGTTTGAACCACTCCTGTGACACTAGTTACAGATTCCGATGCTTCACTCCAGGTTTACTGTATCCCTTGGACCTTCTTATTGACTTTGAAACACAGCAATTGCTTCGGAATTAAATAAAAATGGCACAGTGCCGACTTAAGTACAAGAAGACTGACTCTTCTTACTGTCTATGATTTGAAACATACCTGTGACACTAGTTATAGATTCCGATGCTTCACTCCAGGTTTACTATATACCTTGGACCATCTTATTGACGATGAAATACAGAAATTGCATCGGAATTAAATA
The DNA here is from genome assembly GCF_021461385.2 of Schistocerca piceifrons. Taxonomy (NCBI): domain Eukaryota; kingdom Metazoa; phylum Arthropoda; class Insecta; order Orthoptera; family Acrididae; genus Schistocerca; species Schistocerca piceifrons. Next base: position 185,051 of record NW_025727722.1, on the reverse strand, counting down.
GAAAAGGCACAATGCCGACTTAAGTACAAGAAGAGTGGCTCTTCCTACTGTCTATGTTTGAACTATTCCTGTGACACTAGATACAGATTCCGATGCTTCACTTCAGGTTTACTGTATCCCTCTGACCTTTTTATTGACGGTGAAACACAGAAATTGCATCGGAATTAAATACAAAAGGCACAATGCCGATTTAAGAACAAGAAGACTGACTCCTCCCACTGTGTACGTTTTGAACCATTCCTGTGACACTAGTTATAGATTCCGATGCTTCACTCCAGGTTTACGGTACACCTTGGACCTCCATATTGACGATGAAACACAGAAATTGTATCGGAATTAAATACAAAAGGCACAATACCGGCTTAAGTACAAGAAGGCTGACTCTTCTTACTGACAATGATTTGAACCATTCCTGTGGCACTAGTTATAGATTCCGATGCTTCCCTTCAGGTTTACTGTATCCCTTGGACCTTCTTATTGACGATGAAAGACAGAAATTGCATCGGAATTAAATACAAAAGGCACAATGCCGACTTAAGTACATGAAGACTGACTCTTCTTACTGACTATGCTATGAACCATTCCTGTGACACTAGTTATTGATTCCGATGCTTCACTCCCGGTTTACTGTATCCCTTGGACCTTCTTATTGACGATGAAACACAGAAATTCCATCGGAATTACATACAAAAGGCACAATACCGACTTAAGTACAAGAAGACTGACTCTTCTTACAAACTATGTTTGGAACCATTCCTGTGACACTAGTTATAGATTCCGATGCTTCACCCCAGGTTTACTGTATACCCTGGGCCTCCTTATTGACGATGAAACACAGAAATTGTATCGGAATTAAATACAAAAGGCACAATACCGGCTTAAGTACAAGAAGGCTGACTCTTCTTACTGACAATGATTTGAACCATTCCTGTGGCACTAGTTATAGATTCCGATGCTTCCCTTCAGGTTTACTGTATCCCTTGGACCTTCTTATTGACGATGAAACACAGAAATTGCATCGGAATTAAATAGAAAAGGCACAATGCCGACTTAAGTACAAGAAGACTGACCCTTCTTACTGTCTATGTTTTGAACCATTCCTGTGACATTAGTTATAGATTCCGATGCTTCACTTCAGGTGTACTATATCCCTTGGACTTTCTTATTGACGTTGAAGCACAGAAATCGCATCGGAAATAAATAGAAAAGGCACAATGCCGACTTAAGTACAAGAACACTGACTCTTCCTACTGTCTATGTTTGAACCATTCCTGTGACACTAGTTATAGATTCTGATGGTTCACTTCAGGTTTACTGTATCATCTTGGAGCTTCTTGTTGACGATGAAAGACAGAAATTGCATCGGAATTAAATACAAAAGGCACAATGCCGACTTAAGTACAAGAAGACTGACTCCTCTTACTGACTATGTTATGAACCACTCCTGTGACAGTAGTTATAGATTCCGATGCTTAACTTCAGTCTTACTGTATCCCTCTGACCTTCTTATTGACGGTGAAACACAGAAATTGTATCGGAATTAAATACAAAAGGCACAATACCGGCTTAAGTACAAGAAGACTGACTCTTCTTACTGACAATCATTTGAACCATTCCTGTGACACTAGTTATAGATTCCGATGCTTCCCTTCAGGTTTACTGTATCCCTTGGACCTTCTTATTGACGATGAAAGACAGAAATTGCATCGGAATTAAATACAAAAGGCACAATGCCGACTTAGGTACATGAAGGCTGACTCTTCTTACTGACTATGTTTTGAACCATTCCTGTGACACTAGTTATTGATTCCGATGCTTCACTCCCGGTTTACTGTATCCCTTGGACCTTCTTATTGACGATGAAACACAGAAATTCCATCGGAATTACATACAAAAGGCACAATACCGATTTAAGTACAAGAAGACTGACCCTTCTTACTGTCTATGCTTTGAACCATTCCTGTGACAGTAGTTATTGATTCTGATGCTTCACTTCAGGTTTACTGTATCCCTTGGACCTTCTCATTGACGATGAAACACAGAAATTGCATCGGAATTAAATAGAAAAGGCACAATGCCGACTTAAGTACAAGAACACTGACTCTTCCTACTGTCTATGTTTGAACCATTCCTGTGACACTAGTTATAGATTCTGATGGTTCACTTCAGGTTTACTGTATCATCTTGGAGCTTCTTGTTGACGATGAAAGACAGAAATTGCATCGGAATTAAATACAAAAGGCACAATGCCGACTTAAGTACAAGAAGACTGACTCTTCTTACTGACTATGTTTTAACCATTCCTGTGACACTAGTTATGGATTCCGATGCTTCACGCCCGGTTTACTGTATCCCTTGGACCTTCTTAATGACGATGAAACACAGACAATGCATCGGAATTAAATACAAAAGGCACAATGCCGACTTAAGTACAAGAAGACGGACTCTTCTTACTGATTATGCTTTAAAACCATTCCTGTGACACTAGTTATAGATTCCGATGCTTCACTTCAGGTTTACTGTATCCCTTGGACCTTCTTATTGACGATGAAACACAGAAATTGCATCGAAATTAAATACAAAAGGCACAATGCCGACATAAGTACGAGAAGACTGACTCGTCTTGCTGACTATGTTTTGAACCATTCCTGTGACACTAGTTATAGATTCCGGTGCTTCAATCAGGTTTACTGTAACCCTTGGACCTTCTTATTGACGATGAAACACGGAAATTGCATCGGAATTAAATACAAAAGGCACAATGCCGACTTAAGTACTAGAATACTGACTCTTCTTACTGTCTATGTTTTGAACCATCCCTGTGACACTAGTAATAGATTCCGATGCTTCACTCCAGGTTTACTGTACCCCTTGGATCTTCTTATTGACGATGAAACACAGAAATTGCATCGGAATTAAATACAAAAGGCACAATGCCGATTTAAGTACAGGAAGACCGACTCTTCTTACTGACTATGTTTGAACCACTCCTGTGACACTAGTTACAGATTCCGATGCTTCACTCCAGGTTTACTGTATCCCTTGGACCTTCTTATTGACTTTGAAACACAGCAATTGCTTCGGAATTAAATAAAAATGGCACAGTGCCGACTTAAGTACAAGAAGACTGACTCTTCTTACTGTCTATGATTTGAAACATACCTGTGACACTAGTTATAGATTCCGATGCTTCACTCCAGGTTTACTATATACCCTGGACCATCTTATTGACGATGAAATACAGAAATTGCATCGGAATTAAATAGAAAAGGCACAATGCCGACTTAAGTACAAGAAGAGTGGCTCTTCCTACTGTCTATGTTTGAACTATTCCTGTGACACTAGATACAGATTCCGATGCTTCACTTCAGGTTTACTGTATCCCTCTGACCTTTTTATTGACGGTGAAACACAGAAATTGCATCGGAATTAAATACAAAAGGCACAATGCCGATTTAAGAACAAGAAGACTGACTCCTCCCACTGTGTACGTTTTGAACCATTCCTGTGACACTAGTTATAGATTCCGATGCTTCACTCCAGGTTTACGGTACACCTTGGACCTCCATATTGACGATGAAACACAGAAATTGCATCGGAATTAAATACAAAAGGCACAATGCCGACTTAAGTACAAGAAGACTGACTCTTCTTACTGTCTATGTTTTGAACCAATCCTGTGACACTAGTTATAGATTCTGATGCTTCACTCCAGGTTTACCGTATCCCTTGGACCTTCTTATTGGCGATGAAACACAGAAATTGCATCGGAAGCAAATAGAAAAGGCACAATGCCGACTTAAGTACATGAAGACTGACCCTTCTTGCTGACTATCTTTTGAACCATTCCTGTAACACTAGTTATAGATTCCGATGCTACACTTCAGGTTTACTGTATCCCTTGGACTTTCTTATTGACGATGAAGCACAGAAATTGCATCGGAATTAAATAGAAAAGGCACCATGCCGTCTTAAGTACACGAAGACTGATTCTTCCTACTGTCTATGTTCTGAACCATTCCTGTTACACTAGTTATAGATTCCGATGCTTCACAACAGGTTTACTGTATCCCTCCGACCTTCTTATTGCCGCTGAAACACAGAAATTGCATCGGAATTAAGAAAAAAGGCTCAATGCTGACTTAAGTACAACAAGACTGACTCTTCCTACTGTCTATGTTTTGAACCATTCCTGTGACACTAGTTATAGATTCCGATGCTTCACTTCAGATTTACTGTAATCCTTGGACCTTTGTTATTGACGATGAAACACAGATATTGCATCGGAATTAAATACAAAAGGCACAATGCCGACTTAAGTACAACAAGACTGACTCATCTTACTGTCTATGTTTTGAACCATTCCTGTGCCACTAGTTACAGATTCCGATGCTTCACTCTAGGTTTACTGTATCCCTCTGACCTTCTTATTGACGATGAAGCACAGAAATTGCATCGGAATTAAATCCAAAAGGCACAGTGCCGACTTAAGTACAAGAAGACTGACTCCTCTTACTGACTATATTTTGATCCATTCCTGTGACACTAGTTATGGATTCCGGTGCTTCACTTCAGGTTTACTGGACCCCTTGGTCCTTCGTATTGACGATGAAACACAGAAATTGCATCAGAATTAAATACAAAAGGCACAGTGCCGACTCAAGTACAAGAAGGCTGACTCTTCCAAATGTCTATGATTTGAACCATTCCTGTGACACAAGTTTTTGATTCCGATACCTTACTTCAGGTTTACTGTATCCCTCTGACCTACTTATTGACGATGAAACACAGAAATTGCATCGGAATTAAATACGAAAGGCACAATGCGGACTTAAGTACAAGAAGACTGACTCCTCCTACTGTCTAAGTTTTGAACCATTCCTGTGACACTAGTTATGGATTCCGATGCTTCACTCCAGATTTACTGTATCCCTTGGACCCTCTTATTGACGATGAAACACAGAAATTTCATCGAAATTAAATACAAAAGGCACAATGCCGACTTAAGTACAAGAAGACTGACTCGTCTTACTGACTATGTTTTGAACCATTCCTGTGACACTAGTTATAGATTCCGGTGCTTCACTTCAGGTTTACTGTATCCCTTGGACCTTCTTATTGACGATGAAACACAGAATTGCATCGGAATTAAATACAAAAGGCACAATGCCGACTTAAGTACTAGAATACTGACTCTCCTTACTGTCTATGTTTTGAACCACCCTGTGACACTATTTATAGATTCCGATGCTTCACTCCTGGTTTACTGTATCCCTTGGACCTTCTTATTGACGATGATACACAGAAATTGCTTCGGAATTAAATACAAAAGGCACAATGCCGACTTAAGTAAAGGAAGACCGACTCTTCTTACTGACTATGTTTTGAACCATTCCTGTGACACTAGTTATAGATTCCGATGCTTCACTCCAGGTTTACTGTATCCCTTGGACTTTCTTATTGCCTATGAAACACAGAAATTGCTTCGGAATTAAATAAAAATGGCACAATGCCGACTTAAGTACAAGAAGACTGACTCTTCTTACTGCCTATTATTTGAACCATACCTGTGACACTAGTTATAGATTCCGATGCTTCACTCCAGGTTTACTATATACCTTGGACCTTCTTATTGACGATGAAATACAGGAATTGCATCGGAATTAAATAGAAAAGGCACAATGCCGACTTAAGTACAAGAAGACTGGCTCTTCCTACTGTCTATATTTTGAACCATTCCTGTGACACTGGTTATAGATTCCGATGCTTCTCTTCAGGTTTACTGTATCCCTCTGACCTTCGTATTGACGATGAAACACAGAAATTGCATCGGAATTAAATACAAAAGGCACAATGCCGATTTAAGTACAAGAAGACTGACTCCTCCCACTGTCTATGTTTTGAACCATTCCTGTAACACTAGTTGTTGATTCCGATCCTTCACTCCAGGTTTACTGTACACCTTGGACCTCCATATTGACGATGAAACACAGAAATTGCATCGAAAGTAAATACAAAAGGCACAATGCCGACCTAAGTACAAGAAGACTGACTCTTCTTACTGTCTATGTTTTGAACCAATTCTGTGACACTAGTTACGGATTCCGATGCTTCACTCCAGGTTTACTGTATCCCTTGGACCTACTTATTGGCGATGAAACACAGAAATTGCATCGGAATTAAATAGAAAAGGCACAATGCCGACTTAAGTACAGGAAGACTGACTCTTCCTACTGTCCATGTTCTGAACCATTCCTGTGACACTAGTTATAGATTCCGATGCTTCACTACAGGTTTACTGTATCCCTCCGACCTTCTTATTGACGATGAAACACAGAAATTGCATCGGAATTAAATCCAAAAGGCACAGTGCCGACTTGAGTATAAGAAGACTGACTCCTCCTACTGTCTATGATTTGTACCATTCCTGTGACACTAGTTATGGATTCCGATGCTTCACTCCAGGTTTACTGTATCCCTTGGACCTTCTTATTGACGATGAAACACAGAAATTGCATCGGAATTAAATAGAAAAGGCACAATGCAGACTTAAGTACAAGAAGACTGACTGTTTCTACTGTCTATGTTTTGAACCATTCCTGTGACACTACTTATAGATTCCGATGCTTCACTTGAGGTTTACTGTATACCTAGGACCTTCTTGTTGACGATGAAACATAGAATTTGCATCGGAATTAAATAGAAAAGGCACAATTCCGACTTAAGTACAAGAAGACTGACTCTTCTTACTGACTATGATTTGATTCATTCCTGTGACACTAGTTATAGATTCCGATGCTGCACTCCAGGAATTCTGTATCCCTTGGACCTTCTTATTGACGATGAAACACAGAAATTGCATCGGAATTAAATACGAAAGGCACAATGCAGACTTAAGTACAAGAAGACTGACTCCTCCTACTGTCTATGTTTTGAACCATTCCTGTGACACTAGTTATGGATTCCGATGCTTCACTCCAGATTTACTGTATCCCTTGGACCCTCTTACTGACGATGAAACACAGAAATTTCATCGAAATTAAATACAAAAGGCACAATGCCGACTTAAGTACAAGAAGACTGACTCGTCTTACTGACTATGTTTTGAACCATTCCTGTGACACTAGTTATAGATTCCGGTGCTTCACTTCAGGTTTACTGTATCCCTTGGACCTTCTTATTGACGATGAAACACAGTATTGCATCGGAATTAAATACAAAAGGCACAATGCCGACTTAAGTACTAGAATACTGACTCTCCTTACTGTCTATGTTTTGAACCACCCTGTGACACTATTTATAGATTCCGATGCTTCACTCCTGGTTTACTGTATCCCTTGGACCTTCATATTGACGATGAAACACAGAAATTGCTTCGGAATTAAATACAAAAGGCACAATGCCGACTTAAGTAAAGGAAGACCGACTCTTCTTACTGACTATGTTTTGAATCATTCCTGTGACACTAGTTATAGATTCCGATGCTTCACTCCAGGTTTACTGTATCCCTTGGACTTTCTTATTGCCTATGAAACACAGAAATTGCTTCGGAATTAAATAAAAATGGCACAATGCCGACTTAAGTACAAGAAGACTGGCTCTTCCTACTGTCTATATTTTGAACCATTCCTGTGACACGAGTTATAGATTCCGATGCTTCTCTTCAGGTTTACTGTATCCCTCTGACCTTCGTATTGACGATGAAACACAGAAATTGCATCGGAATTAAGTACAAAAGGCACAATGCCGATTTAAGTACAAGAAGACTGACTCCTCCCACTGTCTATGTTTTGAACCATTCCTGTAACACTAGTTGTTGATTCCGATCCTTCACTCCAGGTTTACTGTAGACCTTGGACCTCCATATTGACGATGAAACACAGAAATTGCATCGAAAGTAAATACAAAAGGCACAATGCCGACCTAAGTACAAGAAGACTGACTCTTCTTACTGTCTATGTTTTGAACCAATTCTGTGACACTAGTTACGGATTCCGATGCTTCACTCCAGGTTTACTGTATCCCTTGGACCTACTTATTGGCGATGAAACACAGAAATTGCATCGGAATTAAATAGAAAAGGCACAATGCCGACTTAAGTACAGGAAGACTGACTCTTCCTACTGTCCATGTTCTGAACCATTCCTGTGACACTAGTTATAGATTCCGATGCTTCACTACAGGTTTACTGTATCCCTCCGACCTTCTTATTGACGATGAAACACAGAAATTGCATCGGAATTGAATACAAAAGGCACAAAGCCGACTTCAGTACAAGTAGACTGACTCTTCCTCTGTCTATGTTTTAACCATTCCTGTGACACTAGTTATAGATTTCGATGCTTCACTCTAGGTTTACTGTATCCCTCTGACCTTCTTATTGACGATGAAACACAGAAATTGCATCGGAATTAAATCCAAAAGGCACAGTGCCGACTTAAGTGCAAGAAGACTAACTCCTCTTACTGACTATTTTCTGAACCATTCCTGTGACACTAGTTGTGGATTCCGGTGCCTCACGTCTGGTTTACTGTATCCCTCTGACCTCCTTATTGACGATGAAACACAGAAATTGCATCGGAATAAAATACAAAAGGCACAATGCCGACTTGAGTATAAGAAGACTGACTCCTCCTACTGTCTATGATTTGTACCATTCCTGTGACACTAGTTATGGATTCCGATGCTTCACTCCAGGTTTCCTGTATCCCTTGGACCTTCTTATTGACGATGAAACACAGAAATTGCATCGGAATTAAATAGAAAAGGCACAATGCAGACTTAAGTACAAGAAGACTGACTGTTTCTACTGTCTATGTTTTGAACCATTCCTGTGACACTACTTATAGATTCCGATGCTTCACTTGAGGTTTACTGTATACCTAGGACCTTCTTGTTGACGATGAAACATAGAATTTGCATCGGAATTAAATAGAAAAGGCACAATTCCGACTTAAGTACAAGAAGACTGACTCTTCTTACTGACTATGATTTGATTCATTCCTGTGACACTAGTTATAGATTCCGATGCTGCACTCCAGGAATTCTGTATCCCTTGGACCTTCTTATTGACGATGAAACACAGAAATTGCATCGGAATTAAATACAAAAGGCAAAATGCCGACTTAGGTACAAGAAGACTGACTCTTCTTACTGACTATGATTTGAACCATTCCTGTGACACAAGTTATAGATTCCGGTGCTCCATTTCAAGTTTACTGTAATCCTTGGGCCTTGTTATTGACGATGAAATCCAGAAATTGCATCGGAATTAAATACAAAAGGCACAATGCTAACTTAAGTACAAGAATACTGAATCTTCTTACTGTCTATGTTTTGAACCATCCCTGTGTCACTAGTTATAGATTCCGATGCTTCACACCAGGTTTACTGTATCCCTCTGACCTTCTTAATGACGATGAAACACAGAAATTGCATCGAAATTAAATACAAAATGCACAATGCCGACTTAAGTACAAGAAGTCTGACTCTTCTCACTGTCTATGTTTTGAACCATTCCTGTGATTCTAGTTATAGATTCCGATGCTTCACTCCAGGTTTACTATATCCCTTGGACCTTCTTATTGGCGATGAAACACTGAAATTGCATAGGAATTAAATAGAAAAGGCGCAATGCCGACTTAAGTACAAGAAGACTGACTCTTCCTACTGTCTATGTTTCGAACCATTCCTGTGACACTCGTTATAGATTCCGATGCTTCACTTCTTATTGATGATGAAACACAGAAATTGCATCGTAATTAAATACAAAAGGCACAATTCCGACTTATGTACAAGAAGACTGACTCTTCTTACTGTCTATGACTTGAACCATTCCTGTGACACTAGTTATAGATTCCGATGCTTCACTTCAGGTTTACTGTATCCCTTGGACCTTCTTATTGACGATGAAACACAGCAATTGCCTCGGAATTAAATTGAAATGCCACAATGCCGACTTAAGTACAAGAAGACTGACCCTTGCTACTGTCTATGATTTGAACCGTTCCTGTTACACTAGTTATACATTCCGATGCTTCACTTCAGGTTTACTGTATCCCTCTGCCCTTCGTATTGACGATGAAACACAGAAATTGCAACGGAATTAAATACAAATGGCACAATGCCGACTTAAGTACAAGAAGACTGACTCTTCTCCTGCCTATGCTTTGAACCATTCCTGTGACACTAGTTATCGATTTCGATGCTTCACTTCAGGTTTACTGTATCCTTTGGACCTTCTTATTGACGATGAAAAACAGAAATTGCATCGGAATTAAATACAAAAGGCACAATGCCGACTTAAGTACAAGAAGACTGACTCTTCTTTCTGACTATGTTTTGAACCATTCCTGTGACACTAGTTATAGATTGCGATGCTTCACTTCCGGTCTACTCTATCCCTCTGACCTTCTTATTGACGACGAAACACAGAAATTGCATCGGAATTAAATCCAAAAGGCACAGTGCCGAATTATGTAAAAGAAGACTGACTCTTCTTACTGTCTATGTTTTGAACCATTCCTGTGACACTAGTTATAGATTCCGATGCATCACTCCAGATATACTGTATCCCTTGGACCGTCTTATTGACGATGAAACACAGAAATTGCATCGGAATATAATACAAAATGCACAATGGCGACTTAATTACAAGAAGACTGACTCTTCTTACTGACTATGTTTAGAAACCATTCCTGTGACACTAGTTATAGATTCCGGTGCTTCACTTCAGGTTTACTGGATCCCTTGGACCTAATTAATTACGTTGAAACACAGAAATTGCATCGGAATTAAATACAAAAGGCACATTGCCGGCTTAAGTACAATAATACTTACTCTTCTTACGGTCTATGATTTGAACCATCCCTCTGACACTAGTTATAGATATCGATGCTTCACTCCAGGTTTACTGTATCCCTTGGACCTTCTTATTGACGATGAAACACAGAAATTGCATCAGTATTACATACAAAAGGCACAATGCCGACTTAAATACAAGAAGACTGACTCTTCTCCTGCCTATGCTTTGAACCATTCCTGTGACACTCGTTATAGATTCCGATGCTTTACTTCAGGTTTACTGTATCCCTCTGACCTTCTTATTGATGATGAAACACAGAAATTGCATCGGAACTAAATACAAAAGGCACAATGCCGACTTAAGTACAAGAAGGCTGACTCTTCCCACTGTCTATGTTTTGAACCATTCCTTTGACACTAGTTATAGATTCCGATGCTTCACTTCAGGTTTACTGTATCCCTTGGACCTTCGTATTGACGATGAAACACAGAAATTGCATCGGAATTAAATACAAAAGGAACAATGCCGACTTTAGTACGAGTAGACTGACTCTTCTTACTGACTATGTTTTGATTCATTCCTGTGACACTAGTTATAGATTCCGATGCTTCACTCCAGGTTTACTGTATCCCTTATACCTTCTTATTGACGTTGAAACACAGAAATTGCATCGGAATTAAATACAAAAGGCACAATGCCGACTTAAGTACAAGAAGACTGACTCTTCTTACTGACTATGTTTGGACCATTTCTGTGACACTAGTTGTACATTCAGATGCTTCATTTCTGATTTACTGTATCCCTCTGACCTTCTTATGGACGATGGTACACAGAAATTGCATCGGAATTAAATACTAAGGGCACAATGCCGAATTAAGTACAAGAAGACTGTCTCTTCTTACTGTCTATGTTTTGAACCATTCCTGTGACACTAGTTATAGATTCCGATGCTTCACTCCAGGTTTACTGTATCCCTTGGACCCTCTTATTGACGATGAGACACAGAAATTGCATCGGAATTAAATAGAAATGGTGCAATACCGACTTAAGTACAAGAAGACTGACTCTTCCTACTGTCTATGTTTTGAACCATTCCTGTAACACTAGTTATAGGTTCCGATGCTTCACTCCAGGTTTACTGTATCCCTTGGAAATTCTTATTGACGATGAAACACAGAAATTTCATCGGAATTAAATACAAAAGGCACAATACCGACTTTAGTACAAGAAGACTGACTCTTCTTACTGACTATGTTTTGAACCATTCCTGCGACACTAGTTACAGATTCCGATGCTTCACTTCAGATTTACTGTATCCCTCTGACGTTCGTATTGACGATGAAACTCAGAAATTGCGTCGGAATTAAATACAAAAGGCACAATGCCGAATTAAGTACAAGAAGACTGACTCTTCTTACTGTCTATGTTTTGAACCATTCCTGTGACACTAGTTATAGATTCCGATGCTTCACTTCAGGTTTACTGTATCCCTTGGACCTTCTTATTGACGATGAAACACAGCAATTGCATCGGAATTAAATACAAAAGGCACAATGCGGACTTAAGTACAAGAAGACTGACTCTCCCTACTGTCTATGTTTTAAACCGTTCCTGTGACACCAGTTATACATTCCTATCCTTCACTTCTGGTTTACTGTATCCCTTGGGCCTTCTTATTGACGATAAAACACAGCAATTGCCTCGGAATTAAATGGAAAAGGCACAATGTCGACTTAGGTACAAGAAGACTGTCCCTTCCTACTGTCTATGTTTTGAACCGTTGCTGTTACACTAGTTATACATCCTGATGCTTCACTTCAGGTTTACTGTATCCCTCTGCCCTTCTTATTGACGATGAAACACAGAAATTGCAACGAAATTAAATACAAATGGCACAATGCCGACTGAAGTACAAGATGACTGACTCTTCTTCTGTCTATGCTTTGAACCATTCATGTGACCCTAGTTATAGATTTCGATGCTTCACTTCAGGTTTACTGTATCCCTTGGACCTTCTTATTGACGATGAAACACAGCAATTGCCTCGGAATTAAATTGAAAAGGCACAATGCGGACTTAAGTACAAGAAGACTGACTCTCCCTACTGTCTATGTTTTGAACCGTTCCTGTGACACCAGTTATACATTCCTATCCTTCACTTCAGGTTTACTGTATCCCTTGGGCCTTCTTATTGACGATGAAACACAGAAATTGCATCGGAATTAAATAGAAAAGGCACAATGCAGACTTAAGTACAAGAAGACTGACTGTTTCTACTGTCTATGTTTTGAACCATTCCTGTGACACTACTTATAGATTCCGATGCTTCACTTGAGGTTTACTGTATACCTAGGACCTTCTTGTTGACGATGAAACATAGAATTTGCATCGGAATTAAATAGAAAAGGCACAATTCCGACTTAAGTACAAGAAGACTGACTCTTCTTACTGACTATGATTTGATTCATTCCTGTGACACTAGTTATAGATTCCGATGCTGCACTCCAGGAATTCTGTATCCCTTGGACCTTCTTATTGACGATGAAACACAGAAATTGCATCGGAATTAAATACAAAAGGCAAAATGCCGGCTTAGGTACAAGAAGACTGACTCTTCTTACTGACTATGATTTGAACCATTCCTGTGACACAAGTTATAGATTCCGGTGCTCCATTTCAAGTTTACTGTAATCCTTGGGCCTTGTTATTGACGATGAAATCCAGAAATTGCATCGGAATTAAATACAAAAGGCACAATGCTAACTTAAGTACAAGAATACTGAATCTTCTTACTGTCTATGTTCTGAACCATCCCTGTGTCACTAGTTATAGATTCCGATGCGTCACACCAGGTTTACTGTATCCCTCTGACCTTCTTAATGACGATGAAACACAGAAATTGCATCGAAATTAAATACAAAATGCACAATGCCGACTTAAGTACAAGAAGTCTGACTCTTCTCACTGTCTATGTTTTGAACCATTCCTGTGATTCTAGTTATAGATTCCGATGCTTCACTCCAGGTTTACTATATCCCTTGGACCTTCTTATTGGCGATGAAACACTGAAATTGCATAGGAATTAAATAGAAAAGGCGCAATGCCGACTTAAGTACAAGAAGACTGACTCTTCCTACTGTCTATGTTTCGAACCATTCCTGTGACACTCGTTATAGATTCCGATGCTTCACTTCTTATTGATGATGAAACACAGAAATTGCATCGTAATTAAATACAAAAGGCACAATTCCGACTTATGTACAAGAAGACTGACTCTTCTTACTGTCTATGACTTGAACCATTCCTGTGACACTAGTTATAGATTCCGATGCTTCACTTCAGGTTTACTGTATCCCTTGGACCTTCTTATTGACGATGAAACACAGCAATTGCCTCGGAATTAAATTGAAATGCCACAATGCCGACTTAAGTACAAGAAGACTGACCCTTGCTACCGTCTATGCTTTGAACCGTTCCTGTTACACTAGTTATACATTCCGATGCTTCACTTCAGGTTTACTGTATCCCTCTGCCCTTCTTATTGACGATGAAACACAGAAATTGCAACGGAATTAAATACAAATGGCACAATGCCGACTTAAGTACAAGAAGACTGACTCTTCTCCTGCCTATGCTTTGAACCATTCCTGTGACACTAGTTATCGATTTCGATGCTTCACTTCAGGTTTACTGTATCCTTTGGAACTTCTTATTGACGATGAAAAACAGAAATTGCATCGGAATTAAATACAAAAGGCACAATGCCGACTTAAGTACAAGAAGACTGACTCTTCTTTCTGACTATGTTTTGAACCATTCCTGTGACACTAGTTATAGATTGCGATGCTTCACTTCCGGTCTACTGTATCCCTCTGACCTTCTTATTGACGACGAAACACAGAAATTGCATCGGAATTAAATCCAAAAGGCACAGTGCCGAATTATGTAAAAGAAGACTGACTCTTCTTACTGTCTATGTTTTGAACCATTCCTGTGACACTAGTTATAGATTCCGATGCATCACTCCAGGTATACTGTATCCCTTGGACCGTCTTATTGACGATGAAACACAGAAATTGCATCGGAATATAATACAAAATGCACAATGGCGACTTAATTACAAGAAGACTGACTCTTCTTACTGACTATGTTTAGAAACCATTCCTGTGACACTAGTTATAGATTCCGGTGCTTCACTTCAGGTTTACTGGATCCCTTGGACCTAATTAATTACGATGAATCACAGAAATTGCATCGGAATTAAATACAAAAGGCACATTGCCGGCTTAAGTACAATAATACTTACTCTTCTTACGGTGTATGTTTTGAACCATCCCTCTGACACTAGTTATAGATATCGATGCTTCACTCCAGGTTTACTGTATCCCTTGGACCTTCTTATTGACGATGAAACACAGAAATTGCATCAGTATTACATACAAAAGGCACAACGCCGACTTAAATACAAGAAGACTGACTCTTCTCCTGCCTATGTTTTGAACCATTCCTGTGACACTCGTTATAGATTCCGATGCTTTACTTCAGGTTTACTGTATCCCTCTGACCTTCTTATTGATGATGAAACACAGAAATTGCATCGGAACTAAATACAAAAGGCACAATGCCGACTTAAGTACAAGAAGACTGTTTCTTCCCACTGTCTATGTTTTGAACCATTCCTTTGACACTAGTTATAGATTCCGATGCTTCACTTCAGGTTTACTGTATCCCTTGGACCTTCGTATTGACGATGAAACACAGAAATTGCATCGGAATTAAATACAAAAGGAACAATGCCGACTTTAGTACGAGTAGACTGACTCTTCTTACTGACTATGTTTTGATTCATTCCTGTGACACTAGTTACTGATTCCGATGCTTCACTCCAGGTTTACTGTATCCCTTATACCTTCTTATTGACGATGAAACACAGAAATTGCATCGGAATTAAATCCAAAAGGCACAATGCCGACTTGAGTACAAGAAGACTGACTCTTCTTACTGACTATGTTTGGACCATTTCTGTGACACTAGTTGTACATTCCGATGCTTCATATCTGATTTACTGTATCCCTCTGACCTTCTTATTGACGACGAAACACAGAATTTGCATCGGAATTAAATCCAAAAGGCACAGTGCAGAATTAAGTAAAAGAAGACTGACTCTTCTTACTGTCTATGTTTTGAACCATTCCTGTGACACTAGTAATAGATTCCGATGCATCACTCCAGGTTTACTGTATCCCTTGGACCTTCTTATTGACGATGAAACACAGAAATTGCATCGGAATTTAATACAAAATGCACAATGGCGACTTAAGTACAAGAAGAGTGACTCTTCTTACTGACTATGTTTTGAACCGTTCCTGTGACACAAGTTATAGATTCCGGTGCCTCACTTCAGGTTTACTGGATCCCTTGGACCTACTTATTGACGATGAAACACAGAAATTGCATTCGGAATTAAATCCAAAAGGCACAGTGCCGAATTATGTAAAAGAAGACTGACACTTCTTACTGTCTATGTTTTGAACCATTCCTGTGACACTCGTTATAGATTCCGATGCTTTACTTCAGGTTTACTGTATCCCTCTGACCTTCTTATTGATGATGAAACACAGAAATTGCATCGGAACTAAATACAAAAGGCACAATGCCGACTTAAGTACAAGAAGACTGACTCTTCCCACTGTCTATGTTTTGAACCATTCCTTTGACACTAGTTATAGATTCCGATGCTTCACTTCAGATTTACTGTAATCCTTGGACCTTTGTTATTGACGATGAAACACAGAAATTGCATCGGAATTAAATACAGAAGGCACAATGCCGACTTAAGTACAAGGAGACTGACTCTTCTTACTGTCTATGTTTTGAACCACTCCTGTGACACTAGTTATAGATTCCGATGCTTCACTCTAGGTTTACTGTATCCCTCTGACCTTTTTATTGACGATGAAACACAGATATTGCATCGGAATTAAATACAAAAGGCACAATGCCGACTTAAGTACAACAAGACTGACTCATCTTACTGTCTATGTTTTGAACCATTCCTGTGCCACTAGTTACAGATTCCGATGCTTCACTATAGGTTTACTGTATCCCTCTGACCTTCTTATTGACGATGAAACACAGAAATTGCATCGGAATTAAATCCAAAAGGCACAGTGCCGACTTAAGTACAAGAAGACTGACTCCTCTTACTGACTATATTTTGATCCATTCCTGTGGCACTAGTTATGGATTCCGGTGCTTCACGTCAGGTTTACTGGACCCCTTGGTCCTTCGTATTGACGATGAAACACAGAAATTGCATCAGAATTAAATACAAAAGGCACAGTGCCGACTCAAGTACAAGAAGGCTGACTCTTCCAACTGTCTATGATTTGAACCATTCCTGTGACACTAGTTTTTGATTCCGATACCTTACGTCAGGTTTACTGTATCCCTCTGACCTACTTATTGACGATGAAACACAGAAATTGCATCGGAATTAAATACGAAAGGTACAATGCGGACTTAAGTACAAGAAGACTGACTCCTTCTACTGTCTATGTTTTGAACCATTCCTGTGACACTAGTTATGGATTCCGATGCTTCACTCCAGATATACTGTATCCCTTGGACCCTCTTAATGACGATGAAACACAGAAATTGCATCGAAATTAAATACAAAAGGCACAATGCCGACTTAAGTACAAGAAGACTGACTCGTCTTACTGACTATGTTTTGAACCATTCCTGTGACACTAGTTATAGATTCCGGTGCTTCACTTCAGGTTTACTGTATCCCTTGGACCTTCTTATTGACGATGAAACACAGAAATTGCATCGGAATTAAATACAAAAGGCACAATGCCGACTTAAGTACTAGAATACTGACTCTCCTTACTGTCTATGTTTTGAACCATCCCTGTGACACTATTTATAGATTCCGATGCTTCACTCCTGGTTTACTGTATCCCTTGGACCTTCTTATTGACGATGAAACACAGAAATTGCTTCGGAATTAAATACAAAAGGCACAATGCCGACTTAAGTAAAGGAAGACCGACTCTTCTTACTGGCTATGTTTTGAACCATTCCTGTGACACTAGTTATAGATTCCGATGCTTCACTCCAGGTTTACTATATACCTTGGACCTTCTTATTGACGATGAAATACAGGAATTGCATCGGAATTAAATAGAAAAGGCACAATGCCGACTTAAGTACAAGAAGACTGGCTCTTCCTACTGTCTATATTTTGAACCATTCCTGTGACACTAGTTATAGATTCCGATGCTTCTCTTCAGGTTTACTGTATCCCTCTGACCTTCTTATTGACGATGAAACACAGAAATTGCATCGGAATTAAATACAAAAAGCACAATGCCGATTTAAGTACAAGAAGACTGACTCCTCCCACTGTCTATGTTTTGAACCATTCCTGTAACACTAGTTGTTGATTCCGATCCTTCACTCCAGGTTTAGAGTACACCTTGGACCTCCATATTGACGATGAAACACAGAAATTGCATCGAAAGTAAATACAGAAGGCACAATGCCGACTTAAGTACAAGAAGACTGACTCTTCTTACTGTCTATGTTTTGTACCAATTCTGTGACACTAGTTATGGATTCCGATGCTTCACTCCAGGTTTACTGTATCCCTTGGACTCTCTTATTGACGATGAAGCACAGAAATTGCATCGGAATTAAATAGAAAAGGCACAATGCCGACTTAAGTACAGGAAGACTGACTCTTCCTACTGTCCATGTTCTGAACCATTCCTGTGACACTAGTTATAGATTCCGATGCTTCACTACAGGTTTACTGTATCCCTCCGACCTTCTTATTGACGATGAAACACAGAAATTGCATCGGAATTAAATACAAAAGGCACAAAGCCGACTTAAGTACAAGAAGACTGACTCTTCCTCTGTCTATGTTTTAACCATTCCTGTGACACTAGTTATAGATTTCGATGCTTCACTCTAGGTTTACTGTATCCCTCTGACCTTCTTATTGACGATGAAACACAGAAATTGCATCGGAATTAAATCCAAAAGGCACAGTGCCGAATTAAGTGCAAGAAGACTAACTCCTCTTACTGACTATTTTCTGAACCATTCCTGTGACACTAGTTATGGATTCCGGTGCTTCACTTCAGGTTTACTGGACCCCTTGGTCCTTCGTATTGTCGATGAAACACAGAAATTGCATCGGAAGGCACAGTGCCGACTTAAATACAAGAAGACTGACTCTTCCAACTGTCTATGATTTGAACCATTCCTGTGACACTAGTTTTAGATTCCGATGCCTCACGTCAGGTTTACTGTATCCCTCTGACCTCCTTATTGACGATGAAACACAGAAATTGCATCGGAATAAAATACAAAAGCACAATGCCGACTTGAGTATAAGAAGACTGACTCCTCCTACTGTCTATGATTTGTACCATTCCTGTGACACTAGTTATGGATTCCGATGCTTCACTCCAGGTTTACTGTATCCCTTGGACCTTCTTATTGACGATGAAACACAGAAATTGCATCGGAATTAAATAGAAAAGGCACAATGCAGACTTAAGTACAAGAAGACTGACTGTTTCTTCTGTCTATGTTTTGAACCATTCCAGTGACACTACTTATAGATTCCGATGCTTCACTTGAGGTTTACTGTATCCCTAGGACCTTCTTGTTAACGATGAAACATAGAATTTGCATCGGAATTAAATAGAAAAGGCACAATTCCGACTTAAGTACAAGAAGACTGACTCTTCTTACTGACTATGATTTGATTCATTCCTGTGACACTAGTTATAGATTCCGATGCTGCACTCCAGGAATTCTGTATCCCTTGGACCTTCTTATTGACGATGAAACACAGAAATTGCATCGGAATTAAATACAAAAGGCACAATGCCGACTTAGGTACAAGAAGAATGACTCTTCTTACTGACTATGATTTGAACCATTCCTGTGACACAAGTTATAGATTCCGGTGCTCCATTTCAAGTTTACTGTATCCCTTGGGCCTTCTTATTGACGATGAAATACAGAAATTGCATCGGAATTAAATACAAATGGCACAATGCTAACTCAAGTACAAGAATACTGAATCTTCTTACTGTCTATGTTTTGAACCATCCCTGTGTCACTAGTTATAGATTCCGATGCTTCACTCCAGGTTTACTGTATCCCTCTGACCTTCTTAATGACGATGAAACACAGAAATTGCATCGAAATTAAATACAAAATGCACAATGCCGACTTAAGTACAAGCAGACTGACTCTTCATACAGACTATGTTTTGAACCATTCCTGTGACACTAGTTATAGACTCTGATGCTTCACTTCATGTTTACTGTATCCCTTGGACCTTCTTATTGACGATGAAACACAGAAATTGCATCGGAATTAAATACAATAGGCACAATGCCGACTTAAGTACAAGAAGACTGACTCCTCTTACTGACCATGCCTTGAACCATTCCTGTGACACTAGTTATAGATTCCGATGCTTCACTTCAGGTTTACTGTATCTCTCTGACCTTCTTATTGACGATGAATCACAGAAATGGCATCGGAAATAAATACAAAAGGCACAATGCCGAATTAAGTACAAGAAGACTGACTCTTCTTACTGTCTATGTCTTGAACCATTCATGTGACACTAGTTATAGATTCCGATGCTTCACTCCGGGTTTTTCTGTATCCCTTGGACATTCTTATTGACGATGAATCACAGAAATTGGATCGGAATTAAATACAAAAGGCACAATGGCGACTTAAGTACAAGAAGACTGACTCTTCTTACTGACTATGCTTTGAACCATTCCTGTGACACTAGTTATAGATTCCGATGCTTCACTCCAGGTATATTGTATCCCTCTGACCTACTTTTTGACAATGAAACACAGAAATTGCATCAGAATTAAATAAAATAGGCACAATGCCGACTTAACTACAAGAAGACTGACTCTTCTCACTGTCTATGTTTTGAACCATTCCTGTGATTCTAGTTATAGATTCCGATGCTTCACTCCAGGTTTACTATATCCCTTGGACCTTCTTATTGGCGATGAAACACTGAAATTGCATAGGAATTAAATAGAAAAGGCGCAATGCCGACTTAAGTACAAGAAGACTGACTCTTCCTACTGTCTATGTTTTGAACCATTCCTGTGACACTCGTTATAGATTCCGATGCTTCACTTCTTATTGATGATGAAACACAGAAATTGCATCGTAATTAAATACAAAAGGCACAATGCCGACGGAAGTACAAGAAGACTGACTCTTCCCACTGAGTATGTTTTGAACCATTCCTTTGACACTAGTTATAGATTCCGATGCTTCACTTGAGGTTTACTGTATCCCTTGGACCTTCTTATTGTCGATGAAACACAGAAATTGCATCGGAATTAAATACAAAAGGCACAATTCACACTTAAGTACAAGAAGACTGACTCTTCTTACAGACTATGTTTTGAACCATTCCTGTGACACTAGTTATTGACTCTGAAGCTTCACTCCAGGTTTACTGTATCCCTTGGACCTTCTTATTGTCGATGAAACACAGAAATTGCATCGGAATTAAATACAAAAGGCACAATTCCGACTTATGTACAAGAAGACTGACTCTTCTTACTGTCTATGACTTGAACCATTCCTGTGACACTAGTTATAGATTCCGATGCTTCACTTCAGGTTTACTGTATCCCTTGGACCTTCTTATTGACGATGAAACACAGCAATTGTCTCGGAATTAAATTGAAATGGCACAATGCCGACTTAAGTACAAGAAGACTGACCCTTGCTACTGTCTATGCTTTGAACCGTTCCTGTTAGACTAGTTATACATTCCGATGCTTCACTTCAGGTTTACTGTATCCCTCTGCGCTTCTTATTGACGATGAAACACAGAAATTGCATCGGAATTTAATACAAAATGCACAATGGCGACTTAATTACAAGAAGACTGACTCTTCTTACTGACTATGTTTAGAAACCATTCCTGTGACACTAGTTATAGATTCCGGTGCTTCACTTCAGGTTTACTGGATCCCTTGGACCTAATTAATTACGTTGAAACACAGAAATTGCATCGGAATTAAATACAAAAGGCACATTGCCGGCTTAAGTACAATAATACTTACTCTTCTTACGGTCTATGTTTTGAACCATCCCTCTGACACTAGTTATAGATATCGATGCTTCACTCCAGGTTTACTGTATCCCTTGGACCTTCTTATTGACGATGAAACACAGAAATTGCATCAGTATTACATACAAAAGGCACAATGCCGACTTAAATACAAGAAGACTGACTCTTCTCCTGCCTATGTTTTGAACCATTCCTGTGACACTCGTTATAGATTCCGATGCTTTACTTCAGGTTTACTGTATCCCTCTGACCTTCTTATTGATGATGAAACACAGAAATTGCATCGGAACTAAATACAAAAGGCACAATGCCGACTTAAGTACAAGAAGGCTGACTCTTCCCACTGTCTATGTTTTGAACCATTCCTTTGGCACTAGTTATAGATTGCGATGCTTCACTTCAGGTTTACTGTATCCCTTGGACCTTCGTATTGACGATGAAACACAGAAATTGCATCGGAATTAAATACAAAAGGAACAATGCCGACTTTAGTACGAGTAGACTGACTCTTCTTACTGACTATGTTTTGATTCATTCCTGTGACACTAGTTATAGATTCCGATGCTTCACTCCAGGTTTACTGTATCCCTTATACCTTCTTATTGACGTTGAAACACAGAAATTGCATCGGAATTAAATACAAAAGGCACAATGCCGACTTAAGTACAAGAAGACTGACTCTTCTTACTGACTATGTTTGGACCATTTCTGTGACACTAGTTGTACATTCAGATGCTTCGTTTCTGATTTACTGTATCCCTCTGACCTTCTTATGGACGATGGTACACAGAAATTGCATCGGAATTAAATACTAAGGGCACAATGCCGAATTAAGTACAAGAAGACTGTCTCTTCTTACTGTCGATGTTTTGAACCATTCCTGTGACACTAGTTATAGATTCCGATGCTTCACTCCAGGTTTACTGTATCCCTTGGACCCTCTTATTGACGATGAGACACAGAAATTGCATCGGAATTAAATAGAAATGGTACAATACCGACTTAAGTACAAGAAGACTGACTCTTCCTACTGTCTATGTTTTGAACCATTCCTGTAACACTAGTTATAGGTTCCGATGCTTCACTCCAGGTTTACTGTATCCCTTGGAAATTCTTATTGACGATGAAACACAGAAATTTCATCGGAATTAAATACAAAAGGCACAATACCGACTTTAGTACAAGAAGACTGACTCTTCTTACTGACTATGTTTTGAACCATTCCTGCGACACTAGTTACAGATTCCGATGCTTCACTTCAGATTTACTGTATCCCTCTGACGTTCGTATTGACGATGAAACACAGAAATTGCGTCGGAATTAAATACAAAAGGCACAATGCCGAATTAAGTACAAGAAGACTGACTCTTCTTACTGTCTATGTTTTGAACCATTCCTGTGACACTAGTTATAGATTCCGATGCTTCACTTCAGGTTTACTGTATCCCTTGGACCTTCTTATTGACGATGAAACACAGCAATTGCATCGGAATTAAATACAAAAGGCACAATGCGGACTTAAGTACAAGAAGACTGACTCTCCCTACTGTCTATGTTTTGAACCGTTCCTGTGACACCAGTTATACATTCCTATCCTTCACTTCAGGTTTACTGTATCCCTTGGGCCTTCTTATTGACGATAAAACACAGCAATTGCCTCGGAATTAAATGGAAAAGGCACAATGTCGACTTAGGTACAAGAAGACTGTCCCTTCCTACTGTCTATGTTTTGAACCGTTGCTGTTACACTAGTTATACATCCTGATGCTTCACTTCAGGTTTACTGTATCCCTCTGCCCTTCTTATTGACGATGAAACACAGAAATTGCAACGAAATTAAATACAAATGGCACAATGCCGACTGAAGTACAAGATGACTGACTCTTCTTCTGTCTATGCTTTGAACCATTCATGTGACCCTAGTTATAGATTTCGATGCTTCACTTCAGGTTTACTGTATCCCTTGGACCTTCTTATTGACGATGAAACACAGCAATTGCCTCGGAATTAAATTGAAAAGGCACAATGCGGACTTAAGTACAAGAAGACTGACTCTCCCTACTGTCTATGTTTTGAACCGTTCCTGTGACACCAGTTATACATTCCTATCCTTCACTTCAGGTTTACTGTATCCCTTGGGCCTTCTTATTGACGATAAAACACAGCAATTGCCTCGGAATTAAATGGAAAAGGCACAATGTCGACTTAGGTACAAGAAGACTGTCCCTTCCTACTGTCTATGTTTTGAACCGTTGCTGTTACACTAGTTATACATCCTGATGCTTCACTTCAGGTTTACTGTATCCCTCTGCCCTTCTTATTGATGATGAAACACAGAAATTGCATCGTAATTAAATACAAAAGGCACAATGCCGACGGAAGTACAAGAAGACTGACTCTTCCCACTGAGTATGTTTTGAACCATTCCTTTGACACTAGTTATAGATTCCGATGCTTCACTTGAGGTTTACTGTATCCCTTGGACCTTCTTATTGTCGATGAAACACAGAAATTGCATCGGAATTAAATACAAAAGGCACAATTCACACTTAAGTACAAGAAGACTGACTCTTCTTACTGACTATGTTTTGATTCATTCCTGTGACACTAGTTATAGATTCCGATGCTTCACTCCAGGTTTACTGTATCCCTTATACCTTCTTATTGACGTTGAAACACAGAAATTGCATCGGAATTAAATACAAAAGGCACAATGCCGACTTAAGTACAAGAAGACTAACTCTTGTTACTGACTATGTTTGGACCATTTCTGTGACACTAGTTGTACATTCAGATGCTTCATTTCTGATTTACTGTATCCCTCTGACCTTCTTATGGACGATGGTACACAGAAATTGCATCGGAATTAAATACTAAGGGCACAATGCCGAATTAAGTACAAGAAGACTGTCTCTTCTTACTGTCGATGTTTTGAACCATTCCTGTGACACTAGTTATAGATTCCGATGCTTCACTCCAGGTTTACTGTATCCCTTGGACCCTCTTATTGACGATGAGACACAGAAATTGCATCGGAATTAAATAGAAAAGGTACAATACCGACTTAAGTACAAGAAGACTGACTCTTCCTACTGTCTATGTTTTGAACCATTCCTGTAACACTAGTTATAGATTCCGATGCTTCACTCCAGGTTTACTGTATCCCTTGGAAAATCTTATTGACGATGAAACACAGAAATTTCATCGGAATTAAATACAAAAGGCACAATACCGACTTTAGTACAAGAAGACTGACTCTTCTTACTGACTATGTTTTGAACCATTCCTGCGACACTAGTTACAGATTCCGATGCTTCACTTCAGATTTACTGTATCCCTCTGACGTTCGTATTGACGATGAAACACAGAAATTGCGTCGGAATTAAATACAAAAGGCACAATGCCGAATTAAGTACAAGAAGACTGACTCTTCTTACTGTCTATGTTTTGAACCATTCCTGTGACACTAGTTATAGATTCCGATGCTTCACTTCAGGTTTACTGTATCCCTTGGACCTTCTTATTGACGATGAAACACAGCAATTGCCTCGGAATTAAATTGAAAAGGCACAATGCGGACTTAAGTACAAGAAGACTGACTCTCCCTACTGTCTATGTTTTGAACCGTTCCTGTGACACCAGTTATACATTCCTATCCTTCACTTCAGGTTTACTGTATCCCTTGGGCCTTCTTATTGACGATAAAACACAGCAATTGCCTCGGAATTAAATGGAAAAGGCACAATGTCGACTTAGGTACAAGAAGACTGTCCCTTCCTACTGCCTATGTTTTGAACCGTTGCTGTTACACTAGTTATACATCCTGATGCTTCACTTCAGGTTTACTGTATCCCTCTGCCCTTCTTATTGACGATGAAACACAGAAATTGCAACGAAATTAAATACGAATGGCACAATGCCGACTGAAGTACAAGAAGACTGACTCTTCTTCTGTCTATGCTTTGTACCATTCATGTGACCCTAGTTATAGATTTCGATGCTTCACTTCAGGTTTACTGTATCCTTTGGACCTTCTTATTGACTATGAAAAACAGAAATTGCATCGGAAGTAAATACAAAAGGCACAATGCCGACTTCAGAACAAAAAGACTGACTCTTCTTTCGGACTATGTTTTGACCCATTCCTGTGACACTAGTTATAGATTGCGATGCTTCACTTCAGGTTTACTGTATCCCTCTGACCTTCTTATTGACGACGAAACACAGAAATTGCATCGGAATTAAATCCAAAAGGCACAGTGCGGAATTAAGTAAAAGAAGACTGACTCTTCTTACTGTCTATGTTTTGAACCATTCCTGTGACACTAGTAATAGATTCCGATGCATCACTTCAGGTTTACTGTATCCCTTGGACCTTCTTATTGACGATGAAACACAGATATTGCATCGGAATATAATACAAAATGCACAATGGCGACTTAAGTACAAGAAGAGTGACTCTTCTTACTGACTATGTTTTGAACCGTTCCTGTGACACAAGTTATAGATTCCGGTGCCTCACTTCAGGTTTACTGGATCCCTTGGACCTTCTTATTGACGATGAAACACTGAAATTCCGTCGGAATTAAATACAAAAGGGACAATGACGACTTTAGTACGAGTGGGCTGACTCTTCTTACTGACTATGCTTTGATTCATTCCTGTGACACTAGTTATAGATTCTGATGCTTCACTCCAGGTTTACTGTATCCCTTGGACCTTCTTATTGACGATGAAACACAGAAATTGCATCGGAATTTAATACAAAATGCACAATGGCGACTTAAGTACAAGAAGAGTGACTCTTCTTACTGACTATGTTTTGAACCATTCCTGTGACACTAGTTATGGATTCCGATGCATCACTGCAGGTTTACTGTATCCCTTGGACCTTCTTATTGACGATGAAACACAGAAATTGCATCGGAATTTAATACAAAATGCACAATGGCGACTTAAGTACAAGAAGACTGACTCTTCTTACTTACTATGTTTAGAAACCATTCCTGTGACACTAGTTATTGATTCCGGTGCTTCACTTCAGGTTTGCTGGATCCCTTGGCCCTACTTAATTACGATGAAAAACAGAAATTGCATCGGAATTAAATGCAAATAACACATTGCCGACTTAAGTAAAAGAATACTTACTCTTCTTACTGTCTATGTTTTGAACCATCCCTCTGACACTAGTTATAGATACCGATGCTTCACTCCAGGTTTACTGTATCCCTTGGACCTTCTTATTGACGATGAAACACAGAAATTGCATCGGTATTAAATACAAAGGGTACAATACCGACTTAAGTACAAGAAGACTGACTCTTCCTACTGTCTATGTTTTGAACCATTCCTGTAACACTAGTTATAGATTCCGATGCTTCACTCCAGGTTTACTGTATCCCTTGGACCTTCTTATTGACGATGAAAACACAGAAATTTCATCGGAATTAAATACAAAAGGCACAATACCGACTTTAGTACAAGAAGACTGACTCTTCTTACTGACTATGTTTTGAACCATTCTTGCGACACTAGTTACAGATTCCGATGCTTCACTTCCGATTTACTGTATCCCTCTGACGTTCGTTTTGACGATGAAACACAGAAATTGCGTCGGAAATAAATACAAAAGGCACAATGCCGATTTAAGTACAAGAAGACTGACTCTTCTTACTGTCTATGTTTTGAACCATTCCTGTGACACTAGTTATAGATTCCGATGCTTCACTTCAGGTTTACTGTATCCCTTGGACCTTCTTATTGACGATGAAACACAGCAATTGCCTCGGAATTAAATTGAAAAGGCACAATGCCGACTTAAGTACAAGAAGACTGACTCTCCCTACTGTCTATGTTTTGAACCGTTCCTGTGACACCAGTTATAAATTCCTATCCTTCACTTCAGGTTTACAGTATCCCTTGGGCCTTCTTATTGACGATAAAACACAGCAATTGCCTCGGAATTAAATGGAAAAGGCACAATGTCGACATAAGTACAAGAAGACTGTCCCTTTCTACTGTCTATGTTTTGAACCGTTGCTGTTACACTAGTTATACATTCCGATGCTTCACTTCAGGTTTACTGTATCCCTCTGCCCTTCTTATTGACGATGAAACACATAAATTGCAACGGAATTAAATATAAATGGCACAATGCCGACTTAAAAACAAAAAGACTGATTTTTCTTTCGGACTATGTTTTGACCCATTCCTGTGACACTAGTTATAGATTGCGATGCTTCACTTCAGAGTTACTGTATCTCTCTGACCATCTTATTGACGACGAAATCAGAAATTGGATCGGAACTAAATTCAAAAGGCACAGTGCAGAATTAAGTAAAAGAAGACTGACTCTTCTTACTGTCTATGATTTGAACCATTCCTGTGACACTAGTAATAGATTCCGATGCATCACTCCAGGTTTACTGTATCCCTTGGACCTTCTTATTGACGATGAAACACAGAAATTGCATCGGAATTTAATACAAAATGCACAATGGCGACTTAAGTACAAGAAGAGTGACTCTTCTTACTGACTATGTTTTGAACCATTCCTGTGACACAAGTTATAGATTCCGGTGCCTCACTTCAGGTTTACTGGATCCCTTGGACCTACTTATTGACGATGAAACACAGAAATTGCATCGGAATTAAATACAAAAGGCACATTGCCGAATTAAGTACAAGAAGACTGTCTCTTCTTACTGTCGATGTTTTGAACCATTCCTGTGACACTAGTTATGGATTCCGATGCTTCACTCCAGGTTTACTGTATCCCTTGGACCTCCTTATTGACGATGAAACACAGAAATTGCATTCGGAATTAAATCCAAAAGGCACAACGCCGAATTATGTAAAAGAAGACTGACTCTTCTTACTGTCTATGCTTTGAACCATTCCTGTGACACTAGTTATAGATTCCGATGCATCACTGCAGGTTTACTGTATCCCTTGGACCTTCTTATTGACGATGAAACACAGAAATTGCATCAGTATCACATACAAAAGGCACAATGCCGACTTAAGTACAAGAAGACTGACTCTTCTCCTGCCTATGTTTTGAACCATTCCTGTGACACTCGTTAAAGATTCCGATGCTTTACTTCAGGTTTACTGTATCCCTCTGACCTTCTTATTGATGATGAAACACAGAAATTGCATCGGAACTAAATACAAAAGGCACAATGCCGACTTAAGTACAAGAAGATTGACTCTTCCCACTGTCTATGTTTTGAACCATTCCTTTGACACTAGTTATAGATTCCGATGCTTCACTTCAGGTTTACTGTATCCCTTGGACCTTCTTATTGACGATGAAACACAGAAATTGCATCGGAATTAAATACAAAAGGCACAATGCCGACTTAAGTACAAGAAGACTGACTCTTCTTACTGACTATGTTTGAACCATTTCTGTGACACTAGTTGTAGATTCCGATGCTTCATTTCTGATTTACTGTATCCCTCTGACCTTCTTATGGACGATGATACACAGAAATTGCATCGGAATTAAATACTAAAGGCACAATGCCGAATTAAGTACAAGAAGACTGTCTCTTCTTACTGTCGATGTTTTGAACCATTCCTGTGACACTAGTTATAGATTCCGATGCTTCACTACAGGTTTACTGTATCCCTTGGACCCTCTTATTGACGATGAAACACAGAAATTGCATCGGAATTAAATAGAAAAGTACAATACCGACTTAAGTACAAGAAGACTGACTCTTCCTACTGTCTATGTTTTGAACCATTCCTGTAACACTAGTTATAGATTCCGATGCTTCACTCCAGGTTTACTGTATCCCTTGGACCTTCTTATTGACGATGAAACACAGAAATTGCATCGGAATTAAATACAAAAGGCACAATACCGACTTTAGTACAAGAAGACTGACTCTTCTTACTGACTAAGTTTTGAACCATTCCTGCGACACTAGTTACAGATTCCGATGCTTCACTTCAGATTTACTGTATCCCTCTGACGTTCGTATTGACGATGAAACACAGAAATTGCGTCGGAATTAAATACAAAAGGCACAATGCCGAATTAAGTACAAGAAGACTGACTCTTCTTACTGTCTATGTTTTGAACCATTCCTGTGACACTAGTTATAGATTCCGATGCTTCACTTCAGGTTTACTGTATCCCTTGGACCTTCGTATTGACGATGAAACACAGCAATTGCCTCGGAATAAAATTGAAAAGGCACAATGCCGACTTAAGTACAAGAAGACTGACTCTCCCTACTGTCTATGTTTTGAACCGTTCCTGTGACACCAGTTATACATTCCTATCCTTCACTTCAGGTTTACTGTATCCCTTGGGCCTTCTTATTGACGATAAAACTCAGCAATTGCCTCGGAATTAAATGGAAAGGGCACAATGTCGACTTAAGTACAAGAAGACTGTCCCTTCCTACTGTCTATGTTTTGAACCGTTGCTGTTACACTAGTTATACATTCCGATGCTTCACTTCAGGTTTACTGTATCCCTCTGACCTTCTTATTGACGACGAAACACAGAAATTGCATCGGAATTAAATCCAAAAGGCACAGTGCAGAATTAAGTAAAAGAAGACTGACTCTTCTTACTGTCTATGTTTTGAACCATTCCTGTGACACTAGTAATAGATTACGATGCATCACTCCAGGTTTACTGTATCCCTTGGACCTTCTTATTGACGATGAAACAGAGAAATTGCATCGGAATTTAATACAAAATGCACAATGGCGACTTAAGTACAAGAAGAGTGACTCTTCTTACTGACTATGTTTTGAACCATTCCTGTGACACTAGTTATAGATTCCGGTGCCTCACTTCAGGTTTACTGGATCCCTTGGACCTACTTATTGACGATGAAACACAGAAATTGCATCGGAATTAAATACAAAAGGCACATTGCCGAATTAAGTACAAGAAGACTGTCTCTTCTTACTGTCGATGTTTTGAGCCATTCCTGTGACACTAGTTATGGATTCCGATGCTTCACTCCAGGTTTACTGTATCCCTTGTACCTCCTTATTGACGATGAAACACAGAAATTGCATTCGGAATTAAATCCAAAATGCACAGTGCCGAATTATGTAAAAGAAGACTGACTCTTCTTACTGTCTATGTTTTGAACCATTCCTGTGACACTAGTTATAGATTCCGATGCATCACTGCAGGTTTACTGTATCCCTTGGACCTTCCTATTGACGATGAAACACAGAAATTGCATCGGAATTTAATACAAAATGCACAATGGCGACTTAAGTACAAGAAGACTGACTCTTCTTACTGACTATGTTTAGAAACCATTCCTGTGACACTAGTTATAGATTCCGGTGCTTCACTTCAGGTTTGCTGGATCCCTTGGACCTACTTAATTACGATGAAACACAGAAATTGCATCGGAATTAAATGCAAATAGCACATTGCCGACTTAAGTACAAGAATACTTACTCTTCTTACTGTCTATGTTTTGAACCATCCCTCTGACACTAGTTATAGATACCGATGCTTCACTCCAGGTTTACTGTATCCCTTGGACCCTCTTATTGACGATGAAACACAGAAATTGCATCGGAATTAAATACAAAAGGCACAATGCCGACTTTAGTACAAGAAGACTGCCTCTTCTTACTGACTATGTTTTAAACCATTCCTGCGACACTATTTACAGATTCCGAAGCTTCACTTCAGATTTACTGTATCCCTTGGACCTTCTTATTGACGATGAAACACAGCAATTGCCTCGGAATTAAATTGAAAAGGCACAATGCCGACTTAAGTACAAGAAGACTGACTCTCCCTACTGTCTATGTCTTGAAACGTTCCTGTGACACCAGTTATACATTCCTATCCTTCACTTCAGGTTTACTGTATCCCTTGGGCCTTCTTATTGACGATAAAACACAGCAATTGCCTCGGAATTAAATTTAAAAGGCACAATGTCGACTTAAGTACAAGAAGACTGTCCCTTCCTACTGTCTATGTTTTGAACCGTTGCTGTTACACTAGTTATACATTCCGATGCTTCACTTCAGGTTTACTGTATAGCTCTGCCCTTCTTATTGACGATGAAACACAGAAATTGCAACGGAATTAAATACAAATGGCACAATGCCGACTTAAGTACAAGAAGACTGACTCTTCTTCTGTCTATGCTTTGAACCATTCATGTGACGCTAGTTATAGATTTCGATGCTTCACTTCAGGTTTACTGTATCCCTTGGACCTTCTTATTGACTATGAAAAACAGAAATTGCATCGGAAGTAAATACAAAAGGCACAATGCCGACTTAAGAACACGAAGACTGACTCTTCTTTCGGACTATAATTTGACCCATGCCTGTGACACTAGTTATAGATTGCGATGCTTCACTTCAGGTTTACTGTATCCCTCTGACCTTCTTATTGACGACGAAACACAGAAATTGCATCGGAATTAAATCCAAAAGGCACAGTGCAGAATTAAGTAAAAGAAGACTGTCTCTTCTTACTGTCGATGTTTTGAACCATTCCTGTGACACTAGTTATGGATTCCGATGCTTCACTCCAGGTTTACTGTATCCCTTGGACCTCCTTATTGACGATGAAACACAGATATTGCATCGGAATTTAATACAAAATGCACAATGGCGACTTAAGTACAAGAAGACTGACTCTTCTTACTGACTATGTTTAGAAACCATTCCTGTGACACTAGTTATAGATTCCGGTGCTTCACTTCAGGTTTGCTGGATCCCTTGGACCTACTTAATTACGATGAAACACAGAAATTGCATCGGAATTAAATGCAAATAGCACATTGCCGACTTAAGTACAAGAATACTTACTCTTCTTACTGTCTATGTTTTGAACCATCCCTCTGACACTAGTTATATATACCGATGCTACACTCCAGGTTTACTGTATCCCTTGGACCTTCTTATTGACGATGAAACACAGAAATTGCATCGGTATTAAATACAAAAGGCACAATGCCGACTTAAGTACAAGAAGACTGACCCTACCTACTGTCTATGCTTTGAACCATTCCTGTGACACTCGTTATAGATTCCAATGCTTCACTTCAGGTTTACTGTATCCTTCTGACCTTCTTATTGATGATGAAAGACAGAAATTGAATCGGAACTAAATACAAAAGGCACAATGCCGACGTAAGTACAAGAAGACTGACTCTTCCCACTGTCTATGTTTTGAACCATTCCTTTGACACTAGTTATAGATTCCGATGCTTCACTTCAGGTTTACTGTATCCCTTGGACCTTCTTATTGACAATTAAACACTGAAATTCCGTCGGAATTAAATACAAACGGGACAATGACGACTTTAGTACGAGTGGGCTGACTCTTCTTACTGACTATGTTTTGATTCATTCCTGTGACACTAGTTATAGATTCCGATGCTTCACTCCAGGTTTACTGTATCCCTTGTACCTTGTTACTGACATTGAAACACAGAAATTGCATCGGAATTAAATACAAAAGGCACAATGCCGACTTAAGTACAAGAAGACTGACTCTTCATAGTGACTATGCTCTTAACCATTATTGTGACACTAGTTATAGATTCCGATGAATCACTCCAGGTTTACCGTAGCCCTTGGACCTTCTTATTGACGATGAAACACAGAAATTGCATCGGAATTAAATACAAAAGGCACATTGCCGAATTAAGTACAAGAAGACTGTCTCTTCTTACTGTCGATGTTTTGAACCATTCCTATGACACTAGTTATGGATTCCGATGCATCACTCCAGGTTTACTGTATCCCTTGGACCTCCTTAGTGACGATGAAACACAGAAATTGCATCGGAAATTAATAAGAAAGGCACAATGCCGACTTAAGTACAAGAAGACTGACTCTTCTCACTGTCTATGATTTGAATCATTCCTGTGACACTAGTTATAGATTCCGATGCTTCACTCCAGGTTTACTATAACCCTCTGACCTTCTTATTGACGATGAAACACAGAAATTGTATCGGAATTAAATAGAAAATTCACAATACAGACTTAAGTACAAGAAGACTTACTCTTCCTACTGTCTACGTTTTGAACCATTCCTGTGACACTAGTTAAAGATTCCGATGCTTCACTCCAGGTTTACTGTATCCCCTGGACCTTCTTATTGACGATGAAACACAGAAATTGCATCGGAATAAATACAAGAGGCACAATGCCGACTTCAGTACAAGAAGACTGACGCTTCTTACTGACTATGTTTTGAATCATTCCTGTGACACTAGTTACAGATTCCGATGCTTCACTTCAGATTTACTTTATCCCTTAGACCTTCTTATTGACGATGAAACACAGAAATTGCGTCGGAATTAAATACAAAAGACACAATGCCGAATTAAATACAAGAAGACTGACTCTTCTTACTGTCTATGTCTTGAACCATTCCTGTGACACTAGTTATAGATTCCGATGCTTCACTTCAGGTTTACTGTATCCCATGGACCTTCTTATTGACGATGAAACACAGCAATTGCCTCGGAATTAAATTGAAATGGCACAATGCCGACTTAAGTACAAGAAGACTGACTCTTCCTACTGTCTTTGTTTTGAACCGTTCCTGTTACACTAGTTGTACATTCCGATGCTTCACTTCAGGTTTACTGTATCCCTCTGCCCTTCTTATTGACGATGAAACACAGAAATTGCAACGGAATTAAATACAAATGGCACAATGCCGACTTAAGTACAAGAAGACTTACTCTTCTCCTGACTATGCTTTGAACCATTCCTGTGACACTAGTTATAGATTGCGATGCTTCATTTCAGGTCTACTGTATCCCTCTGACCTTCTTATTGACGACGAAACACAGAAATTGCATCGGAATTAAATCCAAAAGGCACACTGCCGAATTATGTAAAAGAGGCTGACTCTTCTTACAGTCTATTTTTTGAACCATTCCTGTGACACTAGTTATAGATTCCGATGCATCGCTCCAGGTTTACTGTGTACCTTGGACCTTCTCATTGACGATGAAACACAGAAATTGCATCGGAATTTAATACAAAATGCACAATGGCGACTTAAGTTCAAGAAGACTGACTCTTCTTATTGACTATGTTTAGAAACCATTCCTGTGACACTAGTTATAGATTCCGGTGCTTCACTTCAGGTTTACTGGATCTCTTGGACCTACGTAATTACTATGAAACACAGAAATTGCATCGGAATTTAATACAAAAGGCACATTGCCGACTTAAGTACAAGAATACTTATTCTTCTTACTGTCTATGTTTTGAACCATCCCTCTGACACTAGTTATAATTACCGATGCTTCACTCCAGGTTTACTGTATCCCTTGGACCTTCTTGTTGACGATGAAACACAGAAATTGCATCGGTATTAAATACAAAAGGCACAATGCCGACTTAAGTACAAGAAGACTGACTCTACCTACTGTCTATGTTTTGAACCATTCCTGTGACACTCGTTATAGATTCCGATGCTTCACTTCAGGTTTACTGTATCCCTCTGACCTTCTTATTGATGATGAAACACAGAAATTGCATCGGAACTAAATACAAAAGGCACAATGCCGGCTTAAGTACAAGAAGACTGATTCTTCCCACTGTCTATGTTTTGAACCATTCCTTTGACACTAGTTATAGATTCCGATGCTTCACTTCAGGTTTACTGTATCCCTGGGACCTTCTTATTGACGATGAATCACAGAAATTCCATCGGAATGAAATACAAAAGGCACAATGCCGATTTAAGTACAAGAAGACTGACTCTTCTTACAGACTATGTTTTGAACCATTCCATTGACACTAGTTATAGACTCAGATGCTTCACTTCAGGTTTACTGTATCCCTTGGACCTTCTTATTGAAGATGAAACACAGAAATTGCATCGGAATTAAATACAAAAGCCACAATGCCGACTTAAGAACAAGAATACTGTCTCTTCTTACTGTCTATGTTTTGAACCTATCCTGAGACACAAGTTATAGATTCCGATGCTTCACTCCAGGTTTACTTTATCCCTTGGACCTTCTTATTGACGAAGAATCCCAGAAATTGCATCGGAATTAAATACAAATTGAAGAATGCCGACTTTAGTCCGACTAGACTGACTCTTCTTACTGACTATGATTTGATTCATTCCTGTGACTCTAGTTATACATTCCGATGCTTCACTCCAGGTTTACTGTATCCCTTGTACCTTCTTATTGACGATGAAACACAGAAATTGCATCGGAATTGAATACAAAAGGCACAATGCCGACTTAAGTACAAGGAGACTGACTCTTCTTAGTGACTATGTTATAACCATTATTGTCACAGCAGTTATAGATTCCGATGCTTCACTTCAGGTTTACTGTATCCCTTAGACCTTCTTATTGACGATGAAACACAGAAATTGCATCGGAATTAAATACAAAAGGCACAATGCCGACTTAAGTACAAGAAGACTGACTCTTCTTACTGACTATGTTTTGAACCATTTCTGTGACACTAGTTATAGATTCCGATGCTTCATTTCTGATTTACTGTATCCCTCTGACCTTCTTATTGACGATGATACACATAAATTGCATCGGAATTAAATACTAAAGGCACAATGCCGAATTAAGTACAAGAAGACTGATTCTTATTACTGTCGATGTTTGAACCATTCCTGTGACACTAGTTATAAATTCCGATGCTTCACTCCAGGTTTACTGTATCCCTTGGTCCCTCTTATTGACGATGAAACACAGAAATTGCATCGGAATTAAATAAGAAAGGCACAATGCCGACTTAAGTACAAGAAGACTGACTCTTCTTCTGTCTATGCTTTGAACCATTCATGTGACCCTAGTTATAGATTTCGATGCTTCACTTCAGGTTTACTGTATCCCTTGGACCTTCTTATTGACTATGAAAAACAGAAATTGCATCGGAAGTAAATACAAAAGGCACAATGCCGACTTAAGAACAAGAAGACTGACTCTTCTTTCGGACTATGTTTTGACCCATTCCTGTGACACTAGTTATGGTTTGCGATGCTTCACTTCAGGTTTACTGTATCCCTCTGACCTTCTTATTGACGACGAAACACAGAAATTGCATCGGAATTAAATCCAAAAGGCACAGTGCAGAATTAAGCAAAAGAAGACTGACCCTTCTTACTGTCTATGTTTTGAACCATTCCTGTGACACTAGTTATAAATTCCGATGCTTCACTCCAGGTTTACTGTATCCCTTGGACCTTCTTATTGACGATGAAACACAGAAATTGCATCGGAATTTAATACAAAATGCACAATGGCGACTTAAGTACAAGAAGAGTGACTCTCCTTACTGACTATGCTTTGAACCATTCCTGTGACACTAGTTATAGATTCCGGTGCTTCACTTCAGGTTTTCTGGATCCCTTCGACCTACTTAATTACGATGAAACACAGAAATTGCATCGGAATTAAATGCAAATAGCACATTGCCGACTTAAGTACAAGAATACTTACTCTTCTTACTGTCTATGTTTTGAACCATCCCTCTGACACTAGTTATAGAAACCGATGCTTCACTCCAGGTTTACTGTATCCCTTGGACCTTCTTATTGACGATGAAACACAGAAATTGCATCGGTATTAAATACAAAAGGCACAATGCCGACTTAAGTACAAGAAGACTGACCCTACCTACTGTCTATGTTTTGAACCATTCCTGTGACACTCGTTATAGATTCCGATGCTTCACTTCAGGTTTACTGTATCCCTCTGACCTTCTTATTGACGATGAAACACAGAAATTGAATCGGAACTAAATACAAAAGGCACAATGCCGACGTAAGTACAAGAAGACTGACTCTTCCCACTGTCTATGTTTTGAACCATTCCTTTGACACAAGTTATAGATTCCGATGCTTCACTTCAGGGTTACTGTATCCCTTGGACCTTCTTATTGACGATTAAACACTGAAATTCCGTCGGAATTAAATACAAAAGGGACAATGACGACTTTAGTACGAGTGGGCTGACTCTTCTTACTGACTATGTTTTGATTCATTCCTGTGACACTAGTTATAGATTCCGATGCTTCACTCCAGGTTTACTGTATCCCTTGTACCTTGTTACTGACGATGAAACACAGAAATTGCATCGGAATTAAATACAAAAGGCACAATGCCGACTTTAGTACAAGAAGACTGACTCTTCTCACTGTCTATGATTTGAATCATTCCTGTGACACTAGTTATAGATTCCGATGCTTCACTCCAGGTTTACTATAACCCTCTGACCTTCTTATTGACGATGAAACACAGAAATTGCATCGGAATTAAATAGAAAAGGCACAATACAGACTTAAGTACAAGAAGACTGACTCTTCCTACTGTCTACGTTTTGAACCATTCCTGTGACACTAGTTATAGATTCCGATGCTTCACTCCAGGTTTACTGTATCCCCTGGACCTTCTTATTGACGATGAAACACAGAAATTGCATCGGAATTAAATACAAGAGGCACAATGCCGACTTTAGTACAAGAAGACTGACGCTTCTTACTGGCTATGTTTTGAACCATTCCTGTGACACTAGTTACAGATTCCGATGCTTCACTTCAGATTTACTGTATCCCTTAGACCTTCTTATTGACGATGAAACACAGAAATTGCGTCGGAATTAAATACAAAAGTCACAATGCCGAATTAAGTACAAGAAGACTGACTCTTCTTACTGTCTATGTCTTGAACCATTCCTGTGACACTAGTTATAGATTCCGATGCTTCACTTCAGGTTTACTGTATCCCTTGGACCTTCTTATTGACGATGAAACACAGCAATTGCCTCGGAATTAAATTGAAATGGCACAATGCCGACTTAAGTACAAGAAGACTGACTCATCCTACTGTCTTTGTTTTGAACCGTTCCTGTTACACTAGTTGTACATTCCGATGCTTCACTTCAGGTTTACTGTATCCCTCTGCCCTTCTTATTGACGATGAAACACAGAAATTGCAACGGAATTAAATACAAATGGCACAATGCCGACTTAAGTACAAGAAGACTTTCTCTTCTCCTGACCATGTTTTGAACCATTCCTGTGACACTAGTTATAGATTGCGATGCTTCATATCAGGTCTACTGATCCCTCTGACCTTCTTATTGACGACGAAACACAGAAATTGCATCGGAATTAAATCCAAAAGGCACACTGCCGAATTATGTAAAAGAGACTGACTCTTCTTACAGTCTATTATTTGAACCATTCCTGTGACACTAGTTATAGATTCCGATGCATCGCTCCAGGTTTACTGTGTCCCTTGGACCTTCTCATTGACGATGAAACACAGAAATTGCATCGGAATTTAATACAAAATGCACAATGGCGACTTAAGTTCTAGAAGACTGACTCTTCTAATTGACTATGTTTAGAAACCATTCCTGTTACACTAGTTGTACATTCCGATGCTTCACTTCAGGTTTACTGTATCCCTCTGCCCTTCTTATTGACGATGAAACACAGAAATCGCAACGGAATTAAATACAAAAGGCACATTGCCGACTTAAGTACAAGAATACTTACTCTTCTTACTGTCTATGTTTTGATCCATCCCTCTGACACTAGTTATAAATACCGATGCTTCACTCCACGTTTACTGTATCCCTTGGACCTTCTTGTTGACGATGAAACACAGAAATTGCATCGGCATTAAATACAAAAGGCACAATGCCGACTTAAGTATAAGAAGACTGACTCTACCTACTGTCTATGTTTTGAACCATTCCTGTGACACTCGTTATAGATTCCGATGCTTCACTTCAGGTTTACTGTATCCCTCTGACCTTCTTATTGATGATGAAACACAGAAATTGCATCGGAACTAAATACAAAAGGCACAATGCCGGCTTAAGTACAAGTAGACTGATTCTTCCCACTGTCTATGTTTTGAACCATTCCTTTGACACTAGTTATAGTTTCCGATGCTTCACTTCAGGTTTACTGTATCCCTTGGACCTTCTTATTGACGATGAATCACAGAAATTCCATCGGAATTAAATACAAAAGGCACAATGCCGACTTAAGTACAAGAAGACTGTCTCTTCTTACAGACTATGTTTTGAACCATTCCTGTGACACTAGTTATAGACTCAGATGCTTCACTTCAGGTTTACTGTATCCCTTGGACCTTCTTATTGAAGATGAAACACAGAAATTGCATCGGAATTAAATACAAAAACCACAATGCCGACTTAAGAACAAGAATACTGTCTCTTCTTACTGTCTATGTTTTGAACCTATCCTGAGACACAAGTTATAGATTCCGATGCTTCACTCCAGGTTTACTTTATCCCTTGGACCTTCTTATTGACGAAGAAACCCAGAAATTGCATCGGAATTAAATACAAAAGGAAGAATGCCGACTTTAGTACGAGTAGACTGACTCTTCTTACTGACTATGATTTGATTCATTCCTGTGACTCTAGTTATACATTCCGATGCTTCACTCCAGGTTTACTGTATCCCTTGTACCTTCTTATTGACGATGAAACACAGAAATTGCATCGGAATTGAATACAAAAGGCACAATGCCGACTTAAGTACAAGGAGACTGACTCTTCTTAGTGACTATGTTATAACCATTATTGTGACAGCAGTTATAGATTCCGATGCTTCACTTCAGGTTTACTGTATCCCTCTGACCTTCTTATTGACGATGATACACATAAATTGCATCGGAATTAAATACTAAAGGCACAATGCCGAATTAAGTACAAGAAGACTGCCTCTTCTTTCTGTCGATGTTTTGAACCATTCCTGTGACACTAGTTATAAATTCCGATACTTCACTCCAGGTTTACTGTATCCCTTGGTCCCTCTTATTGACGATGAAACACAGAAATTGCATCGGAATTAAATAAGAAAGGCACAATGCCGACTTAAGTACAAGAAGACTGACTCTTCTTCTGTCTATGCTTTGAACCATTCATGTGACCCTAGTTATAGATTTCGATGCTTCACTTCAGGTTTACTGTATCCCTTGGACCTTCTTATTGACTATGAAAAACAGAAATTGCATCGGAAGTAAATACAAAAGGCACAATGCCGACTGAAGAACAAGAAGACTGACTCTTCTTTCGGACTATGTTTTGACCCATTCCTGTGACACTAGTTATAGATTGCGATGCTTCACTTCAGGTTTACTGTATCCCTCTGACCTTCTTATTGACGACGAAACACAGAAATTGCATCGGAATTAAATCCAAAAGGCACAGTGCAGAATTAAGTAAAAGAAGACTGACTCATCTTACTGTCTATGTTTTGAACCATTCCTGTGACACTAGTAATAGATTCCGATGCATCACTCCAGGTTTACTGTATCCCTTGGACCTTCTTATTGACGATGAAACACAGAAATTGCATCGGAATTTAATACAAAATGCACAATGGCGACTTAAGTACAAGAAGAGTGACTCTTCTTACTGACTACGTTTTGATCCATTCCTGTGACACTAGTTATAGATTCCGGTGCCTCACTTCAGGTTTACTGGATCCCTTGGACCTACTTATTGACGATGAAACACAGAAATTGCATCGGAATTAAATACAAAAGGCACATTGCCGAATTAAGTACAAGATGACTGTCTCTTCTTACTGTCGATGTTTTGAGCCATTCCTGTGACACTAGTTATGGATTCCGATGCTTCACTCCAGGTTTACTGTATCCCTTGGACCTCCTTATTGACGATGAAACACAGAAATTGCATTCGGAATTAAATCCAAAAGGAACAGTGCCGAATTATTTAAAAAAAGACCGACTCTTCTTACTGTCTATGTTTTGAACCATTCCTGTGACACTAGTTATAGATTCCGATGCATCACTGCAGGTTTACTGTATCCCTTGGACCTTCTTATTGACGATGAAACACTGAAATTGCATCGGAATTTAATACAAAATGCACAATGGCGACTTAAGTACAAGAAGACTGACTGTTCTTACTGACTATGTTTAGAAACCATTCCTGTGACACTAGTTATAGCTTCCGGTGCTTCACTTCAGGTTTGATGGATCCCTTGGACATACTTAATTACGATGAAACACAGAAATTGCATCGGAATTAAACGCAAATAGCACATTGCCGACTTAAGTACAAGAATACTTACT
This sequence comes from Schistocerca piceifrons, assembly GCF_021461385.2. Lineage (NCBI taxonomy): Eukaryota > Metazoa > Arthropoda > Insecta > Orthoptera > Acrididae > Schistocerca > Schistocerca piceifrons. The sequence continues at coordinate 142,986 of NW_025727722.1, read as the reverse complement.
CTTCTTACTGTCTATGTTTTGAACCATCCCTCTGACACTAGTTATAGATACCGATGCTTCACTCCAGGTTTACTGTATCCCTTGGACCTTCTTATTGACGACGAAACACAGAAATTGCATCGGAATTAAATCCAAAAGGCACACTGCCGAATTATGTAAAAGAGACTGACTCTTCTTACAGTCTAATTTTTGAACCATTCCTGTGACACTAGTTATAGATTCCGATGCATCGCTGCAGGTTTACTGTGTCCCTTGGACCTTCTCATTGACGATGAAACACAGAAATTGCATCGGAATTTAATACAAAATGCACAATGGCGACTTAAGTTCAAGAAGACTGACTCTTATTATTGACTATGTTTAGAAACCATTCCTGTGACACTAGTTATAGATTCCGGTGCGTCACTTCAGGTTTACTGGATCTCTTGGACCTACGTAATTACGATGAAACACAGAAATTGCATCGGAATTAAATACAAAACGCACATTGCCGACTTATGTACAAGAATACTTACTCTTCTTACTGTCTATGTTTTGAACCATCCCTCTGACACTAGTTATAATTACCGATGCTTCACTCCAGGTTTACTGTATCCCTTGGACCTTCTTGTTGACGATAGAGATGGATATGTCGTGTGGCTAGGGACTCCCGTGGTAGACCGTTCGCCTACTGTCTATGTTTTGAACCATTCCTGTGACACTCGTTATAGATTCCGATGCTTCACTTCAGGTTTACTGTATCCCTCTGACGTTCGTATTGACGATGAAACACAGAAATTGCGTCGGAATTAAATACAAATGGCACAATGCCGAATTAAGTACAAGAAGACTGACACTTCTTACTGTCTATGTTTTGAACCATTCCTGTGACACTAGTTATACATTCCGATGCTTCACTTCAGGTTTACTGGATCCCTCTGCCCTTCTTATAGACGATGAAACACAGAAATTGCAACGGAATTAAATACAAATGGCACAATGCCGACTTAAGTACAAGAAGACTGAATCTTCTTTCTGACTATGTTTTGAACCATCCCTCTGACACTAGTTATAGATACCGATGCTTCACTCCAGGTTTTCTGTATCCCTTGGACCTTCTTATTGACGATGAAACACAGAAATTGCATCGGTATTAAATACAAAAGGCACAATGCCGACTTAAGTACAAGAAGACTGACTCTACCTACTGTCTATGTTTTGAACCATTCCTGTGACACTCGATATAGATTCCGATGCTTCACTTCAGGTTTACTGTATCCCTCTCACCTTCTTATTGACGATGAAACACAGAAATTGCATCGGTATTAAATACAAAAGGCACAATGCCGACTTAAGTACAAGAAGACTGATTCTTCCCACTGTCTATGTTTTGAACCATTCCTTTGACACTAGTTATAGATTCCGATGCTTCACTTCAGGTTTACTGTATCCCTTGGACATTCTTATTGACGATGAATCACAGAAATTGCATCGGAATTAAATACAAAAGCAACTATGCCGACTTAAGTACAAGAAGACTGACTCTTCTTACAGACTATGTTTTGAACCATTCCTGTGACACTAGTTATAGACTCAGATGCTTCACTTCAGGTTTACTGTAGCCCTTGGACCTTCTTATTGAAGATGAAACACAGAAATTGCATCGGAATTAAATACAAAAGGCACAATGCCGACTTAAGAACAAGAATACTGTCTCTTCTTACTGTCTATGTTTTGAACCTACCCTGAGACACTAGTTATAGATTCCGATGCTTCACTCCAGGTTTACTGTATCCCTTGGACCTTCTTGTTGACGATAGAGATGGATATGTCGTGTGGCTAGGGACTCCCGTGGTAGACCGTTCGCCTACTGTCTATGTTTTGAACCATTCCTGTGACACTCGTTATAGATTACGATGCTTCACTTCAGGTTTACTGTATCCCTCTGACGTTCGTATTGACGGTGAAACACAGAAATTGCGTCGGAATTAAATACAAATGGCACAATGCCGAATTAAGTACAAGAAGACTGACACTTCTTACTGTCTATGTTTTGAACCATTCCTGTGACACTAGTTATACATTCCGATGCTTCACTTCAGGTTTACTGGATCCCTCTGCCCTTCTTATAGACGATGAAACACAGAAATTGCAACGGAATTAAATACAAATGGCACAATGCCGACTTAAGTACAAGAAGACTGAATCTTCTTTCTGACTATGTTTTGAACCATCCCTCTGACACTAGTTATAGATACCGATGCTTCACTCCAGGTTTTCTGTATCCCTTGGACCTTCTTATTGACGATGAAACACAGAAATTGCATCGGTATTAAATACAAAAGGCACAATGCCGACTTAAGTACAAGAAGACTGACTCTACCTACTGTCTATGTTTTGAACCATTCCTGTGACACTCGATATAGATTCCGATGCTTCACTTCAGGTTTACTGTATCCCTCTCACCTTCTTATTGACGATGAAACACAGAAATTGCATCGGTATTAAATACAAAAGGCACAATGCCGACTTAAGTACAAGAAGACTGATTCTTCCCACTGTCTATGTTTTGAACCATTCCTTTGACACTAGTTATAGATTCCGATGCTTCACTTCAGGTTTACTGTATCCCTTGGACATTCTTATTGACGATGAATCACAGAAATTGCATCGGAATTAAATACAAAAGCAACTATGCCGACTTAAGTACAAGAAGACTGACTCTTCTTACAGACTATGTTTTGAACCATTCCTGTGACACTAGTTATAGACTCAGATGCTTCACTTCAGGTTTACTGTAGCCCTTGGACCTTCTTATTGAAGATGAAACACAGAAATTGCATCGGAATTAAATACAAAAGGCACAATGCCGACTTAAGAACAAGAATACTGTCTCTTCTTACTGTCTATGTTTTGAACCTACCCTGAGACACTAGTTATAGATTCCGATGCTTCACTCCAGGTTTACTTTATCCCTTGGACCTTCTTATTGACGATGAAACACAGATATTGCATCGGAATTAAATACAAAAGGAACAATGCCGACTTTAATACGAGTAGACTGACTCTTCTTACTGACCATGCTTTGATTCATTCCTGAGACGCTAGTTATACATTCCGATGCTTCACTCCAGGTTTACTGTATCCCTTGTACCTTCTTATTGACGATGAAACACAGAAATTGCTTCGGAATTAAATACAAAAGGCACAATGCCGACTTAAGTAAAAGAAGACTGACTCTGCTTACTGACTATGTTTTGAACCATTTCTGTGACACTAGTTATGGATTCCGATGCTTCATTTCTGATTTACTGTATCCCTCTGACCTTCTTATTGACGATGATACACAGAAATTGCATCGGAATTAAATACTAAAGGCACAATGCCGAATTAAGTACAAGAAGACTGTCTCTTCTTACTGTCGATGTTTTGAACCATTCCTGTGACACTAGTTATAGATTCCGATGCTTCACTCCAGGTTTACTGTATCCCTTGGTCCCTCTTATTGACGATGAAACACAGAAATTGCATCGGAATTAAATAAGAAAGGCACAATGCCGACTTAAGTACAAGAAGACTGACTCTTCTTACTGTCTATGCTTTAAACCATTCCTGTGACACTAGTTATAGATTCCGATGCTTCAGTCCAGGTTTATTATATCCCTCTGACGTTCGTATTGACGATGAAACACAGAAATTGCGTCGGAAATAAATACAAAAGGCACAATGCCGAATTAAGTACAAGAAGACTGACTCTTCTTACTGTCTATGCTTTGAACCATTCCTGTGACACTAGTTATAGATTCCGATGCTTCACTTCAGGTTTACTGTATCCCTTGGACCTTCTTATTGACGATGAAACACAGCAATAGCCTCGGAATTAAATTGAAAACGCACAATGCCGACTTAAGTACAAGAAGACTGACTCTCCCTACTGTCTATGCTTTGAACCGTTCCTGTGACTCTAGTTATACATTCCTATGCTTCACTTCAGGTTTACTGTATCCCTTGGACCTTCTTATTGACGATGAAACACAGCAATTGCCTCGGAATTAAATAGAAAAGGCACAATGTTGACTTAAGTACAAGAAGACTGTCCCTTCCTACTGTCTATGTTTTGAACCGTTGCTGTTACACTAGTTATACATTCCGATGGTTCACTTCAGGACTACTGTAACCCTCTGCCCTTCTTATTGACGATGAAACACAGATATTGCAACGGAATTAAATACAAATGGCACAATGCCGACTTAAGTACAAGAAGACTGACTCTTCTACTGTCTATGTTTTGAACCATTCCTGTGACCCTAGTTATAGATTTCGATGCTTCACTTCAGGTTTACTGTATCCCTTGGACCTTCTTATTGACGATGAAAAGCAGAAATTGCATCGGAATTAAATACAAATGGCACAATGCCGACTTAAGAACAAGAAGACTGACTCTTCTTTCTGACTATGTTTTGAACCATTCCTGTGACACTAGTTATAGATTGCGATGCTTCACTTCAGGTCTACTGTATCCCTCTGACCTTCTTATTGACGACGAAACACATAAATTGCATCGGAATTAAATCCAAAAGGCACAGTGCCGAATTATGTAAAAGAAGACTGACTCTTCTTACTGTCTATTTTTTGAACCATTTCTGTGACACTAGTTATAGATTCCGATGCATCGCTCCAGGTTTACTGTGTCCCTTGGACCTTCTAATTGACGATGAAACACAGAAAGTGCATCGGAATTTAATATAAAATGCACAAAGGCGACTTAAGTTCAAGATGACTGATTCTTCTTACTGACTATGTTTAGAAACCATTCCTGTGACACTAGTTATAGATACCGATGCTTCACTCCAGGTTTACTGTATCCCTTGGACCTTCGTATTGACGATGAAACACAGAAATTTCATCGGTATTAAATACAAAAGGCACAATGCCGAGTTAAGTACAAGAAGACTGACTCTGCCTACTCTCTATGTTTCGAACCATTCCTGTGACACTCGTTATAGACTCAGATGCTTCACTTCAGGTTTACTGTATCCATTGGACCTTCTTAGTGAAGATGAAACACAGAAATTGCATCGGAATTAAATACAAAAGGCAAAATGCCGACTTAAGAACAAGAATACTGTCTCTTCTTACTGTCTATGATTTGAACCTAACCTGAGACACTAGTTATAGATTCCGATGCTTCACTCCAGGTTTACTTTATCCTTTGGACCTTCTTATTGACGATGAAACACAGAAATTGCATCGGAATTAAATACAAAAGGAACAATGCCGACTTTAGTACGAGTAGACTGACTCTTCTTACTGACTATGTTTTGATTCATTCCTGTGACGCTAGTTATACATTCCGATGCTTCACTCCAGGTTTACTGTATCCCTTGTACCTTCTTATTGACGATGAAACACAGAAATTGCATCGGAAATAAATACAAAAGGCACAATGCCGCTTTAAGTACAAGAAGACTGACTCTTCTTAGTGACTATGTTTTAACCATTATTGTGACACTAGTTATAGATTCCGATGCTTCACTTCAGGTTTACTGTATCCCTTAGACCTTCTTATTGACGATGAAACACAGAAATTGCATCGGAATTAAATACAAAAGGCACAATGCCGACTTAAGTACAAGAAGACTGTCTCTTCTTACTGACTATGTTTTGAACCATTTCTGTGACACTACTTACAGATTCCGATGCTTCATTTCTGATTTACTGTATCCCTCTGACCTTCTTATCGACGATGATACACAGAAATTGCATCGGAATTAAATACTAATGGCACAATGCCGAATTAAGTACAAGAAGACTGTCTCTTCTTACTGTCGAAGTTTTGAACCATTCCTGTGACACTAGTTATAGATTCCGATGCTTCACTCCAGGTTTACTGTATCCCTTGATCCCTCTTATTGACGATGAAACACAGAAATTGCATCGGAATTAAATAAGAAAGGCACAATGCGGACTTAAGTACAAGAAGACTGACTCTTCTTACTGTCTATGTTTTAAACCATTCCTGTGACACTAGTTATAGATTCCGGTGCTTCACTCCAGGTTTACTATATCCCTGTGACCTTCTTATTGACGATGAAACACAGAAATTGCATCGGAATTAAATAGAAAAGGCACAATACCGACTTAAATACAAGAAGACTGACTCTTCCTCCTGTCTATGTTTTGAACCGTTCCTGTGACACTAGTTATAGATTCCGATGCATCACTCCAGGTTTACTGCATCCCTTGGACCTTCTTATTGATGATGAAACACAGAAATTGCATCGGAATTTAATAGAAAATGCAGAATGGCGACTTATGTACAAGAAGACTGACTCTTCTTACTGACCATGTTTTGAACCATTCCTGTGACACTAGTTATAGTTTCCGGTGCTTCACTTCAGGTTTACTGGATCCCTTGGACCTACTTATTGACGACGAAACACAAAAATTGCATCGGAATTAAATACAAAAGGCACATTGCCGACTTGAGTACAAGAATACTTACTCTTCTCACTGTCTATAATTTGAACCATCCCTCTGACACTAGTTATAGATACCGATGCTTCACCACAGGTTTACTGTATCCCTTGGACCTTCCTATTGACGATGAAACACAGAAATTGCATCGGTATTAAATACAAAAGGCACCATGCCGACTTAAGTACAAGAAGACTGACTCTTCCTACTGTCTATGTTTTGAACCATTCCTGTGACACTCGTTATAGATTCCGATGCTTCACTTCAGGTTTACTGTATCCCTCTGACCTTCTTATTGATGATGAAACACAGAAATTGCATCGGAATTAAATACAAAGGGCACGATGCCGTCTTAAGTACAAGAAGACTGACTCTTCCCACTGTCTATGTTTTGAACCATTCCTTTGACACTAGTTATAGATTCCGATGCTTCACTTCAGTTTTACTGTATCCCTTGGACCATCTTATTGACGATGAAACACAGAAATTGCATCGGAATTAAATACTAAAGGCACAATGCCGACTTAAGTACAAGAAGACTGACTCTTCTTACTGACTATGTTTTGAACCATTCCTACGACACTAGTTATAGATTCCAATGCTTCATTTCTGATTTACTGTATCCCTCTGACCTTCTTATTGACGATGATACACAGAAATTGCATCGGAATTAAATACTAAAGGCACAATGCCGAATTAAGTACGAGAAGACTGTCTCCTCTTACTGTCGATGTTTTGAACCATTCCTGTGACACTAGTTACAGATTCCGATGCTTCACATCAGATTTAGTGTATCCCTCTGACGGTCGTATTGACGATGAAACACAGAAATTGCGTCGGAATTAAATACAAAAGGCACAATGCCGAATTAAGTGCAAGAAGACTGACTCTTCTTACTGTCTATGTTTTGAACCATTCCTGTGACACTAGTTATAGATTCCGATGCTTCACTTCACGTTTACTGTATCCCTTGGACCTTCATATATACGATGAAACACAGCAATTGCCTCGGAATTAAATTGAAAAGGCACAATGCCGACTTAAGTACAAGAGGACTGACTCTCCCTACTGTCTAAGTTTTGAACCGTTCCTGTGACACTATATATACATTCCTATTCTTCACTTCAGGTTCACTGTATCCCTTGGACCTCCTTAATGACGATGAAACACAGCAATTGCCTCGGAATTAAATAGAAAAGGCACAATGTCGACTTAAGTACAAGAAGACTGTCTCTTCCTACTGTCTTTGTTTTGAACCGTTGCTGTTACACTAGTTATACATCCCGATGCTTCACTTCAGGTTTACTGTATCCCTCTGCCCTTCTTATTGACGATAAAACACAGAAATTGCAACGGAATTAAATACAAATGGCACAATGCCGACTTAAGTACAAGAAGACTGACTCTTCTTCTGTCTATGTTTTGAACCATTCCTGTGACACTAGTTATAGATTTCGATGCTTCACTTCAGGTTTGCTGTTGCCCTTGGACCTTCTTGTTGACGATGAAAAACAGAAATTGCATCGGAATTAAATACAAAAGGCACAATGCCGACTTAAGAACAAGAAGACTGACTCTTCTTTCTGACTATGTTTTGAACCATTCCTGTGACACTAGTTATAGATTGCGATGCTTCACTTCAGGTTTACTGGATCCCTCTGACTTTCTTATTGACGACGAAACACAGAAATTGCATCGGAATTAAATCCAAATGGCACAGTGCCGAATTAAGTAGAAGAAGACTGACTCTTCTTACTGTTTATGTTTTGAACCATTCCTGTGACACTAGTTATGGATTCCGATGCATCACTCCAGGTTTACTGTATCTCTTGGACCTTCTTTTTGACGATGAAACACAGAAACTGCATTGGAATTTAATACAAATTGCACAATGGCGACTTAAGTACAAGAAGACTGACTCTTCTTACTGACTATGTTTTGAACCATTCCTGTGACACTAGTTATAGTTTCCGGTGCTTCACTTCAGAATTACTGGATCCCTTGGACCTACTTATTGACGATGAAACACAGAAATTGCATTGGAATTAAATACAAAAGGCACATCGCCGACTTTAGTACGAGTAGACTGACTCTTCTTACTGACTATGATTTGATTCATTCCTGTGACTCTAGTTATACATTCCGATGCTTCACTCCAGGTTTACTGTATCCCTTGTACCTTCTTATTGACGATGAAACACAGAAATTGCATCGGAATTAAATACAAAAGGCACAATGCCGACTTAAGTACAAGGAGACTGACTCTTCTTAGTGACTATGTTATTACCATTATTGTGACAGCAGTTATAGATTCCGATGCTTCACTTCAGGTTTACTGTATCCCTTAGACCTTCTTATTGACGATGAAACACAGAAATTGCATCGGAATTAAATACAAAAGGCACAATGCCGACTTAAGTACAAGAAGACTGACTCTTCTTACTGACTATGTTTTGAACCATTTCTGAGACACTAGTTATAGATTCCGATGCTTCATTTCTGATTTACTGTATCCCTCTGACCTTCTTATTGACGATGATACACATAAATAGCATCGGAATTAAAGACTAAAGGCAGAATGCCGAATTAAGTACAAGAAGACTGTCTCTTCTTACTGTCGATGTATTGAACCATTCCTGTGACACTAGTTATAGATTCCGATGCTTCACTCCAGATTTACTGTATCCCTTGGTCCCTCTTATTGACGATGAAACACAGAAATTGCATCGGAATTAAATAAGAAAGGCACAATGCCGACTTAAGTACCAGAAGACTGACTCTTCTTATTGTCTATGTTTTAAACCATTCCTGTGACACTAGTTATATATTCCGATGCTTCACTCCAGGTTTACTAGATCCCTGTGACATTATTGACGATGAAACACAGAAATTGTATCGGAATTACATCGAAAAGGCACAATACCGACTTAAATAAAAGAAGACTGACTCTTCCTACTGTCTATGTTTTGAACCATTCCTGTGACACTTGTTATAGATTCCGATGCTTTACTCCAGGTTTACTGTATCCCTTGGACCTTCTTATTGACGATGAAGCACAGAAATCGCATCGGAATTAAATACAAAAGGCACAATGCCGACTTTAGTACAAGAAGACTGACTCTTCTTACTGACTATGTTTTGAACCATTCCTGTGGCACTAGTTACAGATTCCGATGCTTCACTTCAGATTTACTGTATCCCTCTGACGTTCGTATTGACGATGAAACACAGAAATTGCGTCGGAATTAAATACAAAAGGCACAATGCCGAATTAAGTACAAGAAGACTGACTCTTCTTACTGTCTATGTTTTGAACCATTCCTGTGACACTAGTTATACATTCCGATGCTTCACTTCAGGTTTACTGGATCCCTCTGCCCTTCTTATTGACGATGAAACACAGAAATTGCAACGGAATTAAGTACAAATGGCACAATGCCGACTTAAGTACAAGAAGACTTACTCTTCTTCTGTCTATGTTTTGAACCATTCCTGTGACACTAGTTATAGATTTCGATGCTTCACTTGAGGTTTACTGTATCCCTTGGACTTTCTTATTGACGATGAAAAACAGAAATTGCATCTGAATTAAATACAAAAGGCACAATGCCACCTAAGAACAAGAAGACTGAATCTTCTTTCTGACTATGTTTTGAACCATCCCTCTGACACTAGTTATAGATACCGATGCTTCACTCCAGGTTTACTGTATCCCTTGGACCTTCTTATTGACGATGAAACACAGAAATTGCATCGGTATTAAATACAAAAGGCACAATGCCGACTTAAGCACAAGAAGACTGACTCTACCTACTGTCTATGTTTTGAACCATTCCTGTGACACTCGATATAGATTTCGATGCTTCACTTCAGGTTTACTGTATCCCTCTAACCTTCTTATTGATGATGAAACACAGAAATTGCATCGGAACTAAATACAAAAGGCACAATGCCGACTTAAGTACAAGAAGACAGATTATTCCCACTGTCTATGATTTGAACCATTCCTGTGACACTAGTTATAGATTCCGATGCTTCACTTCAGGTTTACTGTATCCCTTGGACCTTCTTATTGACGAAGAAACACAGCAATAGCCTCGGAATTAAATTGAAAACGCACAATGCCGACTTAAGTACAAGAAGACTGTCCCTTCCTACTGTCTATGTTTTGAACCGTTGCTGTTACACTAGTTATACATTCCGATGCTTCACTTCAGGTCTACTGTAACCCTCTGCCCTTCTTATTGACGATGAAACACAGAAATTGCAACGGAATAAAATACAAATGGCACAATGCCGACTTAAGTACAAGAAGACTGACTCTTCTACTGTCTATGCTTTGAACCATTCCTGTGACCCTAGTTATAGATTTCGATGCTTCACTTCAGGTTTACTGTATCCCTTGGACCTTCTTATTGACGATGAAAAGCAGAAATTGCATCGGAATTAAATACAAATGGCACAATGCCGACTTAAGAACAAGAAGACTGACTCTTCTTTCTGACAATGTTTTGAACCATTCCTGTGACACTAGTTATAGATTGCGATGCTTCACTTCAGGTCTACTGTATCCCTCTGACGTTCTTATTGACGACGAAACACAGAAATTGCATCGGAATTAAATCCAAAAGGCACAGTGCCGAATTATGTAAAAGAAGACTGACTCTTCTTACAGTCTATTTTTTGAACCATTCCTGTGACACTAGTTATAGATTCCTATGCATCGCTCCAGGTTTACTGTGTCCCTTGGACCTTCTAATTGACGATGAAACACAGAAATTGCATCGGAAATTAATATAAAATGCACAAAGACGACTTAAGTTCAAGAAGACTGACTCTTCTTATTGACTATGTTTAGAAACGATTCCTGTGACACTAGTTATAGATACCGATGCTTCACTCCAGGTTTACTATATCCCTTGGACTTTCTTATTGACGATGAAACACAGAAATTTCATCGGTATTAAATACAAGAGGCACAATGCCTACTTAAGTACAAGAAGACTGACTCTACCTACTGTCTATGTTTCGAACCATTCCTGTGACACTCGTTATAGATTCCGATGCTTCACTTCAGGTTTACTGTATCCCTCTGACCTTCTTATTGATGATGAAACACAGAAATTGCATCGGAACTAAATACAAAAGGCACAATGCGGACTTAAGTACAAGAAGACTGACTCTTCTTACTGACTATGTTTTGATTCATTCCTGTGACGCTAGTTATAGATTCCGATGCTTCACTCCAGGTTTACTGTATCCCTAGTACCTTCTTATTGACGATGAAAAACAGAAATTGCATCGGAATTAAATACAAAAGGCACAATGCCGACTTAAGTACAAGAAGACTGACTCTTCTTTCTGACTATGTTTTGAACCATTTCTGTGACACTAGTGATAGATTGCGATGCTTCACTTCAGGTTTACTATAACTTCTGACCTTCTTATTGACGACGAAACACAGAAATTGCATCGGAATTAAATCCAAAAGGCACAGTGCCGAATTAAGTAAAAGAAGACTGACTCTTCTTACTCTCTGTGTTTTGAACCATTCCTGTGACACTAGTTATAGATTCCGATGCATCACTCTAGGTTTACTGCATCCCTTGGACCTTCTTATTGACGATAAAACACAGAAATTGCATCGGAATTTAATAGAAAATGCAGAATGGCGACTTATGTACAAGAAGACTGACTCTTATTACTGACTATGTTTTGAACCATTCCTGTGACACTAGTTATAGTTTCCGGTGCTTCACTTCAGGTTAACTGGATCCCTTGGACCTACTTATTGACGACGAAACACAAAAATTGCATCGGAATTAAATACAAAATGCACATTGCCGACTTGAGTACAAGAATACTTACTATTCTCACTGTCTATAATTTGAACCATCCCTCTGACACTAGTTATAGATACCGATGCTTCACTACAGGTTTACTGTATCCCTTGGACCTTCTTATTGACGATGAAACACAGAAATTGCATCGTAATTAAATACAAAGGGCACTATGCCGTCTTAAGTACAGGAAGACTGACTCTTCGCACTGTCTATGTTTTGAACCATTCCTTTGACACTAGTTATCGATCCGATGCTTCACTTCAGTTTTACTGTATCCCTTGGACCTTCTTATTGACGATGAAACACAGAAATTGCATCGGAATTAAATACAAAAGGCACAATGCCGACTTAAGTACAAGAAGACTGACTCTTCTTACTGTCTATGATTTGAACCATTCCTGTGACACTAGTTATAGACTCTTATGCTTCACTTCAGGTTTACTGAATCCCTTGGACCTTCATAATGATGATGAAACACAGAAATTGCATCGGAATTAAATACAAAAGGCACAATGCCGACTTAAGGACAAGAATACTGTCTCTTCTTTCTGTCTATTTTTTGAACCATCCCTGAGACACTAGTTATAGATTCCGATGCTTCACTCCAGGTTTACTTTATCCCTTGGACCTTCTTATTGACGATGAAACACAGTAATTGCATCGGAATTAAATACTAAAGGCACAATGCCGAATAAAGTACAAGAATACTGACTCTTCTTAGTGACTACGCTTTTAACCATTATTGTGACACTAGTTATAGATTCCGATGCTTCACTTCAGGTTTACTGTATCCCGTAGGCCTTCTTATTGACGATGATACACAGAAACTGCATCGGAATGAAATACAAAAGGCACAATGCCGACTTAAGTACAAGAAGACTGACTCTTTTTACTGACTATGTTTTGAACCACTCCTGTGACACTAGTTATAGATTCCAATGCTTCATTTCTGATTTACTGTATCCCTCTGACTTTCTTATTGACGATGATACACAGAAATTGCATCGGAATTAAATACTAAAGGCACAATGCCGAATTAAGTACGAGAAGACTGTCTCCTCTTACTGTCGATGTTTTGAACCATTCCTGTGAAACTAGTTACAGATTCCGATGCTTCACATCAGATTTAGTGTATCCCTCTGACGGTCGTATTGACGATGAAACACAGAAATTGCGTCGGAATTAAATACAAAAGGCACAATGCCGAATTAAGTGCAAGAAGACTGACTCTTCTTACTGTCTATGTTTTGTACCATTCCTGTGACACTAGTTATAGATTATGATGCTTCACTTCAGGTTTACTGTATCCCTTGGACCTTCATATATACGATGAAACACAGCTATTGCCTCGGAATTAAATTGAAAAGGCACAATGCCGACTTAAGTATAAGAAGACTGACTCTCCCTACTGTCTAAGTTTTGAACCGTTCCTGTGACACTATTTATACATTCCTATGCTTCACTTCAGGTTTACTGTATCCCTTGGACCTTCTTAATGACGATGAAACACAGCAATTGCCTCGGAATTGAATAGAAAAGGCACAATGTCGACTTAAGTACAAGAAGACTGTCTCTTCCTACTGTCTTTGTTTTGAACCGTTGCTGTTACACTAGTTATACATCCCGATGCTTCACTTCAGGTTTACTGTATCCCTCTGCCCTTCTTATTGACGATAAAACACAGAAATTGCAACGGAATTAAATACAAATGGCACAATGCCGACTTAAGTACAAGAAGACTGACTCTTCTTCTGTCTACGTTTTGAACCATTCCTGTGACACTAGTTATAGATTCCGATGCTTCACTTCAGGTTTACTGTATCCCTTGGACCTCCTTATTGACGATGAAACACAGCAATAGCCTCGGAATTAAATTGAAAGTGCACAATGCCGACTTAAGTATAAGAAGACTGACTCTCCCTACTGTCTATGTTTTGAACCGTTGCTGTTACACTAGTTATACATTCCGATGCTTCACTTCAGGTTTACTGTATCCCTCTGCCCTTCTTATTGACGATGAACCACAGAAATTGCAACGGAATTAAATACAAATGGCACAATGCCGACTTAAGTACAAGAAGACTGACTCTTCTTCTGTCTATGTTTTGAACCATTCCTGTGACCCTAGTTATAGATTTCGATGCTTCACTTCAGGTTTACTGTATCCCTTGGACCTTCTTGTTGACGATGAAAAACAGAAATTGCATAGGAATTAAATACAAAAGGCACAATGCCGACTTAAGAACAAGAAGACTGACTCTTCTTTCTGACTATGTTTTGAACCATTCCTGTGACACTAGTTATAGATTGCGATGCTTCACGTCAGGTTTACTGGATCCCTCTGACCTTCTTATTGACGACGAAACACAGAAATTGCATCGGAATTAAATCCAAATGGCACAGTGCCGAATGAAGTAGAAGAAGACTGACTCTTCTTACTGTTTATGTTTTGAACCATTCCTGTGACACTAGTTATAGATTCCGATGCATCAGTCCAGGTTTACTGTATCTCTTGGACCTTCTTTTTGACGATGAAACACAGAAATTGCATTATAATTTAATACAAAATGCACAATGGCGACTTAAGTACAAGAAGACTGACTCTTCTTACTGACTATGTTTTGAACCATTCCTGTGACACTAGTTATAGTTTCCGGTGCTTCACTTCAGAATTACTGGATCCCTTGGACCTACTTATTGACGATGAAACACAGAAATTGCATCGGAATTAAATACAAAAGGCACATTGCCGACTTAAGTACAAGTATACTTACTCTTCTTACTGTCTATGTTTTGAACCATCCCTCTGACACTAGTTATAGATACGGATGCTTCACTCCAGGTTTACTGTATCCCTTGGACCTTCTTATTGACGATGAAACACAGCAAATGCCTCGGAATTAAATACAAAAGGCACAATGCAGACTTAAGAACAAGAAGACTGACTCTTCTTTCTGACTATGTTTTGAACCATTCCTGTGACACTAGTTATAGATTGCGATGCTTCACTTCAGGTTTACTGTGTCCCTCTGACCTTCTTATTGACGACGAGACACAGAAATTGCATCGGAATTAAATCCAAATGGCACAGTGCCGAATTAAGTAAAAGAAGACTGACTCTTCTTACTGTCTATGTTTTGATCCATTCCTGTGACACTAGTTATAGATTCCGATGCATCACTCCAGGTTTACTGTATCCCTTGGACCTTCTTATTGACCATGAAACACTCAAACTGCATTGGAATTTAATACAAAATGCACAATCGCGACTTAAGTACAAGAAGACGGACTCTTCTTACTGACTATGTTTTGAACCATTCCTGTGACACTAGTTATAGATTCCGGTGCTTCACTTCAGGTTTACAGGATCCCTTGGACCTTCTTATTGACGATGAAACACAGAAATTGCATCGGTATTAAATACAAAAGGCACAGTTCCGACTTCAGTAGAAGAAGTCTGACTCTTCTTACTGACCAAGTTTTGTACCATTCCTGTGACACTAGTTATAGATGCCGACGCTTCACTTCAGATTAATGTATCCCTCTGGCGTTCTTATTGACGATGAAACACAGAAATTGCGTCGGAATTAAATACAAAACGCACAATGCCGAATTAAGTGCAAGAAGACTGAGTCCTCTTACTATCTATGTTCTGAACCATTCCTGTGACACTAGTTATAGATTCCGATGCTTCACTCTAGGTTTACTATATCCCTTGGACCCTCTTATTGGTGATGAAATACAGAAATTGCATCGGAATTAAATAAAAAAGGCACAATGCCGACTTATGTACAAGAAGACTGACTCTGCTTACTGTCTATGTTTTGAACCATTCCTGTGACACTAGTTACAGATTCCGATGCTTCACTCCAGGTTTACTGTATCTCTTGGACCTTCTTACTGACGATGAAACTCAGAAATTGCATCGGAACTAAATACAAAATGCACAATGCCGTCTTAAGTACACGATGACTGACTCTTCTTACTGACTATGCTTTGAACCGTTCCTGTGACACTAGTTATAGATTCCGATGCTTCACTTTAGGTATACGGTATCCCTTGGACCTTCTTATTGACGATGAAACACAGCAATTGCATCGGAATTAAATAGAAAAGGTACAATGCCGAGTTAAGTATATGAAGTCTGACTCTTCCTACTGTCAATTTTTAAACCGTTCCGGTGACACTAGTTATAGATTCCGATGCTTCACTCCACGTTTACTATATCCCTCTGACCTTCTTATTGACGATGAAACACAGAAATTGCATCGGAATTAAATACAAAAGGCACAAGGCCGACTTAAGTACAAGAAGACTGCCTCTTCTTACCGACTATGTTATGAACCATTCCTGTGACACAAGTTAAAGATTCTGATGCTTCACTTCAGATTTACTGTACCCTCTGACGTTCTTATTGACGATGAAACACAGAAATTGCATCGGAATTAAATACAAAAGGCACAAGGCCGACTTAAGTACAAGAAGACTGACTCTTCTTACTGACTATGTTTTGAACCATTCCTGTGACACAAGTTAAAGATTCAGATGGTTCACTTCAGGTTTACTGTATCCCTTGGACCTTCTTATTGGCATGAAACACAGAAATTGCATCGGAATTAAATAAAAAAGGCGCAATGCCGACTTAAGTACAAGACGGCTGACTCATACTACTGTCTATGTTTTGAACCATTCCTGTGACACTAGTTACAGATTCCGATGCTTCACTCCCGGTTTACTGTATCCCTTGGACCTTCCTATTGACGATGAAACACAGAAAATGCATCGGAATAAATACAAAAGGCACAATGCCGACTTATGTACAAGAATACAGACTCTTCTTACTGTCTATGCTTTGAACCATCCCTGTGACACTAGTTATAGATACCGAAGCTTCACTCCAGGTTGACTGTATCCCTTGGACCTTCATATTGGCGATGAAACCCAGAAATTGCATCGGAAATAAATACAAAAGGCACAAGGCCGACTTAAGTACAAGAAGACTGATTCTTTTTACTGACTATGTTTTGAACCATTCCTGTGACACTAGTTATAGATTCTGATGCTTCACCTCAAGTTTACTGTATTCAATGGACCGTTTTATTGGCGATGAAACACAGAAATTGCATCGGAGTTAAATACAAAAGGCACAATGCCGACTTAAGTAGAAGAAGACTGACTCATCTCACTGTCAATGTTTTGAACCATTCGGGTGACACTAGTTATAGATTCCGATGCTTGACTCCAGGTTTACTGTATCTCTTGGACCTTCATATTGAAGATGAAACACAGCAATTGCCTCGAAATTAAATAGAACAGGCACAATGTCGACCTAAGTACAAGAAGACTGTCTCTTCCTACTGTCTATGTTTTGAACCGTTGCTGTTACACTAGTTATTCATTCCGATGCTTGACTTTCGGTTTACTGTATCCCTTTGCCCTTCTTATTGACGATGAAACACAGAAATTGCAACGGAATGAAATACAAATGGCACAATGCCGACTTAAGTACAAGAAGTATGACTCTTCTTCTGTCTATGTTACGAACCATTCCTGTGACACTAGTTATAGATTTCGATGCTTCACTTCAGGTTTACTGTATCCCTTGGACCTTCTTAATGACGATGAAAAACAGAAATTGCATCGGAATTAAATACAAAAGGCACAATGCCGACTTAAGAACAAGAAGACTGACTCTTCTCTCTGACTATGTTTTGAACCATTGCTGTGACACTAGTTATAGATTCCGGTTCTTCACTTCAGGTTTACTGGATCCCTTGGACCTACTTATTGACGATGAAACACAGAAATTGCATCGGAATTAAATACAAAAGGCACATTGCCGACTTAAGTACAAGAAGACTGACTCTTCTTACTGTCTATGTTTTGAACCATCCCTCTGACACTAGTTATAGGTACCGATGCTTCACTCCAGGTTTATTGTATCCCTTGGACCTTCTTATTGACGTTGAAACACAGCAATTGCATCGGAATTAAATAGAAAAGGCAGAATGCCGACTTCAGCACAAGAAGACTGACTCTTCTTCTGTCTATGTTTTGAACCATTCCTGTGACACTAGTTATAGATTTCGATGCTTCACTTAAGGTTTACTGTATCCCTTGGACCTTCTAATTGACGATGAAACACAGAAATTGCATCGGAATTAAATACAAAAGGTACAAGGCCGATTGAAGTACAAGAGGACTCACTCTTCTTACTGACTATGTTTTGAACCATTCCTGTGACACAAGTTAAAGATACTGATGCTTCACTTCAGGTTTACTGTATCCCTTGGACCTTCTTATTGGCATGAAACACAGATATTGCATCGGACTTAAATAAAAAAGGCGCAATGCCGACTTATGTACAAGAAGACTGACTCATCTTACAGCCTATGTTTTGAACCGTTCCTGTGACACAAGTTATAGATTCCGGTGCTTCACTCCCGGTTTACTGTATCCGTTGGACCTTCATATTGACGATGAAACACGGAAATAGCATCGGAATCAATACAAAAGGCACAAGGCCGACTTCAGTACAAGAAGACTGACTCTTCTTACTGACTATGTTTTGAATCATTCCTGTGACACTAGTTATAGATTACGATGCTTCACTTCAGGTTTACTGTATCCCTCTGACATTCTTATTGACGATAAAACGCAGAAATTACATCGGAAATAAATACAAAAGGCATAATGCCGACTTAAGTACAAGAAGACCGACTCTTCTTACTGTTTATTTTGTGAACCATTCCTGTGACACTCTGCTTCACTTCAGATTTACTGTACCCTCTGACGTTCTTATTGACGATGAAACACAGAAATTGCGTCGGAAATAAATTCATAAGGCACAATGCCTAATTAAGTACAAGAAGACTGACTCTTCCTACTGTCTATGTTTTGAATCATTCCTGTGACACTAGTTATAGAATCCGATGCTTCACTCTAGTTTTGCTGTATCCCTTGGACCTTCTTATTGATGATGAAACACAGAAATTGCATCGGAATGAAATAAAAAAGGCACAATGCCGAATTAAATACAAGAATACTGACTCTTCTTACTGTCTATATTTTGAACCATTCCTGTGACACTAGTTATAGATTCTGATGCTTCACTCATCTCACTGTCTATGTTTTGAACCATTCCTGTGACACTAGTTATTGATTCCGATGCTTCACATCAAGTTTACTGTATCCCTCTGACCTTCTTATTGACGATAAAACACAGAAATTGCATCGGAATGAAATAAAAAAGGCACAATGCCGACATAAGTACAAGAAGACTGACTCTTCTTACTGTCTATGTTTTGAACCATTCCGGTTGCATCGGAAGTAAATACAAAAGGCACAACGCCGACTTAAGTACAAGAAGAATGACTCTGCTTACTGTCTATGTTTTGAACTATTTCTGTGATACTAGTTATAGGTTTCGATACTTCACTTCAGGTTTACTGTATCCCTTAGACCTTCTTATTGACGATGAAACACAGAAATTGCATCGGAATTAAATACAAAAGCCACAATGCCGACTTAAGTACAAGAAGACTGATTCTTCTTACCTACTGTGTTTTGAACCATTCCTGTGACACTAGTTATAGATTCTGATGCATCACTTCAGGTTTACTGTATCCCTTGGACCTTCTTATTGACGATGAAACACAGAAATTGCATCGGAATTAAATACAAAAGGAACAAGGCCGACATCAGTACAAGAAGACTGACTCTTCTTACTGACTATGTTTTGAACCATTCCTGTGACACTAGTTATAGATTCTGATGCTTCACTTCAGGTTTACTGTATCCCTTGGACCTTCTTATTCGCGATGAAACACAGAAATTGCATCGGAATGAAATACAAAAGGCACAATGCCGACTTAAGTACAAGAAGACTAACTCATCTTACTGTCTATGTTTTAAACCATTCCTGAGACACTAGTTATAGATTCCGATGATTCACTCCAGGTTTACTGTATCCCTTGGTCCTTCATATTGACGATGAAACACAGAAATTGCATCGGAATTAAATACAAAAGGCACAATGCCGACTTAAGTGCAAGAAGACTGACACTTCTTACTGTCTATGTTTTGAACCATTCCTGTGACTCTAGTTATAGTTTCCGATGCTTCACTTCAGATTTATTGTATCCCTCTGACGTTCTTATTGACGATGGAACACAGAAATTGCGTCGGAATTAAATACAAAAGGCACAATGCCGAATTAAGTACAAGATGACTGACTCTTCTTACTGTCTATGTTTTGAACCATTCCTGTGACACTAGTTATAGATTCCGATGCTTCACTATAGGTTTACTGTATCCCGTGGACCTTCTTATTGACGATGAAACACAGAAATTGCATCGGAATTAAATAAAAAAGGCACAATGCCGACTAAGGACAAGAAGACTGTCTCTTCTTACTGTTTTTGTTTTGAACCATTCCTGTGACACTACTTACAGATTCCGATGCTTCTCTCCAGGTTTACCGTATCCCTTGGACTTTCTTGTTGACGATGAAACACAGGAATTGCATCGGAATTAAATACAAAAGGCACAACGCCGATTTAAGTACAAGAAGACTGGCTCTTCTTACTGACTATGCTTCGAACCATTCCTGTGACACTAGTTATAGATTCCGATGCTTCATTTCAGGTTCACTGTATCCCTTGGACCTTCTTAGTGGCGATGAAACACAGAAATTGCATCGGAATTAAATAGAAAAGGCACAATGCCGACTTAAGTACAAGAAGACTGATTCTTCCTACTGTCTATGTTTTGAACCATTCCTGTGACTCTAGTTATAGATTCCGATGCTTCACTTCAGGTTTACTGTATCCCTCTGCCCTTCTTATTGACGATGAAATACAGAAATTGCATAGGAATCAAATACAAAAGTCACAATGCCGACTTAAGTACAAGAAGACTGACACTTCTTACTGACTATGTTTTGAACTATACCTGTGACACTAGTTATAGATTCTGATGCTTCACTTCAGGTTTACTGCATCCCTTTTAACGTCTTATTGGCGATGAAACACTGAAATTGCATCGGAATTAAATACAAAAGGCACAATGCCGAATTAAGTACAAGAAGACTGGCTCTTCTTACTGACTATGCTTTGAACCATTCCTGTGACACTAGTTATAGATTCCGATGCTTCACTTCAGGTTCACTGTATCCCTTGGACCTTCTTAGTGACGATGAAACACAGAAATTGCATCGGAATTAAATAAAAAAGGCACAATGCCGACTAAGGACAAGAAGACTGTCTCTTCTTACTGTTTTTGTTTTGAACCATTCCTGTGACACTACTTACAGATTCCGATGCTTCTCTCCAGGTTTACCGTATCCCTTGGACCTTCTTATTGACGATGAAACACAGGAATTGCATCGGAATTAAATACAAAAGGCACAATGCCGAATTAAGTACAAGAAGACTGACTCATCTTACTGTCTATGATTTGAACCATTCCTGTGACACTAGTTATAGATTCCGATGCTTCCCTGCAGGTTTACTGTATCCCTTGGACATTCTCATTGACGATGAAACACAGAAATTGCAACGGAATTAAATAGAAAAGGCACAATGCCGACTTAAGTAAAAGAAGACTGACATTTCTTACTGACTATGGTTTGAACCCTTCCTGTGACACTAGTTATAGATTCCGATGCCTCACTTCAGGTTTTCTGTATCCCTTGGACCTTCCTATTGACGATGAGACACAGAAATCGTATCGGAATTAAATAGAAAACGCACAATGGCGACTTAAGTACAAGGAGACTGACTCTTCCTACTCTCTATGGTTTGAACCATTCCTGTGACACTAGTTACAGATTCCGATGCTTCACTCCACGTTTACTGTATCCCTTGGACCTTCTTATTGACGATGAAACACAGAAATTGCATCGGAATTAAATACAAAAGGCACAATGCCCACTTAAGTACTAGAAGACTGCCACTTCTTACTGACTATGCTTTGAACCATTCCTGTGACACTAGTTGTAGTTCCGATGCTTCACTTCAGGTTCACTGTATCCCTTGGACCTTCTTATTGACGATGAAGCACAGAAATTGCATCGGAATGAAATAAAAAAGGCACAATGCCGAATTAAGTACAAGAAGACTGACTCTTCTTACTGTCTATGGTTTGAACCATTCCTGTGACACTAGTTGTAGATTCCGATGCTTCACTCTAGGTTTACCATATCCCTTGGACCATCTTATTGACGATGAAACACAGAAATTGCATCGGATTTAAATAATAAAATCACAATGCCGACTTAGGTACAAGAAGACTGACTCTGCTTACTGTCCATGATTTGAACCATTCCTGTGACACTAGTTACAGATTCCGATGCTTCACTCCAGGTTTACTGTATCCCTTGGACCTTCTTATTGACGATGAAACACTGAAATTGCATCGGAATTAAATACAAAAGGCACAATGCCGACTTAAGTACAAGAAGACAGACTCTTCTTACTGACTATGCTTTGAACCGTTCCTGTGACACTAGTTATAGATTTTGATGCTTCACTTTAGGTTTACTGTATCCCTTGGGCCTCCTTATTGACGATGAAACACAGCAATTGCATCGGAATTAAATAGAAAAGGCACAATGGCGACTTAAGTATAAGAGGACTGACTCTTCCTACTGTCTATGTTTAAACCATTCCTATGACACTAGTTATAGATTCCGATGCTTTACTTCAGGTTTACTGTATCCCTCTGCCCTTCTTATTGACGATGAAACACAGAATTTGCATCGGAATTAAATACAACAGGCACAATGTCGACTATAGTACAAGAAGACTGTCTCTTCTTCTGTCTATGTTTTGAACCATTCCTGTGACACTAGTTATAGATTTCGATGCTTCACTTCAGGTTGACTGTATCCCTTGGACTTCCTTATTGACGATGAAACACAGAAATTGCATCGGAATTAAATACAAAAGGCACAAGGCCGACTTAAGTACAAGAAGACTGACTCTTCTTACTGACTATGTTTTGAACCATTCCTGTGACACTAGTTGTAGATTCTAATGCTTGACCTCAAGTTTACTGTATCCCTTGGACCTTCTTATTGGCGATGAAACACAGAAATTGAATCGGAATTAAATACAAAAGGCGCAATGCCGGCTTAAGTACAAGAAGGCTGACTCATCCTACTGTCTATGTTTTGAACCATCCCTGTGACACTAGTTATAGATGCCGATGCTTTACTGTATCCCTTGGACCTTCTTATTGGCGATGAACCACAGAAATTGCATCGGAATGAAATACAAAAGGCACAAAGCCGAATTAAGTACAAGAAGACTGACACTTCTTACTGACTATGTTTTGAACTATACCTGTGACACTAGTTATAGATTCTGATGCTTCACTTCAGGTTTACTGCATCCATTTTAACTTCTTATTGGCGATGAAACACTGAAATTGCATCGGAATTAAATACAAAAGGCACAATGCCGAATTAAGTACAAGAAGACTGGCTCTTCTTACTGACTATGCTTTGAACCATTCCTGTGACACTAGTTATAGGTTCCGATGCTTCACTTCAGGTTCACTGTATCCCTTGGACCTTCTTAGTGACGATGAAACACAGTAATTGCATCGGAATTAAATAAAAAAGGCACAATGCCGACTAAGGACAAGAAGACTGTCTTTTCTTACTGTTTTTGTTTTGAACCATTCCTGTGACACTACTTACAGATTCCGATGCTTCTCTCCAGGTTTACCGTATCCCTTGAACCTTCTTATTGACGATGAAACACAGGAATTGCATCGGAATTAAATACAAAAGGCACAATGCCGAATTAAGTACAAGAAGACTGACTCATCTTACTGTCTATGATTTGAACCATTCCTGTGACACTAGTTATAGATTCCGATGCTTCCCTGCAGGTTTACTGTATCCCTTTTACATTCTTATTGACGATGAAACACAGAAATTGCAACGGAATTAAATAGAAAAGGCACAATGCCGACTTAAGTACAAGAAGACTGACATTTCTTACTGACTATGGTTTGAACCCTTCCTGTGACACTAGTTATAGATTCCGATGCCTCACTTCAGGTTTTCTGTATCCCTTGGACCTTCCTATTGACGATGAGACACAGAAATCGTATCGGAATTAAATAGAAAAGCACAATGCCGACTTAAGTACAAGGAGACTGACTCTTCCTACTCTCTATGGTTTGAACCATTCCTGTGACACTAGTTACAGATTCCGATGCTTCACTCCACGTTTACTGTATCCCTTGGACCTTCTTATTGACGATGAAACACAGAAATTGCATCGGAATTAAATACAAAAGGCACAATGCCCACTTAAGTACTAGAAGACTGCCACTTCTTACTGACTATGCTTTGAACCATTCCTGTGACACTAGTTGTAGTTTCCGATGCTTCACTTCAGGTTCACTGTATCCCTTGGACCTTCTTATTGACGATGAAACACAGAAATTGCATCGGAATGAAATAAAAAAGGCACAATGCCGAATTAAGTACAAGAAGACTGACTCTTCTTACTGTCTATGGTTTGAACCATTCCTGTGACACTAGTTGTAGATTCCGATGCTTCACTCTAGGTTTACCATATCCCTTGGACCATCTTATTGACGATGAAACACAGAAATTGCATCGGATTTAAATAATAAAATCACAATGCCGACTTAGGTACAAGAAGACTGACTCTGCTTACTGTCCATGATTTGAACCATTCCTGTGACACTAGTTACAGATTCCGATGCTTGACCTCAAGTTTACTGTATCCCTTGGACGTTCTTATTGGCGATGAAACACAGAAATTGAATCGGAATTAAATACAAAAGGCGCAATGCCGGCTTAAGTACAAGAAGGCTGACTCATCCTACTGTCTATGTTTTGAACCATCCCTGTGACACTAGTTATAGATTCCGATGCTTCACTCCCGGTTTACTGTATCCCTTGGACCTTCATATTGACGATGAAAAACAGGAATTGGATCGGAATAAATATAAAAGGCACAATGCCGACTTAAGTACAAGAATACTGACTCTTCTTACTGTCTATGTTTTGAACCATCCCTGAGACACTAGTTATAGATGCCGATGCTTTACTGTATCCCTTGGACCTTCTTATTGGCGATGAAACACAGAAATTGCATCGGAATGAAATACAAAAGGCACAAAGCCGACTTAAGTACAAGAAGACTAACTCATCTTACTGTCTATGTTTTAAACCATTCCTGAGACACTAGTTATAGATTCCGATGATTCACTCCAGGTTTACTGTATCCCTTGGTCCTTCATATTGACGATGAAACACAGAAATTGCATCGGAATTAAATACAAAAGGCACAATGCCGACTTAAGTACAAGAAGACTGACACTTCTTACTGTCTATGTTTTGAACCATTCCTGTGACACTAGTTATAGTTTCCGATGCTTCACTTCAGATTTACTGTATCCCTCTGACGTTCTTATTGACGATGAAACACAGAAATTGCATCGGAATTAAATAAAAAAGGCACAATGCCGACTAAGGACAAGAAGACTGTCTCTTCTTACTGTATTTGTTTTGAACCATTCCTGTGACACTACTTACAGATTCCGATGCTTCTCTCCAGGTTTACCGTATCCCTTGGACCTTCTTATTGACGATGAAACACAGGAATTGCATCGGAATTAAATACAAAAGGCACAATGCCGAATTAAGTACAAGAAGACTGGCTCTTCTTACTGACAATGATTTGAACCATTCCTGTGACACTAGTTGTAGATTCCGATGCTTCACTTCAGGTTCACTGTATCCCTTGGACCTTCTTAGTGACGATGAAACACAGAAATTGCATCGGAATTAAATAGAAAAGGCACAATGCCGACTTAAGTACAAGAAGACTGATTCTTCCTACTGTCTATGTTTTGAACCATTCCTGTGACTCTAGTTATAGATTCCGATGCTTCACTTCAGGTTTACTGTATCCCTCTGCCCTTCTTATTGACGATGAAATACAGAAATTGCATAGGAATCAAATACAAAAGGCACAATGCCGACTTAACTACAAGAAGACTGACACTTCTTACTGACTATGCTTTGAACTATACCTGTGACACTAGTTATAGTTTCTGATGCTTCACTTCAGGTTTACTGCATCCCTTTTAACTTCTTATTGGCGATGAAACACTGAAATTGCATCGGAATTAAATACAAAAGGCACAATGCCGAATTAAGTACAAGAAGACTGGCTCTTCTTACTGACTATGCTTTGAACCATTCCTGTGACACTAGTTACAGATTCCGATGCTTCACTCCACGTTTACTGTATCCCTTGGACCTTCTTATTGACGATGAAACACAGAAATTGCATCGGAATTAAATACAAAAGGCACAATGCCCACTTAAGTACTAGAAGACTGCCACTTCTTAGTGACTATGCTTTGAACCATTCCTGTGACACTAGTTGTAGTTTCCGATGCTTCACTTCAGGTTCACTGTATCCCTTGGACCTTCTTATTGACGATGAAACACAGAAATTGCATCGGAATGAAATGAAAAAGGCACAATGCCGAATTAAGTACAAGAAGACTGACTCTTCTTACTGTCTATGGTTTGAACCATTCCTGTGACACTAGTTGTAGATTCCGATGCTTCACTCTAGGTTTACCATATCCCTTGGACCATCTTATTGACGATGAAACACAGAAATTGCGTCGGATTTAAATAATAAAATCACAATGCCGACTTAGGTACAAGAAGACTGACTCTGCTTACTGTCCATGATTTGAACCATTCCTGTGACACTAGTTACAGATTCCGATGCTTCACTCCAGGTTTACTGTATCCCTTGGACCTTCTTATTGACGATGAAACACTGAAATTGCATCGGAATTAAATACAAAAGGCACAATGCCGACTTAAGTACAAGAAGACAGACTCTTCTTACTGACTATGCTTTGAACCGTTCCTGTGACACTAGTTATAGATTTTGATGCTTCACTTTAGGTTTACTGTATCCCTTGGGCCTCCTTATTGACGATGAAACACAGCAATTGCATCGGAATTAAATAGAAAAGGCACAATGGCGACTTAAGTATAAGAGGACTGACTCTTCCTACTGTCTATGTTTTAAACCATTCCTATGACACTAGTTATAGATTCCGATGCTTTACTTCAGGTTTACTGTATCCCTCTGCCCTTCTTATTGACGATGAAACACAGAATTTGCATCGGAATTAAATACAACAGGCACAATGTCGACTATAGTACAAGAAGACTGTCTCTTCTTCTGTCTATGTTTTGAACCATTCCTGTGACACTAGTTATAGATTTCGATGCTTCACTTCAGGTTGACTGTATCCCTTGGACTTTCTTATTGACGATGAAACACAGAAATTGCATCGGAATTAAATACAAAAGGCACAAGGCCGACTTAAGTACAAGAAGACTGACTCTTCTTACTGACTATGTTTTGAACCATTCCTGTGACACTAGTTGTAGATTCTAATGCTTGACTTCAAGTTTACTGTATCCCTTGGACCTTCTTATTGGCGATGAAACACAGAAATTGCATCGGAATTAAATACAAAAGGCACAAGGCCGACTTAAGTACAAGAAGACTGACTCTTTATACTGACTATGCTTTGAACCATTCCTGTGACACTAGTTATAGATTCCGATGCTTCACTTCAGGTTCACTGTATCCCTTGGACCTTCTTAGTGACGATGAAACACAGAAATTGCATCGGAATTAAATAGAAAAGGCACAATGCCGACTTAAGTACAAGAAGACTAACTCATCTTACTGTCTATGTTTTAAACCATTCCTGAGACACTAGTTATAGATTCCGATGTTTCACTCCAGGTTTACTGTATCCCTTGGTCCTTCATATTGACGATGAAACACAGAAATTGCATCGGAATTAAATACAAAAGGCACAATGCCGACTTAAGTACAAGAAGACTGACTCTTCTTATTGACTATGCTTTGAACCAATCCTGTGACACTAGTTATGGATTCCGATGCTTCACTTAAGTTTTACTGTATCCCTCTGGTCTTCTTATCCACGATAAAACACAGAAATTACATCGGAATTAAATACAAAAGGCACAATGCCGACTTAAGTACAAGAAGACTGATTCTTCCTACTGTCTATGTTTTGAACCATTCCTGTGACTCAAGTTATAGATTCCGATGCTTCACTTCAGGTTTACTGTATCCCTCTGCCCTTCTTATTGACGATGAAATACAGAAATTGCATAGGAATTAAATACAAAAGGCACAATGCCGACTTAAGTACAAGAAGACTGCCACTTCTTACTGACTATGTTTTGAACTATACCTGTGACACTAGTTATAGATTCTGATGCTTCACTTCAGGTTTACTGTATCCCTTGGAACTTCTTATTGGCGATGAAACACTGAAATTGCATCGGAATTAAATACAAAAGGCACAATGCTGACATAAGTACAAGAAGACTGACTCATCTTACTGTCTATGATTTGAACCATTCCTGTGACACTAGTTATAGATTCCGATGCTTCCCTGCAGGTTTACTGTATCCCTTGGACATTCTTATTGACGATGAAACAAAGAAATTGCAACGGAATTAAATAGAAAAGGCACAATGCCGACTTAAGTACAAGAAGACTGACATTCCTTACTGACTATGGTTTGAACCCTTCCTGTGACACTAGTTATAGATTACGATGCCTCACTTCAGGTTTACTGTATCCCTTGGACCTTCCTATTGACGATGAGACTCAGAAATCGTATCGGAATTAAATAGAGAAAGCACAATGCCGACTTAAGTACAAGGAGACTGACTCTTCCTACTCTCTATGGTTTGAACCATTCCTGTGACACTAGTTATAGATTCCGATGCTTCACTTCAGGTTCACTGTATCCCTTGGACCTTCTTAGTGACGATGAAACACAGAAATTGCATCGGAATTAAATAGAAAAGGCACAACGCCGACTTAAGTACAAGAAGACTGATTCTTCCTAGTGTCTATGTTTTGAACCATTCCTGTGACTCTAGTTATAGATTCCGATGCTTCACTTCAGGTTGACTGTATCCCTTGGACTTTCTTATTGACGATGAAACACAGAAATTGCATCGGAATTAAATACAAAAGGCACAAGGCCGACTTAAGTACAAGAAGACTGACTCTTCTTACTGACTATGTTTTGAACCATTCCTGTGACACTAGTTGTAGATTCTAATGCTTGACTTCAAGTTTACTGTATCCCTTGGACCTTTTTATTGGCGATGAAACACAGAAATTGAATCGGAATTAATTACAAAAGGCGCAATGCCGGCTTAAGTACAAGAAGGCTGACTCATCCTACTGTCTATGTTTTGAACCATCCCTGTGACACTAGTTATAGATTCCGATGCTTCAATCCCGGTTTACTGTATCCCTTGGACCTTCATATTGACGATGAAAAACAGGAATTGCATCGGAATAAATATAAAAGGCACAATGCCGACTTAAGTACAAGAAAACTGACTCTTCTTACTGTCTATGTTTTGAACCATTCCTGTGACACTAGTTATAGATGCCGATGCTTTACTGTATCCCTTGGACCAATAAGAAATTGGCGATGAAACACAGAAATTGCATCGGAATTAAATACAAAAGGCACAAGGCCGACTTAAGTACAAGAAGACTGACTCTTTATACTGACTATGCTTTGAACCATTCCTGTGACACTAGTTATAGATTCCGATGCTTCACTTCAGGTTCACTGTATCCCTTGGACCTTCTTAGTGACGATGAAACACAGAAATTGCATCGGAATTAAATAGAAAAGGCACAATGCCGACTTAAGTACAAGAAGACTGATTCTTCCTACTGTCTATGTTTTGAACCATTCCTGTGACTCTAGTTATAGATTCCGATGCTTCACTTCAGGTTTACTGTATCCCTCTGCCCTTCTTATTGACGATGAAATACAGAAATTGCATAGGAATCAAATACAAAAGGCACAATGCCGACTTAACTACAAGAAGACTGACACTTCTTACTGACTATGCTTTGAACTATACCTGTGACACTAGTTATAGTTTCTGATGCTTCACTTCAGGTTTACTGCATCCCTTTTAACTTCTTATTGGCGATGAAACACTGAAATTGCATCGGAATTAAATACAAAAGGCACAATGCCGAATTAAGTACAAGAAGACTGGCTCTTCTTACTGACTATGCTTTGAACCATTCCTGTGACACTAGTTACAGATTCCGATGCTTCACTCCACGTTTACTGTATCCCTTGGACCTTCTTATTGACGATGAAACACAGAAATTGCATCGGAATTAAATACAAAAGGCACAATGCCCACTTAAGTACTAGAAGACTGCCACTTCTTAGTGACTATGCTTTGAACCATTCCTGTGACACTAGTTGTAGTTTCCGATGCTTCACTTCAGGTTCACTGTATCCCTTGGACCTTCTTATTGACGATGAAACACAGAAATTGCATCGGAATGAAATGAAAAAGGCACAATGCCGAATTAAGTACAAGAAGACTGACTCTTCTTACTGTCTATGGTTTGAACCATTCCTGTGACACTAGTTGTAGATTCCGATGCTTCACTCTAGGTTTACCATATCCCTTGGACCATCTTATTGACGATGAAACACAGAAATTGCGTCGGATTTAAATAATAAAATCACAATGCCGACTTAGGTACAAGAAGACTGACTCTGCTTACTGTCCATGATTTGAACCATTCCTGTGACACTAGTTACAGATTCCGATGCTTCACTCCAGGTTTACTGTATCCCTTGGACCTTCTTATTGACGATGAAACACTGAAATTGCATCGGAATTAAATACAAAAGGCACAATGCCGACTTAAGTACAAGAAGACAGACTCTTCTTACTGACTATGCTTTGAACCGTTCCTGTGACACTAGTTATAGATTTTGATGCTTCACTTTAGGTTTACTGTATCCCTTGGGCCTCCTTATTGACGATGAAACACAGCAATTGCATCGGTATTAAATAGAAAAGGCACAATGGCGACTTAAGTATAAGAGGACTGACTCTTCCTACTGTCTATGTTTTAAACCATTCCTATGACACTAGTTATAGATTCCGATGCTTTACTTCAGGTTTACTGTATCCCTCTGCCCTTCTTATTGACGATGAAACACAGAATTTGCATCGGAATTAAATACAACAGGCACAATGTCGACTATAGTACAAGAAGACTGTCTCTTCTTCTGTCTATGTTTTGAACCATTCCTGTGACACTAGTTATAGATTTCGATGCTTCACTTCAGGTTGACTGTATCCCTTGGACTTTCTTATTGACGATGAAACACAGAAATTGCATCGGAATTAAATACAAAAGGCACAAGGCCGACTTAAGTACAAGAAGACTGACTCTTCTTACTGACTATGTTTTGAACCATTCCTGTGACACTAGTTGTAGATTCTAATGCTTGACTTCAAGTTTACTGTATCCCTTGGACCTTCTTATTGGCGATGAAACACAGAAATTGCATCGGAATTAAATACAAAAGGCACAAGGCCGACTTAAGTACAAGAAGACTGACTCTTTATACTGACTATGCTTTGAACCATTCCTGTGACACTAGTTATAGATTCCGATGCTTCACTTCAGGTTCACTGTATCCCTTGGACCTTCTTAGTGACGATGAAACACAGAAATTGCATCGGAATTAAATAGAAAAGGCACAATGCCGACTTAAGTACAAGAAGACTAACTCATCTTACTGTCTATGTTTTAAACCATTCCTGAGACACTAGTTATAGATTCCGATGTTTCACTCCAGGTTTACTGTATCCCTTGGTCCTTCATATTGACGATGAAACACAGAAATTGCATCGGAATTAAATACAAAAGGCACAATGCCGACTTAAGTACAAGAAGACTGACTCTTCTTATTGACTATGCTTTGAACCAATCCTGTGACACTAGTTATGGATTCCGATGCTTCACTTAAGTTTTACTGTATCCCTCTGGTCTTCTTATCCACGATAAAACACAGAAATTACATCGGAATTAAATACAAAAGGCACAATGCCGACTTAAGTACAAGAAGACTGATTCTTCCTACTGTCTATGTTTTGAACCATTCCTGTGACTCAAGTTATAGATTCCGATGCTTCACTTCAGGTTTACTGTATCCCTCTGCCCTTCTTATTGACGATGAAATACAGAAATTGCATAGGAATTAAATACAAAAGGCACAATGCCGACTTAAGTACAAGAAGACTGCCACTTCTTACTGACTATGTTTTGAACTATACCTGTGACACTAGTTATAGATTCTGATGCTTCACTTCAGGTTTACTGTATCCCTTGGAACTTCTTATTGGCGATGAAACACTGAAATTGCATCGGAATTAAATACAAAAGGCACAATGCTGACATAAGTACAAGAAGACTGACTCATCTTACTGTCTATGATTTGAACCATTCCTGTGACACTAGTTATAGATTCCGATGCTTCCCTGCAGGTTTACTGTATCCCTTGGACATTCTTATTGACGATGAAACAAAGAAATTGCAACGGAATTAAATAGAAAAGGCACAATGCCGACTTAAGTACAAGAAGACTGACATTCCTTACTGACTATGGTTTGAACCCTTCCTGTGACACTAGTTATAGATTACGATGCCTCACTTCAGGTTTACTGTATCCCTTGGACCTTCCTATTGACGATGAGACTCAGAAATCGTATCGGAATTAAATAGAGAAAGCACAATGCCGACTTAAGTACAAGGAGACTGACTCTTCCTACTCTCTATGGTTTGAACCATTCCTGTGACACTAGTTATAGATTCCGATGCTTCACTTCAGGTTCACTGTATCCCTTGGACCTTCTTAGTGACGATGAAACACAGAAATTGCATCGGAATTAAATAGAAAAGGCACAACGCCGACTTAAGTACAAGAAGACTGATTCTTCCTAGTGTCTATGTTTTGAACCATTCCTGTGACTCTAGTTATAGATTCCGATGCTTCACTTCAGGTTGACTGTATCCCTTGGACTTTCTTATTGACGATGAAACACAGAAATTGCATCGGAATTAAATACAAAAGGCACAAGGCCGACTTAAGTACAAGAAGACTGACTCTTCTTACTGACTATGTTTTGAACCATTCCTGTGACACTAGTTGTAGATTCTAATGCTTGACTTCAAGTTTACTGTATCCCTTGGACCTTTTTATTGGCGATGAAACACAGAAATTGAATCGGAATTAATTACAAAAGGCGCAATGCCGGCTTAAGTACAAGAAGGCTGACTCATCCTACTGTCTATGTTTTGAACCATCCCTGTGACACTAGTTATAGATTCCGATGCTTCAATCCCGGTTTACTGTATCCCTTGGACCTTCATATTGACGATGAAAAACAGGAATTGCATCGGAATAAATATAAAAGGCACAATGCCGACTTAAGTACAAGAAAACTGACTCTTCTTACTGTCTATGTTTTGAACCATCCCTGTGACACTAGTTATAGATGCCGATGCTTTACTGTATCCCTTGGACCAATAAGAAATTGGCGATGAAACACAGAAATTGCATCGGAATTAAATACAAAAGGCACAAGGCCGACTTAAGTACAAGAAGACTGACTCTTTATACTGAGTATGCTTTGAACCATTCCTGTGACACTAGTTATAGATTCCGATGCTTCACTTCAGGTTCACTGTATCCCTTGGACCTTCTTAGTGACGATGAAACACAGAAATTGCATCGGAATTAAATAGAAAAGGCACAATGCCGACTTAAGTACAAGAAGACTAACTCATCTTACTGTCTATGTTTTAAACCATTCCTGAGACACTAGTTATAGATTCCGATGTTTCACTCCAGGTTTACTGTATCCCTTGGTCCTTCATATTGACGACGAAACACAGAAATTGCATCGGAATTAAATACAAAAGGCACAATGCCGACTTAAGTACAAGAAGACTGACTCTTCTTATTGACTATGCTTTGAACCAATCCTGTGACATTAGTTATGGATTCCGATGCTTCACTTAAGTTTTACTGTATCCCTCTGGTCTTCTTATCCACGATAAAACA
The DNA here is from genome assembly GCF_021461385.2 of Schistocerca piceifrons. Taxonomy (NCBI): domain Eukaryota; kingdom Metazoa; phylum Arthropoda; class Insecta; order Orthoptera; family Acrididae; genus Schistocerca; species Schistocerca piceifrons. The sequence continues at coordinate 108,634 of NW_025727722.1, read as the reverse complement.
CAGAAATTACATCGGAATTAAATACAAAAGGCACAATGCCGACTTAAGTGCAAGAAGACTGACACTTCTCACTGTCTATGTTTTAAACCATTCCTGTGACACTAGTTATAGATTCCGATGCTTCACTATAGGTTTACTGTATCCCTTGGACCTTCTTATTGACGATGAAACACAGAAATTGCATCGGAATTAAATAAAAAAGGCACAATGCCGACTAAGGACAAGAAAACTGTCTCTTCTTACTGTTTATGTTTTGAACCATTCCTGTGACACTACTTACAGATTCCGATGCTTCTCTCCAGGTTTACCGTATCCCTTGGACCTTCTTATTGACGATGAAAAACAGGAATTGCATAGGAATTAAATACAAAAGGCACAATGCCGAATTAAGTACAAGAAGACTGGCTCTTCTTACTGACTATGCTTTGAACCATTCGTGTGACACTAGTTACAGATTCCGATGCTTCACTTCAGGTTCACTGTATCCCTTGGACCTTCTTAGTGACGATGAAACACAGAAATTGCATCGGAATTAAATAGAAAAGGCACAATGCCGACTTAAGTACAAGAAGACTGATTCTTCCTACTGTCTATGTTTTGAACCATTCCTGTGACTCTACTTATAGATTCCGATGCTTCACTTCAGGTTTACTGTATCCCTCTGCCCTTCTTATTGACGATGAAATACAGAAATTGCATAGGAATTAAATACAAAAGGCACAATGCCGACTTAAGTACAAGAAGACTGCCACTTCTTACTGACTATGTTTTGAACTATACCTGTGACACTAGTTATAGATTCTGATGCTTCACTTCAGGTTTACTGTATCCCTTGGAACTTCTTATTGGCGATGAAACACTGAAATTGCATCGGAATTAAATACAAAAGGCACAATGCTGACATAAGTACAAGAAGACTGACTCATCTTACTGTCTATGATTTGAACCATTCCTGTGACACTAGTTATAGATTCCGATGCTTCCCTGCAGGTTTACTGTATCCCTTGGACATTCTTATTGACGATGAAACTAAGAAATTGCAACGGAATTAAATAGAAAAGGCACAATGCCGACTTAAGTACAAGAAGACTGACATTCCTTACTGACTATGGTTTGAACCCTTCCTGTGACACTAGTTATAGATTCCGATGCCTCACTTCAGGTTTACTGTAGCCCTTGGACCTTCCTATTGACGATGAGACTCAGAAATCGTATCGGAATTAAATAGAAAAAGCACAATGCCGACTTAAGTACAAGGAGACTGACTCTTCCTACTCTCTATGGTTTGAACCATTCCTGTGACACTAGTTATAGATTCCGATGCTTCACTTCAGGTTCACTGTATCCCTTGGACCTTCTTAGTGACGATGAAACACAGAAATTGCATCGGAATTAAATAGAAAAGGCACAATGCCGACTTAAGTACAAGAAGACTGATTCTTCCTACTGTCTATGTTTTGAACCATTCCTGTGACTCTAGTTATAGATTCCGATGCTTCACTTCAGGTTGACTGTATCCCTTGGACTTTCTTATTGACGATGAAACACAGAAATTGCATCGGAATTAAATACAAAAGGCACAAGGCCGACTTAAGTACAAGAAGACTGACTCTTCTTACTGACTATGTTTTGAACCATTCCTGTGACACTAGTTGTAGATTCTAATGCTTGACTTCAAGTTTACTGTATCCCTTGGACCTTCTTATTGGCGATGAAACACAGAAATTGAATCGGAATTAAATACAAAAGGTGCAATGCCGGCTTAAGTACAAGAAGGCTGACTCATCCTACTGTCTATGTTTTGAACCATCCCTGTGACACTAGTTATAGATTCCGATGCTTCAATCCCGGTTTACTGTATCCCTTGGACCTTCATATTGACGATGAAAAACAGGAATTGCATCGGAATAAATATAAAAGGCACAATGCCGACTTAAGTACAAGAATACTGACTCTTCTTACTGTCTATGTTTTGAACTATCCCTGTGACACTAGTTATAGATGCCGATGCTTTACTGTATCCCTTGGACAAATAAGAAATTGGCGATGAAACACAGAAATTGCATCGGAATTAAATACAAAAGGCACAAGGCCGACTTAAGTACAAGAAGACTGACTCTTTATACTGACTATGCTTTGAACCATTCCTGTGACACTAGTTATAGATTCCGATGCTTCACTTCAGGTTCACTGTATCCCTTGGACCTTCTTAGTGACGATGAAACACAGAAATTGCATCGGAATTAAATAGAAAAGGCACAATGCCGACTTAAGTACAAGAAGACTAACTCATCTTACTGTCTATGTTTTAAACCATTCCTGAGGCACTAGTTATAGATTCCGATGTTTCACTCCAGGTTTACTGTATCCCTTGGTCCTTCATATTGACGATGAAACACAGAAATTGCGTCGGAATTAAATACAAAAGGCACAATTCCGACTTAAGTACAAGAAGACTGACTGTTCTTATTGACTATGCTTTGAACCAATCCTGTGACATTAGTTATGGATTCCGATGCTTCACTTAAGTTTTACTGTATCCCTCTGGTCTTCTTATCCACGATAAAACACAGAAATTACATCGGAATTAAATACAAAATGCACAATGCCGACTTAAGTGCAAGAAGACTGACACTTCTCACTGTCTATGTTTTAAACCATTCCTGTGACACTAATTATAGATTCCGATGCTTCACTATAGGTTTACTGTATCCCTTGGACCTTCTTATTGACGATGAAACACAGAAATTGCATCGGAATTAAATAAAAAAGGCACAATGCCGACTAAGGACAAGAAAACTGTCTCTTCTTACTGTTTATGTTTTGAACCATTCCTGTGACACTACTTAGAGATTCCGATGCTTCTCTCCAGGTTTACCGTATCCCTTGGACCTTCTTATTGACGATGAAACACAGGAATTGCATAGGAATTAAATACAAAAGGCACAATGCCGAATTAAGTACAAGAAGACTGGCTCTTCTTACTGACTATGCTTTGAACCATTCCTGTGACACTAGTTACAGATTCCGATGCTTCACTTCAGGTTCACTGTATCCCTTGGACCTTCTTAGTGACGATGAAACACAGAAATTGCATCGGAATTAAATAGAAAAGGCACAATGCCGACTTAAGTACAAGAAGACTGATTCTTCCTACTGTCTATGTTTTGAACCATTCCTGTGACTCTAGTTATAGATTCCGATGCTTCACTTCAGGTTTACTGTATCCCTCTGCCCTTCTTATTGACGATGAAATACAGAAATTGCATAGGAATTAAATACAAAAGGCACAATGCCGACTTAAGTACAAGAAGACTGCCACTTCTTACTGACTATGTTTTGAACTATACCTGTGACACTAGTTATAGATTCTGATGCTTCACTTCAGGTTTACTGTATCCCTTGGAACTTCTTATTGGCGATGAAACACTGAAATTGCATCGGAATTAAATACAAAAGGCACAATGCTGACATAAGTACAAGAAGACTGACTCATCTTACTGTCTATGATTTGAACCATTCCTGTGACACTAGTTATAGATTCCGATGCTTCCCTGCAGGTTTATTGTATCCCTTGGACATTCTTATTGACGATGAAACAAAGAAATTGCAACGGAATTAAATAGAAGACGCACAATGCCGACTTAAGTACAAGAAGACTGACATTCCTTACTGACTATGGTTTGAACCCTTCCTGTGACACTAGTTATAGATTCCGATGCCTCACTTCAGGTTTACTGTATCCCTTGGACCTTCCTATTGCCGATGAGACTCAGAAATCGTATCGGAATTAAATAGAAAAAGCACAATGCCGACTTAAGTACAAGGAGACTGACTCTTCCTACTCTCTATGGTTTGAACCATTCCTGTGACACTAGTTACAGATTCCGATGCTTCACTCTAGGTTTACTATATCCCTTGGACCATCTTATTGGCGATGAAACACAGAAATTGCATGGGATTTAAATAATAAAATCACAATGCCGACTTAGGTACAAGAAGACTGACTCTACTTACTGTCCATGATTTGAACCATTCCTGTGACACTAGTTACATATTCCGATGCTTCACTCCAGGTTTACTGTATCCCTTGGACCTTCTTATTGACGATGAAACACTGAAATTGCATCGGAATTAAATACAAAAGGCACAATGCCGACTTAAGTACAAGAAGACAGACTCTTCTTACTGACTATGCTTTGAACCGTTCCTGTGACACTAGTTATAGATTTTGATGCTTCACTTTAGGTTTACTGTATCCCTTGGGCCTCCTTATTGACGATGAAACACAGCAATTGCATCGGAATTAAATAGAAAAGGCACAATGGCGACTTAAGTATAAGAGGACTGACTCTTCCTACTGTCTATGTTTTAAACCATTCCTGTGACACTAGTTATAGATTCCGATGCTTTACTTCTGGTTTACTGTATCCCTCTGCCCTTCTTATTGACGATGAAACACAGAATTTGCATCGGAATTAAATACAACAGGCACAATGCCAACTATAGTACAAGAAGACTGTCTCTTCTTCTGTCTGTTTGAACCATTCCTGTGACACTAGTTATAGATTTCGATGCTTCACTTCAGGTTGACTGTATCCCTTGGACTTTCTTATTGACGATGAAACACAGAATTTGCATCGGAATTAAATACAAAAGGCACAAGGCCGACTTGAGTACAAGAAGACTGACTCTTCTTACTGACTATGTTTTGAACCATTCCTGTGACACTAGTTGTAGATTCTAATGCTTGACTTCAAGTTTACTGTATCCCTTGGACCTTCTTATTGGCGATGAAACACAGAAATTGAATCGGAATTAAATACAAAAGGCGCAATGCCGGCTAAAGTACAAGAAGGCTGACTCATCCTACTGTCTACGTTTTGAACCATTCCTGTGACACTAGTTATAGATTCCGATGCTTCACTCCCGGTTTACTGTATCCCTTGGAGCTTCATATTGACGATGAAAAACAGGAATTGCATCGGAATAAATATAAAAGGCACAATGCCGACTTAAGTACAAGAATACTGACTCTTCTTACTGTCTATGTTTTGAACCATCCCTGTGACACTAGTTATAGATACAGATGCTTCACTCCAGGTTTACTGTATCCCTTGGACCTTCCTATTGACGATGAGACACAGAAATCGTATCGGAATTAAATAGAAAAAGCACAATGCCGACTTAAGTACAAGGAGACTGACTCTTAGTACTCTCTATGGTTTGAACCATTCCTGTGACACTAGTTACAGATTCCGATGCTTCACTCCACGGTTACTGTATCCCTTGGACCTTCTTATTGACGATGAAACACAGAAATTGCATCGGAATTAAATACAAAAGGCACAATGCCCACTTAAGTACTAGAAGACTGGCACTTCTTACTGACTATGCTTTGAACCATTTCTGTGACACTAGTTGTAGTTTCCGATGCTTCACTTCAGGTTCACTGTATCCCTTGGACATTCTTATTGACGATGAAACACAGAAATTGCGTTGGAATGAAATAAAAAAGGCACAATGCCGACTTAAGTACAAGAAGACTGACTCTTCTTACTGTCTATGCTTTGAACCATTCCTGTGATACTAGTTATAGATTCTGATGCTTCACTCCAGGTTTACTATATCCCTCTGACCTTCTTATTGACGATGAAACACAGAAATTGCATCGGAATTAAATAGAAAAGGCACAATATCGACATAAGTACAAGAAGACTGACTCTTCCTACTCTCTATGTTTTGAACCATTCCTGTGACACTTGTTATAGATTCCGATGCTTCACTCCAGGTTTACTGTATCCCTTGGACCTTCTTATTGACAATGAAACACTGAAATTGCATCGGGATTAAATACAAAAGGCACAATGCCGACTTTAGTACAAGAAGACTGACTCTTCTTACTGACTATGTTTTGAACCATTCCTGTGACACTAGTTACAGATTACGATGCTTTACTTCAGGTTTACTGTATCCCTCTGCCCTTCTTATTGACGATGAAACACAGAATTTGCATCGGAATTAAATACAACAGGCACTATGCCGACTATAGTACAAGAAGACTGTCTCTTCTTCTGTCTATGTTTTGAACCATTCCTGTGACACTAGTTATAGATTTCGATGCTTCACTTCAAGTTGACTGTATCCCTTGGACTTTCTTATTGACGATGAAACACAGAAATTGCATCGGAATTAAATACAAAAGTCACAAGGCCGACTTAAGTACAAGAAGACTGACTCTTCTTACTGACTATATTTGAACCATTCCTGTGACACTAGTTGTAGATTCTAATGCTTGACTTCAAGTTTACTGTATCCCTTGGACCTTCTTATTGGCGATGAAACGCAGATATTGAATCGGAATTAAATACAAAAGGCGCAATGCCGGCTTAAGTACAAGAAGGCTGACTCAACCTACTGTCTATGTTTTGAACCATTCCTGTGACACTAGTTATAGATTCCGATGCTTCACTCCCGGTTTACTGTATCCCTTGGACCTTCATATTGACGATGAAAAACAGGAATTGCATCGGAATAAATATAAAAGGCACAATGCCGGCTTAAGTACAAGAATACTGACTCTTCTTACTGTCTATGTTTTGAACCATCCCTGTGACACTAGTTATAGATACCGATGCTTCACTCCAGGTTTACTGTATCCCTTGGACCATCTTATTGGCGATGAAACACAGAAATTGCATCGGAACTAAATACAAAAGGCACAAGGCCGACTTAAGTACAAGAAGACTGTCTCTTCTTCTGGCTATGTTTTGAACCATTCCTGTGACACTAGTTATAGATTTCGATGCTTCACTTCAGGTTTACTGTATCCCTTGGACCTTCTTATTGACTATGAAACACAGCAATTGCATCGGAATTAAATAGAAAAGGCACAATGGCGACTTAAGTATAAGAAGACTGACTCTTCCTACTGTCTATGTTTTAAACCATTCCTATGACACTAGTTATAGACTCCGATGCTTTACTTCAGGTTTACTGTATCCCTCTGCCCTTCTTATTGACGATGAAACACAGAATTTGCATCGGAATTAAATACAACAGGCACAATGTCGACTATAGTACAAGAAGACTGTCTCTTCTTCTGTCTATGTTTTGAACCATTCCTGTGACACTAGTTATAGATTTCGATGCTTCACTTCAGGTTGACTGTATCCCTTGGACTTTCTTATTGACGATGAAATACAGAAATTGCATCGGAATTAAATACAAAAGGCACAAGGCCGACTTAAGTACAAGAAGACTGACTCTTCTTACTGACTATGTTTTGAACCATTCCTGTGACACTAGTTGTAGATTCTAATGCTTGACTTCAAGTTTACTGTATCCCTTGGACCTTCTTATAGGCGATGAAACACAGAAATTGAATCGGAATTAAATACAAAAGGCGCAATGCCGGCTTAAGTACAAGAAGGCTGACTCATCCTACTGTCTATGTTTTGAACCATCCCTGTGACACTAGTTATAGATTCCGATGCTTCACTCCCGGTTTACTGTATCCCTTGGACCTTCATATTGACGATGAAAAACAGGAATTGCATCGGAATAAATATATAAAAGGCACAATGCCGACTTAAGTACAAGAATACTGACTCTTCTTACTGTCTATGTTTTGAACCATCCCTGTGAGACTAGTTATAGATGCCGATGCTTTACTGTATCCCTTGGACCTTCTTATTGGCGATGAAACACAGAAATTGCATCGGAATTAAATACAAAAGGCACAAGGCCGACTTAAGTACAAGAAGACTGACTCTTTATACTGACTATGCTTTGAACCATTCCTGTGACACTAGTTATAGATTCCGATGCTTCAATTCAGGTTCACTGTATCCCTTGGACCTTCTTAGTGACGATGAAACACAGAAACTGCATCGGAATTAAATAGAAAAGGCACAATGCCGACTTAAGTACAAGAAGACTGATTCATCCTACTGTCTATGTTTTGAACCATTCCTGTGACACTAGTTATAGATTCTGATACTTCACTTCAGGTTTACTGCATCCCTTTTAACTTCTTATTGGCGATGAAACACTGAAATTGCATCGGAATTAAATACAAAAGGCACAATGCCGAATTAAGTACAAGAAGACTGGCTCTTCTTACTGTTTTTGTTTTGAACCATTCCTGTGACACTACTTACAGATTCCGATGCTTATCTCCAGGTTTACCGTATCCCTTGGACCTTCTTATTGACGATGAAACACAGGAATTGCATCGGAATTAAATACAAAAGGCACAATGCCGAATTAAGTACAAGAAGACTGACTCATCTTACTGTCTATGATTTGAACCATTCCTGTGACACTAGTTATAGATTCCGATGCTTCCCTGCAGGTTTACTGTATCCCTTTTACATTCTTATTGACGATGAAACACAGAAATTGCAACGGAATTAAATAGAAAAGGCACAATGCCGACTTAAGTACAAGAAGACTGACATTTCTTACTGACTATGGTTTGAACCCTTCCTGTGACATTAGTTATATATTCCGATGCCTCACTTCAGGTTTTCTGTATCCCTTGGACCTTCCTATTGACGATGAGACACAGAAATCGTATCGGAATTAAATAGAAAAAGCACAATGCCGACTTAAGTACAAGGAGACTGACTCTTCCTACTCTCTATGGTTTGAACCATTCCTGTGACACTAGTTACAGATTCCGATGCTTCACTCCACGTTTACTGTATCCCTTGGACCTTCTTATTGACGATGAAACACAGAAATTGCATCGGAATTAAATACAAAAGTCACAATGCCCACTTAAGTACTAGAAGACTGCCACTTCTTAGTGACTATGCTTTGAACCATTCCTGTGACACTAGTTGTAGTTTCCGATGCTTCACTTCAGGTTCACTGTATCCCTTGGACCTTCTTATTGACGATGAAACACAGAAATTGCATCGGAATGAAATAAAAAAGGCACAATGCCGAATTAAGTACAAGAAGACTGACTCTTCTTACTGTCTATGGTTTGAACCATTCCTGTGACACTAGTTGTAGATTCCGATGCTTCACTCTAGGTTTACCATATCCCTTGGACCATCTTATTGACGATGAAACACAGAAATTGCATCTGATTTAAATAATAAAATCACAATGCCGACTTAGGTACAAGAAGACTGACTCTGCTTACTGTCCATGATTTGAACCATTCCTGTGACACTAGTTACAGATTCCGATGCTTCACTCCAGGTTTACTGTATCCCTTGGACCTTCTTATTGACGATGAAACACTGAAATTGCATCGGAATTAAATACAAAAGCACAATGCCGAATTAAGTACAAGAAGACTGGCTCTTCTTACTGACTATGCTTTGAATCATTCCTGTGACACTAGTTATAGATTCCGATGCTTCACTTCAGGTTCACTGTATCCCTTGGACCTTCTTAGTGACGATGAAACACTGAAATTGCATCGGAATTAAATAAAAAAGGCACAATGCCGACTAAGGACAAGAAGACTGTCTCTTCTTACTGTTTTTGTTTTGAACCATTCCTGTGACACTACTTACAGATTCCAATGCTTCTCTCCAGGTTTACCGTATTCCTTGGACCTTCTTATTGACGATGAAACACAGGAATTGCATCGGAATTAAATACAAAAGGCACAATGCCGAATTAAGTACAAGAAGACTGACTCATCTTACTGTCTATGATTTGAACCATTCCTGTGACACTAGTTATAGATTCCGATGCTTCCCTGCAGGTTTACTGTATCCCTTTTACATTCTTATTGACGATGAAACACAGAAATTGCAACGGAATTAAATAGAAAAGGCACAATGCCGACTTAATTACAAGAAGACTGACATTTCTTACTGACTATGGTTTGAACCCTTCCTGTGACACTAGTTATAGATTCCGATGCCTCACTTCAGGTTTTCTGTATCCCTTGGACCTTCCTGTTGACGATGAGACACAGAAATCGTATCGGAATTAAATAGAAAAAGCACAATGCCGACTTAAGTACAAGGAGACTGACTCTTCCTACTCTCTATGGTTTGAACCATTCCTGTGACACTAGTTACAGATTCCGATGCTTCACTCCACGTTTACTGTATCCCTTGGACCTTCTTATTGACGATGAAACACAGAATTTGCATCGGAATTAAATACAAAAGGCACAATGCCCACTTAAGTACTAGAAGACTGCCACTTCTTAGTGACTATGATTTGAACCATTCCTGTGACACTAGTTGTAGTTTCCGATGCTTCACTTCAGGTTCACTGTATCCCTTGGACCTTCTTATTGACGATGAAACACAGAAATTGCATCGGAATGAAATAAAAAAGGCACAATGCCGAATTAAGTACAAGAAGACTGACTCTTCTTACTGTCTATGGTTTGAACCATTCCTGTGACACTAGTTGTAGATTCCGATGCTTCACTCTAGGTTTACCATATCCCTTGGACCATCTTATTGATGATGAAACACAGAAATTGCATCGGATTTAAATATTAAAATCACAATGCCGACTTAGGTACAAGAAGACTGACTCTGCTTACTGTCCATGATTTGAACCATTCCTGTGACACTAGTTACAGATTCCGATGCTTCACTCCAGGTTTACTGTATCCCTTGGACCTTCTTATTGACGATGAAACACTGAAATTGCATCGGAATTAAATACAAAAGGCACAATGCCGACTTAAGTACAAGAAGACAGACTCTTCTTACTGACTATGCTTTGAACCGTTCCTGTGACACTAGTTATAGATTTTGATGCTTCACTTTAGGTTTTCTGTATCCCTTGGGCCTCCTTATTGACGATGAAACACAGAAATTGCATCGGAATTAAATACAAAAGGCACAAGGCCGACTTAAGTACAAGAAGTCTGACTCTTCTTACTGACTATGTTTTGAACCATTCCTGTGACACTAGTTGTAGATTCTAATGCTTGACTTCAAGTTTACTGTATCCCTTGGACCTTCTTATTGGCGATGAAACACAGAAATTGAATCGGAATTAAATACAAAAGGCGCAATGCCGGCTTAAGTACAAGAAGGCTGACTCATCCTACTGTCTATGTTTTGAACCATCCCTGTGACACTAGTTATAGATTCCGATGCTTCACTCCCGGTTTACTGTATCCCTTGGACCTTCATATTGACGATGAAAAACAGGAATTGCATCGGAATAAATATATAAAAGGCACAATGCCGACTTAAGTACAAGAATACTGACTCTTCTTACTGTCTATGTTTTGAACCATCCCTGTGACACTAGATATAGATGCCGATGCTTTACTGTATCCCTTGGACCTTCTTATTGGCGATGAAACACAGAAATTGCATCGGAATTAAATACAAAAGGCACAAGGCCGACTTAAGTACAAGAAGACTGACTCTCTATACTGACTATGCTTTGAACCATTCCTGTGACACTAGTTATAGATTCCGATGCTTCACTTCAGGTTCACTGTATCCCTTGGACCTTCTTAGTGACGATGAAACACAGAAATTGCATCGGAATTAAATAGAAAAGGCACAATGCCGACTTAAGTACAAGAAGACTAATTCATTTTACTGTCTATGTTTTAAACCATTCCTGAGACACTAGTTATAGATTCCGATGTTTCACTCCAGGTTTACTGTATCCCTTGGTCCTTCATATTGACGATGAAACACAGAAATTGCATCGGAATTAGATACAAAAGGCACAATGCCGACTTAAGTACAAGAAGACTGACTCTTCTTATTGACTATGCTTTGAACCAATCCTGTGACACTAGTTATGGATTCCGATGCTTCACTTAAGTTTTACTGTATCCCTCTGGTCTTCTTATCCACGATAAAACACAGAAATTACATCGGAATTAAATACAAAAGGCACAATGCCGACTTAAGTACAAGAAGACTGATTCTTCCTACTGTCTATGTTTTGAACCATTCCTGTGACTCAAGTTATAGATTCCGATGCTTCACTTCAGGTTTACTGTATCCCTCTGCCCTTCTTATTGAAGATGAAATACAGAAATTGCATAGGAATTAAATACAAAAGGCACAATGCCGACTTAAGTACAAGAAGACTGCCACTTCTTACTGACTATGTTTTGAACTATACCTGTGACACTAGTTATAGATTCTGATGCTTCACTTCAGGTTTACTGTATCCCTTGGAACTTCTTATTGGCGATGAAACACTGAAATTTCATCGGAATTAAATACAAAAGGCACAATGCTGACATAAGTACAAGAAGACTGACTCATCTTACTGTCTATGATTTGAACCATTCCTGTGACACTAGTTACAGATTCCGATGCTTCCCTGCAGGTTTACTGTATCCCTTGGACATTCTTATTGACGATGAAACAAAGAAATTGCAACGGAATTAAATAGAAAAGGCACAATGCCGACTTAAGTACAAGAAGACTGACATTCCTTACTGACTATGGTTTGAACCCTTCCTGTGACACTAGTTATAGATTCCGATGCCTCACTTCAGGTTTACTGTATCCCTTGGACCTTCCTATTGACGATGAGACTCAGAAATCGTATCGGAATTAAATAGAAAAAGCACAATGCCGACTAAAGTACAAGGAGACTGACTCTTCCTACTCTCTATGGTTTGAACCATTCCTGTGACACTAGTTATAGATTCCGATGCTTCACTTCAGGTTCACTGTATCCCTTGGACCTTCTTAGTGACGATGAAACACAGAAATTGCATCGGAATTAAATAGAAATGGCACAATGCCGACTTAAGTACAAGAAGACTGATTCTTCCTACTGTCTATGCTTTGAACCATTCCTGTGACTCTAGTTGTAGATTCCGATGCTTCACTTCAGGTTGACTGTATATCTTGGACTTTCTTATTGACGATGAAACACAGAAATTGCATCGGAATTAAATACAAAAGGCACAAGGCCGACTTAAGTACAAGAAGACTGACTCTTCTTACTGACTATGTTTTGAGCCATTCCTGTGACACTAGTTGTAGATTCTAATGCTTGACTTCAAGTTTACTGTATCCCTTGGACCTTCTTATTGGCGATGAAACACAGAAATTGAATCGGAATTAAATACAAAAGGCGCAATGCCGGCTTAAGTACAAGAAGGCTGACTCATCCTACTGTCTATGTTTTGAACCATCCCTGTGACACTAGTTATAGATTCCGATGCTTCAATCCCGGTTTACTGTATCCCTTGGACCTTCATATTGACGATGAAAAACAGGAATTGCATCGGAATAAATATAAAAGGCACAATGCCGACTTAAGTACAAGAATACTGACTCTTCTTACTGTCTATGTTTTGAACCATCCCTGTGACACTAGTTATAGATGCCGATGCTTTACTGTATCCCTTGGACCAATAAGAAATTGGCGATGAAACACAGAAATTGCATCGGAATTAAATACAAAAGGCACAAGGCCGACTTAAGTACAAGAAGACTGACTCTTTATACTGACTATGCTTTGAACCATTCCTGTGACACTAGTTATAGATTCCGATGCTTCACTTCAGGTTCACTGTATCCCTTGGACCTTCTCAGTGACGATGAAACACAGAAATTGCATCGGAATTAAATAGAAAAAGCACAATGCCGACTTAAGTACAAGAAGACTAACTCATCTTACTGTCTATGTTTTAAACCATTCCTGAGACACTAGTTATAGATTCCGATGCTTCACTATAGGTTTACTGTATCCCTTGGACCTTCTTATTGACGATGAAACACAGAAATTGCATCGGAATTAAATAAAAAAGGCACAATGCCGACTAAGGACAAGAAAACTGTCTCTTCTTACTGTTTATGTTTTGAACCATTCCTGTGACACTACTTACAGATTCCGATGCTTCTCTCCAGGTTTACCGTATCCCTTGGACCTTCTTATTGACGATGAAACACAGGAATTGCATAGGAATTAAATACAAAAGGCACAATGCCGAATTAAGTACAAGAAGACTGGCTCTTCTTACTGACTATGCTTTGAACTATTCCTGTGACACTAGTTGTAGATTCTAATGCTTGACTTCAAGTTTACTGTATCCCTTGGACCTTCTTATTGGCGATGAAACACAGAAATTGAATCGGAATTAAATACAAAAGGCGCAATGCCGGCTTAAGTACAAGAAGGCTGACTCATCCTACTGTCTACGTTTTGAACCATTCCTGTGACACTAGTTATAGATTCCGATGCTTCACTCCCGTTTTACTGTATCCCTTGGAGCTTCATATTGACGATGAAAAACAGGAATTGCATCGGAATAAATATAAAAGGCACAATGCCGACTTAAGTACAAGAATACTGACTCTTCTTACTGTCTATGTTTTGAACCATCCCTGTGACACTAGTTATAGATACGGATGCTTCACTCCAGGTTTACTGTATCCCTTGGACCTTCTTATTGGCGATGAAACACAGAAATTGCATCGGAATTAAATACAAAAGGCACAAGGCCGACTTAAGTACAAGAAGACTGACTCTTTATACTGACTATGCTTTGAACCATTCCTGTGACACTAGTTATAGATTCCGATGCTTCACTTCAGGTTCACTGTATCCCTTGGACCTTCTTAGTGACGATGAAACACAGAAATTGCATCGGAATTAAATAGAAAAGGCACAATGCCGACTTAAGTACAAGAAGACTGATTCTTCCTACTGTCTATGTTTTGAACCATTCCTGTGACTCTAGTTATAGATTCCGATGCTTCACTTCAGGTTTACTGTATCCCTCTGCCCTTCTTATTGACGATGAAATACAGAAATTGCATAGGAATTAAATACAAAAGGCACAATGCCGACTTAAGTACAAGAAGACTGCCACTTCTTACTGACTATGTTTTGAACTATACCTGTGACACTAGTTATAGCTTCTGATGCTTCACTTCAGGTTTACTGTATCCCTTGGAACTTCTTATTGGCGATGAAACACTGAAATTGCATCGGAATTAAATACAAAAGGCACAATGCTGACATAAGTACAAGAAGACTGACTCATCTTACTGTCTATGATTTGAACCAATCCTGTGACACTAGTTATAGATTCCGATGCTTCCCTGCAGGTTTACTGTATCCCTTGGACATTCTTATTGACGATGAAACAAAGAAATTGCAACGGAATTAAATAGAAAAGGCACAATGCCGACTTAAGTACAAGAAGACTGACATTCCTTACTGACTATGGTTTGAACCCTTCCTGTGACACTAGTTATAGATTCCGATGCCTCACTTCAGGTTTACTGTATCCCTTGGACCTTCCTATTGACGATGAGACTCAGAAATCGTATCGGAATTAAATAGAAAAAGCACAATGCCGACTTAAGTACAAGGAGACTGACTCTTCCCACTCTCTATGGTTTGAACCATTCCTGTGACACTAGTTACAGATTCCGATGCTTCACTCTAGGTTTACTATATCCCTTGGACCATCTTATTGGCGATGAAACACAGAAATTGCATCGGATTTAAATAATAAAATCACAATGCCGACTTAGGTACAAGAAGACTGACTCTACTTACTGTCCATGATTTGAACCATTCCTGTGACACTAGTTACAGATTCCGATGCTTCACTCCAGGTTTACTGTATCCCTTGGACCTTCTTATTGACGATGAAACACTGAAATTGCATCGGAATTAAATACAAAAGGCACAATGCCGACTTAAGTACAAGAAGACAGACTCTTCTTACTGACTATGCTTTGAACCGTTCCTGTGACACTAGTTATAGATTTTGATGCTTCACTTTAGGTTTACTGTATCCCTTGGGCCTCCTTATTGACGATGAAACACAGCAATTGCATCGGAATTAAATAGAAAAGGCACAATGGCGACTTAAGTATAAGAGGACTGACTCTTCCTACTGTCTATGTTTTAAACCATTCCTGTGACACTAGTTATAGATTCCGATGCTTTACTTCAGGTTTACTGTATCCCTCTGCCCTTCTTATTGACGATGAAACACAGAATTTGCATCGGAATTAAATACAACAGGCACAATGCCAACTATAGTACAAGAAGACTGTCTCTTCTTCTGTCTATGTTTTGAACCATTCCTGTGACACTAGTTATAGATTTCGATGCTTCACTTCAGGTTGACTGTATCCCTTGGACTTTCTTATTGACGATGAAACACAGAATTTGCATCGGAATTAAATACAAAAGGCACAAGGGCGACTTGAGTACAAGAAGACTGACTCTTCTTACTGACTATGTTTTGAACCATTCCTGTGACACTAGTTGTAGATTCTAATGCTTGACATCAAGTTTACTGTATCCCTTGGACCTTCTTATTGGCGATGAAACACAGAAATTGAATCGGAATTAAATACAAAAGGCGCAATGCCGGCTTAAGTACAAGAAGGCTGACTCATCCTACTGTCTACGTTTTGAACCATTCCTGTGACACTAGTTATAGATTCCGATGCTTCACTCCCGGTTTACTGTATCCCTTGGAGCTTCATATTGACGATGAAAAACAGGAATTGCATCGGAATAAATATAAAAGGCACAATGCCGACTTAAGTACAAGAATACTGACTCTTCTTACTGTCTATGTTTTGAACCATCCCTGTGACACTAGTTATAGATACGGATGCTTCACTCCAGGTTTACTGTATCCCTTGGACCTTCTTATTGGCGATGAAACACAGAAATTGCATCGGAATTAAATACAAAAGGCACAAGGCCGACTTAAGTACAAGAAGACTGACTCTTTATACTGACTATGCTTTGAACCATTCCTGTGACACTAGTTAGAGATTCCGATGCTTCACTTCAGGTTCACTGTATCCCTTGGACCTTCTTAGTGACGATGAAACACAGAAATTGCATCGGAATTAAATAGAAAAGGCACAATGCCGACTTAAGTACAAGAAGACTGATTCTTCCTACTGTCTGTGTTTTGAAACATTCCTGTGACACTTGTTATAGATTCCGATGCTTCACTCCAGGTTTACTGTATCCCTTGGACCTTCTTATTGACAATGAAACACTGAAATTGCATCGGGATTAAATACAAAAGGCACAATGCCGACTTTAGTACAAGAAGACTGACTCTTCTTACTGACTATGTTTTGAACCATTCCTGTGACACTAGTTACAGATTACGATGCTTCACTTCAGATTTACTGTATCCCTCTGACGTTCGTATTGACGATGAAACAGAGAAATTGCGACGAAATTAAATACAGAAGGCACAATGCCGAATTAAGTACAAGAAGACTGACTCTTCTTACTGTCTATGGTTTGAACCATTCCTGTGACACTAGTTATAGATTCCGATGCTTCACTCTAGGTTTACTATACCCCTTGGACCATCTTATTGACGATGAAACAAAGAAATTGCATCGGATTTAAATAAAAAAATCACAATGCCGACTTAGGTACAAGGAGACTGACTCTGCTTACTGTCCATGATTTGAACCATTCCTGTGACACTAGTTACAGATTCCGATGCTTCACTCCAGGTTTACTGTATCCCTTGGACCTTCTTATTGACGATGAAACACTGAAATTGCATCGGAATTAAATACAAAAGGCACAATGCCGACTTAAGTACAAGAAGACGGACTCTTCTTACTGACTATGCTTTGAACCGTTCCTGTGGCACTAGTTATAGATTTTGATGCTTCACTTTAGGTTTACTGTATCCCTTGGGCCTCCTTATTGACGATGAAACACAGCAATTTCATCGGAATTAAATAGAAAAGGCACAATGGCGACTTAAGTATAAGAGGACTGACTCTTCCTACTGTCTATGTTTTAAACCATTCCTGTGACACTAGTTATAGATTCCGATGCTTTACTTCAGGTTTACTGTATCCCTCTGCCCTTCTTATTGACGATGAAACACAGAATTTGCATCGGAATTAAATACAATAGGCACAATGCCGACTATAGTACAAGAAGACTGTCTCTTCTTCTGTCTATGTTTTGAACCATTCCTGTGACACTAGTTATAGATTTCGATGCTTCACTTCAGGTTGACTGTATCCCTTGGACTTTCTTATTGACGATGAAACACAGAAATTGCATCGGAATTAAATACAAAAGTCACAAGGCCGACTTAAGTACAAGAAGACTGACTCTTCTTACTGACTATATTTGAACCATTCCTGTGACACTAGTTGTAGATTCTAATGCTTGACTTCAAGTTTACTGTATCCCTTGGACCTTCTTATTGGCGATGAAACACAGATATTGAATCGGAATTAAATACAAAAGGCGCAATGCCGGCTTAAGTACAAGAAGGCTGACTCAACCTACTGTCTATGTTTTGAACCATTCCTGTGACACTAGTTATAGATTCCGATGCTTCACTCCCGGTTTACTCTATCCCTTGGACCATCTTATTGGCGATGAAACACAGAAATTGCATCGGAACTAAATACAAAAGGCACAAGGCCGACATAAGTACAAGAAGACTGTCTCTTCTTCTGGCTATGTTTTGAACCATTCCTGTGACACTAGTTATAGATTTCGATGCTTCACTTCAGGTTTACTGTATCCCTTGGACCTTCTTATTGACTATGAAACACAGCAATTGCATCGGAATTAAATAGAAAAGGCACAATGGCGACTTAAGTATAAGAAGACTGACTCTTCCTACTGTCTATGTTTTAAACCATTCCTGTGACACTAGTTATAGATTCCGATGCTTTACTTCAGGTTTACTGTATCCCTCTGCCCTTCTTATTGACGATGAAACACAGAATTTGCATCGGAATTAAATACAACAGGCACAATGCCGACTTCAGTACAAGAAGACTGTCTCTTCTTCTGGCTATGTTTTGAACCATTCCTGTGACACTAGTTATAGATTTCGATGCTTCACTTCAGGTTTACTGTATCCCTTGGACTTTCTTATTGACGATGAAACACAGAAATTGCATCGGAATTAAATACAAAAGGCACAAGGCCGACTTAAATACAAGAAGACTGACTCTTCTCACTGACTATGCTTTGAACCATTCCTGTGACACAAGTTATAGATTCTAATGCTTGACTTCAAGTTTACTGTATCCCTTGGACCTTCTTATTGGCGATGAAACACAGAAATTGAATCGGAATTAAATACAAAGGGCGCAATTCCGGCTTAAGTACAAGAAGGCTGACTCATCTTACTGTCTATGTTTTGAACCATTCCTGTGACACTAGTTATAGATTCCGATGCTTCAATCCAGGTTTAATGTATCCCTTGGACCTACATATTGACGATGAAACACAGAAAATGCACCGGAATTAAATACAAAAGGCACAATGCCGACTTAAGTACAAGAAGACTGACTCTTCTTACTGACTATGTTTTCAACCATTCCTGTGACACTAGTTTTAGATTCCAATGCTTCACTTCAAGTTTACTGTATCCTTCTGACCTTCTTATTGACGATAAAACACAGAAATTACATCGGAATTAAATACAAATGGCATAATGCTGACTTAAGTACAATAAGACCGACTCTTCTTACTGTCTATTATTTGAACCATTCCTGTGACACTAGTTATAGATTCCGATGCTTTACTTCAGGTTTACTGTATCCCTCTGCCCTTCTTATTGACGATGAAACACAGAATTTGCATCGGAATTAAATACAACAGGCACAATGCCGACTTCAGTACAAGAAGACTGTCTCTTCTTCTGGCTATGTTTTGAACCATTCCTGTGACACTAGTTATAGATTTCGATGCTTCACTTCAGGTTTACTGTATCCCTTGGACTTCCTTATTGACGATGAAACACAGAAATTGCATCGGAATTAAATACAAAAGGCACAAGGCCGACTTAAATACAAGAAGACTGACTCTTCTCACTGACTATGTTTTGAACCATTCCTGTGACACAAGTTATAGATTCTAATGCTTGACTTCAAGTTTACTGTATCCCTTGGACCTTCTTATTGGCGATGAAACACAGAAATTGCATCAAAATGAAATATAAAAGGCACAATGCCGACATAAGTACAAGAAGCCTGACTCTTCTTACTGTCTATGTTTTGAACCATTCCTGTTGCATCGGAATTAAATACAAAAGGCACAATGCCGACTTATGTACAAGAAGAATGGCTCTGCTTACTGTCTATGTTTTGAACTATTTCTGTGATACTAGTTATAGGTTTCGATGCTTCACTTCAAGTTTACTGTATCCCTTGGACCTTCTTATTGACGATGAGACACAGAAATTGCATCGGAATTAAATACAAAAGCCACAAGGCCGACTTAAGTACAAGAAGACTGATTCTTCTAACCTACTGTGTTTTGAACCATTCCTGTACACTAGTTATAAATTCTGATGCTTCACTTCAGGTTTACTGTATCCCTTGGACCTTCTTATTGACGATGAAACACAGAAATTGCATCGGAATTAAATACAAAAGGAACAAGGCCGACTTCAGTACAAGAAGACCGACTCTTCTTACTGACTATGTTTTGAACCATTCCTGTGACACTAGTTATAGATTCTGATGGTTCACTTCAGGTTTACTGTATCCCTTGGACCTTCTTATTCGCGATGATACACAGAAATGGCATCGGAATGGAATACAAAAGGCACAATGCCGACTTAAGTACAAGAAGACTGACTCATCTTACTGTCTATGTTTTAAACCATTCCTGAGACACTAGTTATAGATTCCGATGATTCACTCCAAGTTTACTGTATCCCTTGATCCTTCATATTGCCGATGAAACACAGAAATTGCATCGGAATTAAATACAAAAGGCACAATGCCGACTTAAGTACAAGAAGACTGACTCTTCTTACTGACTATGCTTTGAACCAATCCTGTGACACTAGTTGTGGATTCCGATGCTTCACTTAACTTTTACTGTAACCCTCTGGTCTTCTTATTCACGATAAAACACAAAAATTACATCGGAATTAAATACAAAAGGCACAATGCCGACTTAAGTGCAAGAAGGCTGACTCTTCTTACTGTCTATGTTTTGAACCATTCCTGTGACACTAGTTATAGATTCCGATGCTTCACTTCAGATTTACTGTTTCCCTCTGACGTTCTTATTGACGATGGAACACAGAAATTGCGTCGGAATTAAATACAAAAGGCACAATGCCGAATTAAGTACAAGATGACTGACTCTTCTTACTGTCTATGTTTTGAATCATTCCTGTGACATTAGTTATAGATTCCGATGCTTCACTATAGGTTTACTGTATCCCTTGGACCTTCTTATTGACGATGAAACACAGAAATTGCATCAGAATTAAATAAAAAAGGCACAATGCCGACTAAGGACAAGAAGACTGTCTCTTCTTACTGTTTTGAACCATTCCTGTGACACTACTTACAGATTCCGATGCTTCTCTCCAGGTTTATCGTATCCCTTGGACCTTCTTATTGACGATGAAACACAGGAATTGCATCGGAATTAAATACAAAAGGCACAATGCCGACATAAGTACAAGAATACTGACTATGCTTACTGTCTATGTTTTGAACCATATCTGTGATACTAGTTATAGATTTCGATGCTTCACTTCAGGTTTACTGTATTCCTTGGACCTTCTTATTGACGATAAAACACAGAAATTGCATCGGAATTAAATACAATTGGCACAATGCTGACTTAAGTACAAGAAGACTGACACTTCTTACTGACTATGTTTTGAACCATTCCTGTGACACTAGTTATAGATTCTGATGCTTCACTTCAGGTTCACTGTATCCCTTGGACCTTCTTATTGGCGATGAAACACTGAAATTGCATCGGAATTAAATACAAGAGGCACAATGCCGACTTAAGTACAAGAAGACTGACTCATCTTACTGTCTATGATTTGAACCATTCCTGTGACACTAGTTATAGATTCCGATGCTTCCCTGCAGGTTTACTGTATCTCTTGGACCTTCTTATTGACGATGAAACACAGAAATTGCAACGGGATTAAATAGAAAAGGCACAATGCCGACTTAAGTACAAGAGGACTGACATTTCTTACTAACTATGGTTTGAACCCTTCCTGTGACACTAGTTATAGATTCCGATGCCTCACTTCAGGTTTACTGTATCCCTCGGACCTTCCTATTGACGATGAGACACAGAAATCGCATCGGAATTAAATAGAAAAAGCACAATGCCGACTTAAGTACAAGGAAACTGACTTATCCTACTCTCTATGTTTTTGAACCATTCCTGTGACACTTGTTATAGATTCCGATGCTTCACTCCACGTTTACTGTATCCCTTGGACCTTCTTATTGGCGATGAAACACAGAAATTGCATCGGAATTAAATACAAAAGGCAAAATGCCGACTTAAGTACTAGAAGACTGGCTCTTCTTACTGACTGCTTTGAACCATTCCTGTGACACTAGTTATAGTTTCCGATGCTTCACTTCAGGTTCACTGTATCCCTTGGACCTTCTTATTGACGATGAAACACAGAAATTTCATCGGAATTAAATAGAACAGGCTCAATACCGACTTAAGTACAAGAAGACTGACTCTTCACACTGTCTATGTTTTGAACCACTCCTGTGACACTAGTTGTAGATTCCGATGCTTCACTTCAGGTTTACTGTATCCCTCTGCTCTTCTTATTGGCGTTGAAACACAGAAATTTCATCGGAATTAAATACAAAAGGCACAATGCCGACTTAAGTACAAGAAGACTGACTCTTCTTCTGTCCATGTTTTGAACCATTCCTGTGACACTAGTTATAGATTCCGATGCTACCCTGCAGGTTTACTGTATCCCTTGGACCTTCTTATTGACGATGAAGCACAGAAATTGCATCGGAATTAAATAAAAAAGGCACAATGCCGACTTATGTACAAGAAGACTGACTCTTCTTACTGACTATGATTTTAACCATTCCTGTGACACTAGTTATAGATTCCGATGCTTCACATCAGGTTTACTGTATCCCTTGGACCTTCTTATTGACGATAAAACACAGGAATTACATGGGAATTAAATACAAATGGCATAATGCTGACTTAAGTACAAGAAGACCGACTCTTCTTACTGTCTATTTTTTTAACCATTCCAGTGACACTAGTTATAGATTCCGATGCTTCACTTCAGATTTACTGTACCCTCTGACGTTCTTATAGACGATGAAACACAGAAATTGCGTCGGAAATAAATACATAAGGCACAATGCCGAATTAAGTACAAGAAGACTTACTCTTCTTACTGTCTACGTTTTGAACTATTCCTGTGACACTAGTTATAGATTGCGATGCTTCACTCTAGTTTTACTGTATCCCTTGGACCTTCTTATTGACGATGAAACACAGAAATTGCATTGGAATTAAATACAAAAGAAACAAGGCCGACTTCAGTACAGGAAGACTGACTCTTCTTACTGACTATGTTTTGAACCATTCCTGTGACACTAGTTATAGATTCCGATGCTTCACTTAAGTTTTACTGTATCCCTCTGGTCTTCTTATTCACGATAAAACACAGAAATTACATCGGAATTAAATACAAAAGGCACAATGCCGACTTAAGTGCAAGAAGACTGACTCTTCTTACTGTCTATGTTTTGAACCATATCTGTGATACTAGTTATAGATTTCGATGCTTCACTTCAGGTTTACTGTATCCCTTGGACCTCCTTATTGACGATAAAACACAGAAATTGCATCGGAATTAAATACAATAGGCACAATGCCGACTTAAGTACAAGAAGACTGACACTTCTTACTGACTATGTTTTGAACCATTCCTGTGACACTAGTTATAGATTCTGATGCTTCACTTCAGGTTCACTGTATCCCTTGGACCTTCTTATTGGCGATGAAACACTGAAATTGCATCGGAATTAAATACAAAAGGAACAATGCCGACTTAAGTACAAGAAGACTGACTCATCTTACTGTCTATGATTTGAACCATTCCTGTGACACTAGTTATAGATTCTGATGCTTCACTTCAGGTTCACTGTATCCCTTGGACCTTCTTATTGACGATGAAACATAGAAATTGCAACGGAATTAAATAGAAAAGGCACAATGCCGACTTAAGTACAAGATGACTGACATTTCTTACTAACTATGGTTTGAACCCTTCCTGTGACACTAGTTATAGATTCCGATGCCTCACTTCAGGTTTACTGTATCCCTTGGACCTTCCTATTGACGATGAGACACAGAAATCGCATCGGAATTAAATAGAAAAAGCACAATGCCGACTTAAGTACAAGGAGACTGACTCTTCCTACTCTCTTTGTTTTGAACCATTCCTGTGACACTAGTTACAGATTCCGATGCTTCACTCCACGTTTACTGTATCCCTTGGACCTTCTTATTGACGATGAAACACAGAAATTTCATCGGAATTAAATAGATGAGGCACAATGCCGACGTAAGTACAAGAAGACTGACTCTTCTTCTGTCCATGCTTTGAACCGTTCCTGTGACACTAGTTGTAGATTCCGATGCTACCCTGCAGGTTTACTGCATCCCTTGGACCTTCTTATTGACAATGAAACACAGAAATTGCATCGGAATTAAATAAAAAAGGCACAATGCCGACTTAAGTACAAGAAGACTGACTCTTCCTACTCTCTATGTTTTGAACCATTCCTGTGACACTAGTTTTTTATTCAGATGCTTCACTTGGGGTTTACTGTATCCCTCGGACCTTCTTATGGACGATGAAACACAGAAATTGCATCGGAATGAAATACAAAAGGCACAATGCCGAATTAAGTACAAGAAGACTTACTCTTCCAACTCTCAATGTTTTGAATCATTCCTGTGTCACTAGTTATAGATTCAGATGCTTCATTTCAGGTTTACTGTATCCCTCTGACTTTCTTATTGACGATGAAACACAGTAATTGCATCGGAATTAAATAGAAAAGGCCCAATACCGACTTAAGTACAAGAAGATTGATTCTTCCTACTGTCTATGTTTTGAACCATTCCTGTGACACTAGTCATAGATTCCGATGCCTCACTTCAGGTTTACTGTATCCCTTGGACGTTCTTATTGACGATGAAACACAGAAATTGCATCGGAATTAAATACAAAAGTCACAATGCCGACTAAAGTAAAAGAAGACTGACTCATCTTACAGTCTAAGTTTTGAACCATTCTTACGACACTAGTTATAGATTCCGATGCTTCACTCCAGGTTTAATGTATCCCTTGGACCTTCATATTGTCGATGAAACACAGAAAATGCATCGGAATTAAATAAAAAAGGCACAATGCCGACGTAAGTACAAGAAGACTGACTCTTCTTACTGTCTATGTTTTGAACCATTCCTGTGACACTAGTTACAGATTCCGATGCTTCACTCCTGGTTTACTGTATCCCTTGGACGTTCTTATTGACGATGAAACACAGAAATTGCGTCAGAAATAAATACATAAGGCGCAATGCCGAATTAAGTACAAGAAGACTTACTCTTCTTACTGTCTACGCTTTGAACCATTCCTGTGACACTAGTTATAGATTCCGATGCTTCACTCTAGTTTTACAGTATCCCTTGGACCTTCTTATTGACGATGAAACACAGAAATTGCATCGGAATAAAATAAAAAAGGCACAATGCCGACATAAGTACAAGAAGACTGACTCTTCTTACTGTCTATGATTTGAACCATTCCTGTTGCATCGGAATTAAATACAAAAGGCACAATGCCGACTTAAGTACAAGAAGACTGACTCTGCTTACTGTCTATGTTTTGAACTATTTCAGTGACACTAGGTATAGGTTTCGATGCTTCAATTCAGGTTTACTGAATCCCTTGGACCTTCTTATTGACGGTGAAACACAGAAATTACATCGGAATTAAATACAAAAGGCACAATGCCGACTTAAGTACAAGAAGACTGATTCTTCTTACCTACTGTGTTTTGAACCATTCCTGTGACACTAGTAATAAATTCTGATGCTTCACTACAGGTTTACTGTATCCCTTGGACCTTCTTATTGACGATGAAACACAGAAATTGCATCGGAATGAAATACAAAATAAACAATGCCGACTTAAGTACAAGAAGACTGACTCATCTTACTGTCTATGTTTTAAACCATTCCTGTGACACTAGTTATAGATTCCGATGCTTCACTCCAGGTTTAGTGTATCCCTTGGTCCTTCATATTGACGATGAAACACAGAAATTGCATCGGAATTAAATACATTAGGCACAATGCCGACTTAAGTACAAGAAGACTGACACTTCTTACTGACTATGTTTTGAACCATTCCTGTGACACTAGTTATAGATTCTGAAGCTTCACTTCAGGTTTACTGTATCCCTTGGACGTTCTTATTGGCGATGAAACACTGAAATTTCATCGGAATTAAATACAAAAGGCACAATGCCGACTTAAGTACAAGAAGACTGACTCATCCTACTGTCTATGTTTTGAACCATTCCTGTGACACTAGTTATACATTCCGACGCTTCCCTGCAGGTTTACTGTATCGATTGGACCTTCTTATTGACGATGAAACACAGAAATTGCAACGGAATTAAATAGAAATGGCACAAAGCCGACTTAAGTATAAGAAGACGGACATTTCTTACTAACTATGGTTTGAACCTTTCCTGTGACACTAGTTATAGATTCCGATGCCTCACTTCAGGTTTACTGTATCCCTTGGACCTTCCTGTTGACGATGAGACACAGAAATCGCATCGGAATTAAATAGAAAAAGCACAATGCCGACTTAAGTACAAGGAGACTGACTCCTCCTACTCTCTATGTTTTGAACCATTCCTGTGACACTAGTTACAGATTCCGATGCTTCACTCCACGTTTACTGTATCCCTTGGACCTTCTTATTGACGATGATACACAGAAATTGCATCGGAATTAAATACAAAAGGCACAATGCCGACTTAAGTACTAGAAGACTGGCTCTTCTTACTGACTATGCTTTGAACCATTACTGTGACACTAGTTATGGTTTCCGATGCTTCACTTCAGGTTCACTGTATCCCTTGGACCTTCTTATTGACGATGAAACACAGAAATTTCATCGGAATTAAATAGAAGAGGCACAACGCCGACTTAAGTACAAGAAGACTGACTCTTCACACTGTCTATGTTTTGAACCATTCCTGTGACACTAGTTGTAGATTCCGATGCTTCACTTCAGGTTTACTGTATCCCTCTGCCCTTCTTATTGGCGTTGAAACACAGAAATTGCATCGGAATTAAATACAAAAGGCACAATGCCGACTTAAGTACAAGAAGACTGACTCTTCTTCTGTCCATGATTTGAACCATTCCTGTGACACTAGTTATAGATTCCGATGCTACCCTGCAGGTTTACTGTATCCCTTGGACCTTCTTATTGACGATGAAACACAGAAATTGCGTCGGAATTAAATAAAAATGGCACAATGCCGACTTAAGTACAAGAAGACTGACTCTTCCTACTCTCTATGCTTTGAACCATTCCTGTGACACTAGTTCTTTATTCCGATGCTTCACTTGAGGTTTAATGCATCCCTCGGACCTTCTTATGGACGATGAAACACAGAAATTGCATCGGAATGAAATACAAAAGGCACAATGCCGACTTAAGTACAAGAAGACTGACTCTTCCAACTCTCAATGTTTTGAACCATTCCTGTGACACTAGTTATAGATTCCGATGCTTCACTTTAGGTTTGCTCTATCCCTCTAACTTTCTTATTGACGATGAAACACAGAAATTGCATCGGAATTAAATAGAAAAGGCACAATACGGAATTAAGTACAAGAAGACTGTCTCTTCCTACTGTCTATGCTTTGAACCATCCCTGTGACACTAGTTGTAGATTCCGATGCTTCACTTCAGGTTTACTGTACCCCTTGGATCTTCATATTGTCGATGAAACACAGAAATTGCATCGGAAATAAATACAAGAGGCACAATGCCGACATAAGTACAAGAAGACTGACTCTTCTTACTGACTATGTTTTGAACCATTCCAGTGACACTAGTTATAGATTCCGATGCTTCGCTTCACGTTTACTGTATCCCTCTGACCTTCCTATTGACGATAAAACACAGAAATTACATCAGAATTAAATACAAAAGGCACAAGGCCGACTTAAGTACAGGAAGACTGACTCCACTTACTATGTTTTGAACCATTCCTGTGACACTAGTTATAGATTCCGATGCTTCGCTTCACGTTTACTGTATCCCTCTGACCTTCCTATTGACGATAAAACACAGAAATTACATCGGAATTAAATACAAAAGGCACAATGCCGAGTTAAGTACAAGAAGACTGACTCTTCTTACTGTCTATGTTTTGAAACATTCCTGTGTCACTAGTTATAGATTCCGATGCTTCACTCTAGGTTTACTGTACCTCTTGGACCTTCTTATTGACGGTGAAACACAGAAATTGCATCGGAATTAAATAAAAAAGGCACAATGCCGAGTTAAGTACAAGAAGACTGACTCTTCTTACTGTCTATGTTTTGAAACATTCCTGTGTCACTAGTTATAGATTCCGATGCTTCACTCTAGGTTTACTGTACCTCTTGGACCTTCTAATTGACGGTGAAACACAGAAATTGCATCGGAATTAAATAAAAAAGGCACAATGCCGAGTTAAGTACAAGAAGACTGACTCTTCTTACTGTCTATGATTTGAACCATTCCTGTGCCAGTAGTTATAGATTCCGATGCTTTACTCTAGGTTTACTGTATCCCTTGGACCTTCTTATTGACGGTGAAACACAGAAATTGCATCGGAATTAAATAAAAAAGGCACAATGCCGATTTAAGTACAATTAGACTGACTCTTCTTACTGTCTATGCTTTGAACCATTCCTGTGTCACTAGTTATAGATTCCGATGCTTCACTCTAGGTTTACTGTATCCGTTGGACCTTCTTATTGACGATGAAACACAGAAATTGCATCGGAATTAAATAGAAAAAGCACAATGCCGACTTAAGTACAAGAAGACTGACTTTTCCTACTCTCTCTGTTTTGAACCATTCCTGTGACACTAGTATTTTATTCCGATGCTTCACTTGAGGTTTTCTGTATCCCTCTGACCATCTTATGGACGATGAAACACAGAAATTGCATCGGAATGAAATACAAAAGCACAATGCCGACTTAAGTACAAGAAGACTGACTCTTCCAGCTCTCTATGCTTTGAACCATTCCTGTGGCACTAGTTATAGATTCCGATGCTTCATTTCAGGTTTACTGTATCCCTCTTACTTTCTTATTGACGATGAAACACAGAAATTGCATCGGTATTAAACAGAAAAGGCACAATACCGACTTAAGTACAAGGAGACTGACTCCCCCCTCTATCTATGTTTTGAACCATTCTTGTGACACTAGATATAGATTCCGATGCTTCACTTCAGGTTTACTGTATCCCTTGGACCTTCTTATTGACGATGGAACACAGAAATTGCATTGGATTTAAATACAAAAGGCACAATGCTGACTTAAGTACAAGAAGACTGACTCATCTTACTGTCTATGCTTTGAACCATTCCTGTGACACTAGTTTTAGATTCCGATGCTTCACTCCAGGTTTACTGTATCCCTTGGACCTTCATAATGACGATGAAACACTGAAATTGCATCGGAATTAAATACAAAAGCACAATGCCGACTTAAGTACAAGAACACTGACTCTTCTTACTGTCTATGATTTGAACCATTCCTGTGACACTAGTTTTAGATTCCGATGCTTCACTTCAGGTTTACTGTATCCCTTGGACCTTCTTATTGGCGATGAAACACAGAAATTGCATCGGAATTAAATACAAAAGGCACAATGCCGACTTAAGTACAAGAAGACAGACTCATAATACTGTCTATGTTTTGAACCATTCCTGTGAAACTAGTTGTAGATTCCGATGCTTCACTCCAGGTTTACTGTATCCCTTGGACCTTCTTATTGACGATGAAACACAGAAATTGCATCGGAATTAAATACAAAAGGCACAAGGCCGACTTAAGTACAGGAAGACTGACTCCTCTTACTATGCTTTGAACCATTCCTGTGACACTAGTTATAGATTCTGATGCTTCACTTCAGGTTTACTGTATCCCTTGGGCCTTCTTATTGGCGATGAAACACAGAAATTGCATCGGAATTAAATACAAAAGGCACAATGCCGACTTAAGTACAAGAAGACTGATTCATATTCCTGTCCATGCTTTGAACCATTCCTGTGAAACTGGTTATAGATTCCGATGCTTCACTCCTGGTTTACTGTATCCCTTGGACCTTCATATTGACGATGAAACACAGAAATTACATCGGAATTGAATACAAAAGGCACAATGCCGACTTAAGTACAAGAAGACTGACTCTTCTTACTGTCTATGCTTTAAAACCATTCCTGTGACACTAGTTATAGATTCCGATGCTTCACTTCAGATTTATTGTATCCCTCTGACGTTCTTATTGACGATGAAACACAGAAATTGCGTCGGAATTAAATGCAAAAGGCACAATGACGAGTTAAGTACAAGAAGACTGACTCTTCTTACTGTCTATGTTTTGAACCATTCCTGTGTCACTAGTTATAGATTCCGATGCTTCACTCTAGGTTTACTGTATCCCTTGGACCTTCTTATTGACGGTGAAACACAGAAATTGAATCGGAATTAAATAAAAAAGGCACAATGCCGAGTTAAGTACAAGAAGACTGACTCTTCTCACTGTCTATGTTTTGAACCATTCCTGTGTCACTAGTTATAGATTCCGATGCTTCACTCTAGGTTTACTGTATCCCTTGGACCTTCTTATTGACGGTGAAACACAGAAATTGCATCGGAATTAATAAAAAAGGCACAATGCCGATTTAAGTACAATAAGACTGACTCTTCTTACTGTCTATGCTTTGAACCATTCCTGTGTCACTAGTTATAGATTCCGATGCTTCACTCTAGGTTTACTGTATCCCTTGGACCTTCTTATTGACGATGGAACACAGAAATTGCATTGGATTTAAATACAAAAGGCACAATGCTGACTTAAGTACAAGAAGACTGACTCATCTTACTGTCTATGCTTTGAACCATTCCTGTGACACTAGTTTTAGATTCCGATGCTTCACTCCAGGTATACTGTATCCTTGGACCTTCATAATGACGATGAAACACAGAAATTGCATCGGAATTAAATTCAAAAGCACAATGCCGACTTAAGTACAAGAACACTGACTCTTCTTACTGACTATGTTTTGAACCATTCCTGTGACACTAGTTATAGTTTCCGATGCTTCACTTCAGGTTTACTGTATCCCTCTGACCTTCTTACTGACGATAAAACACAGAAATTACATAGGAAATAAATACAAAAGGCACAATGCTGACTTAAGTACAAGAAGACTGACTCTTCTTACTGTCTATGTTTTGTACCATTCCTGTGACAATAGTTACAGATTCCGACGCTTCACTTAAGATTTACTGTATCCCTCTGACGTTCTTATTGACGATGAAACACAGAAATTGCGTCGGAATTAAATACAAAAGGCACAATGCCGAATTAAGTACAAGAAGACTGACTCTTCTTTCTGTCTATGATTTGAAACATTCCTGCGACACTAGTTATGGATTCCGATGCTTCACTCTAGGTTTACTGTATCCCTTGGACCTTCTTATTGACGATGAAACACGGAAATTGCATCGGAATTAAATAAAAAAGGCACAATGCCGACTTAAGTACAAGAAGACTGATTCTTCCTACTGTCTTTGATTTGAACCATTCCTGTGACACTAGTTATAAATTACGATGCTTCACTTCAGGTTTACTGTATAACTCTGCCCTTCTTATTGACGATGAAACACAGAAATTGCATCGGAATTAAATACAAATGGCACAATGCCGACTTAACTACAAGAAGACTGACTCTGCTTTCTGTCTATGTTTTGAACCATTTCTTGTGATACTAGTTATAGATTTCGATGCTTCACTTCAGGTTTATTGTATCCCTTGGACCTTCTTATTGACGTTGAAACACAGAAATTGCATCGGAATAAATGCAAAAGGCACAATGACCACTTAAGTACAAGAAGACTGACTCTTCTTACGGACTATGTTTTGAACCATTTCTGTGACACTAGTTATAGATTCTGATGCTTCACTTCAGGTTTACTGTATCCCTTGGACCTTCTTATTAGCGATGACACACAGAAATTGCATAGGAATTAAATACAAAAGGCACAATGCCGACTTAAGTACAAGAAGACTGACTCATCTTACTGTCTATGTTTTGAACCATCCTGTGACACTAGTCATAGATTCCGATGCTTCCCTGCAGGTATACTGTATCCCTTGGCCCTTCTTTTTGTCGATGAAACACAGAAATTGCATCGGAATTAAATAGAAAAGCACAATGCCGACTTAAGTACAAAAAGACTGACGCTTCTTACTGACTATGGTTTGAACCATTCCTGTGACACTAGTTATAGATTCCGATGCTTCACTTCAGGTTTACTGTATCCCTTAGAACTTCGTATTGACGATGAGACACAGGAATCGCATCGGAATGAAATAGAAAAAGCACAATGCCGACTTAAGTACAAGAAGGCTGACTCTTCCAACTCTCTATGTTTTGAACCATTCCTGTGACACTAGTTTTTTATTCCGATGCTTCACTTGCGGTTTACTGTATCCCTCGGACCTTCTTATGGACGATGAAACACAGAAATTGCATCGGAATGAAATACAAAAGGCACAATGACGACTTAAGTACAAGAAGACTGACCCTTCCAACTCTCTATGTTTTGAACCACTCCTGTTACACTAGTTATAGATTCAGATGCTTCACTTCAGGTTTCCTGTATCCCCCTGACTTTCTTATTGACGATGAAACACAGAAATAGAATCGGAATTAAATAGAAAAGGCACAATACCGACCTAAGTACAAGAAAACTGACTCTTCCTGCTGTCAATGTTTTGAACCATTCCTGTGACACTAGTTATAGATGCTGATGCTTCACTTCAGCTTTACTGTATCCCTTGGACCTTCTTATTGGCGTTGAAACACAAAAATTGCATCGAAATTAAATACAAAAAGCACAATGCCGACTTAAGTACAAGGAGACTGACTCATCTTACTGTCTATGTTTTGAACCATTCCTTTGACACTAGTTATAGATTCCGATGCTTCACTCCAGGTTTACTGTATCGATTGGACCTTCTTATTGACGATGAAACACAGAAATTGCAACGGAATTAAATGGAAATGGCACAATGCCGACTTGAGTATAAGAAGACTGACATTTCTTACTAACTATGGTTTGAACCCTTCCTGAGACACTAGTTATAGATTCCGATGCCTCACTTCAGGTTT
Organism: Schistocerca piceifrons; assembly: GCF_021461385.2. Classification (NCBI taxonomy): domain Eukaryota; kingdom Metazoa; phylum Arthropoda; class Insecta; order Orthoptera; family Acrididae; genus Schistocerca; species Schistocerca piceifrons. The sequence continues at coordinate 75,383 of NW_025727722.1, read as the reverse complement.
ACTGTATCCCTTGGACCTTCCTGTTGACGATGAGACACAGAAAGCGCATCAGAATTAAATAGAAAAAGCACAATGCCGACTTAAGTACAAGGAGACTGACTCCTCCTACTCTCTATGTTTTGAACCATTCCTGTGACACTAGTTACAGATTCCGATGCTTCACTCCACGTTTACTGTATCCCTTGGACCTTCTTATTGACGATGATACACAGAAATTGCATCGGAATTAAATACAAAAGGCACAATGCCGACTTAAGTACTAGAAGACTGGCTCTCCTTACTGACTATGCTTTGAACCATTCCTGTGACACTAGTTATAGTTTCCGATGCTTCACTTCAGGTTCACTGTATCCCTTGGACCTTCTTATTGACGATGAGACACAGAAATTTCATCGGAATTAAATAGAAGAGGCACAATGCCGACTTAAGTACAAGAAGAGTGACTCTTCACACTGTCTATGTTTTGAACCATTCCTGTGACACTAGTTGTAGATTCCGATGCTTCACTTTAGTTTTACTGTATCCCTCTGCCCTTCTTATTGGCGTTGAAACACAGAAATTGCATCGGAATTAAATACAAAAGGCACAATGCCGACTTAAGTACAAGAAGACTGACTCTTCTTCTGTCCATGTTTTGAACCATTCCTGTGACACTAGTTATAGATTCCGATGCTACCCTGCAGGTTTACTGTATCCCTTGGACCTTCTTATTGACGATGAAACACAGAAATTGCGTCGGAATTAAATAAAAATGACACAATGCCGACTTAAGTACAAGAAGACTGGCTCTTCCTACTCTCTATGCTTTGAACCATTCCTGTGACACTAGTTCTTTATTCCGATGCTTCACTTGAGGTTTAATGTATCCCTCGGACCTTCTTATGGACGATGAAACACAGAAATTGCATCGGAATTAAATACAAAAGGCACAATGCCGACTTAAGTACAAGAAGACTGACTCTTCCAACTCTCAATGTTTTGAACCATTCCTGTGACACTAGTTATAGATTCCGATGCTTCACTTTAGGTTTGCTGTATCCCTCTGACTTTCTTATTGACGATGAAACACACAAATTGCATCGGAATTAAATGGAACAGGACCAATACCGACTTAAGTACAAGAAGATTGACTCTTCCTACTGTCTATGTTTTGAACCATTCCTGTGACACTAGTCATAGATTCCGATGCTTCACTTCAGGTTTACTGCATCCCTTGGACGTTCTTATTGACGATGAAACACAGAAATTGCATCGGAATTAAATACAAAAGTCACAATGCCGACTAAAGTAAAAGAAGACTGACTCATCTTACTGTCTATGTTTTGAACCATTCCTACGACACTAGTTATAGATTCCGATGCTTCACTCCAGGTTTACTGTATCCCTTGGACCTTCATATTGACGATGAAAGACAGAAATTGCATCGGAATTAAATAAAAAAGGCACAATGCCGACTTAAGTACAAGAAGACTGAGTCTTCTTAGTGTCTATGTTTTGAACCATTCCTGTGACACTAGTTACAGATTCCGATGCTTCACTCCAGGTTTACTGTATCCCTTGGACCTTCTTATTGACGATGAAACACAGAAATTGCATCGGAATTAAATACAAAAGGCACAATGCCAAGTTAAGTACAAGAAGTCTGGCTCTTCTTACTGACTATGCTTTGAACCATTCCTGTGACACTAGTTATCGATTCCGATGCTTCACTTCAGATTCACTGTATTCCTTGGACCTTCTTATTGGCGATGAAACACAGAATTTGCATCGGAATTAAATAGAAAAGGCACAATGCCGACTTAAGTACAAGAAGACTGATTCTTCCTACTGTCTATGTTTTGAACAACTCCTGTGACACTAGTTATAGATTCCGATGATTTACTACAGGTTTACTGTATCCCACGGACCTTCTTATGGACGATGAAACACAGATATTGCATCGGATTGAAATACAAAAGGCAAAATGCCGACTTAAGTACAAGAAGACTGACTCTTCCAACTCTCTATGTTTTGAACCATTCCTGTGACACTAGTTATAGATTCCGATGCTTCACTTCAGGTTTGCTCTATCCCTCTAACTTTCTTATTGACGATGAAACACAGAAATTGCATCGGAATTAAATACAAAAGGCACAATGCCGACTTAAGTACAAGAAGACTGACTCATATTACTGTCTATGTTTTGAACCATTCCTGTGAAACTAGTTGTAGATTCCGATGCTTCACTCCAGGATTACTGTATCCCTTGGACCTTCTTTTTGACGATGAAACACAGAAATTGCATCGGAATTAAATACAAAAGGCACAAGGCCGACTTAAGTACAGGAAGACTGACTCCTCTTACTATGTTTTGAACCATCCCTGTGACACTAGTTATAGATTCTGATGCTTCACTTCAGGTTTACTGTATCCCTTGGACCTTCTTATTGGCGATGAAACACAGAAATTGCATCGGAATTAAATACAAAAGGCACAATGCCGACTTAAGTACAAGAAGACTGACTCATATTCCTGTCCATGCTTTGAACCATTCCTGTGAAACTAGTTATAGATTCCGATGCTTCACTCCAGGTTTACTGTATCCCTTGGACCTTCATATTGACGATGAAACACAGAAATTACATCGGAATTGAATACAAAAGGCACAATGCCGACTTAAGTACAAGAAGACTGACTCTTCTTACTGTCTATGCTTTAAACCATTCCTGTGACACTAGTTATAGATTCCGATGCTTCACTTCAGATTTATTGTATCCCTCTGACGTTCTTATTGACGATGAAAAACAGAAATTGCGTCGGAATTAAATGCAAAAGGCACAATGCCGAGTTAAGTACAAGAAGACTGACTCTTCTTACTGTCTATGTTTTGAACCATTCCTGTGTCACTAGTTATAGATTCCGATGCTTCACTCTAGGTTTACTGTATCCCTTGGACCTTCTTATTGACGGTGAAACACAGAAATTGCATCGGAATTAAATAAAAAAGGCACAATGCCGAGTTAAGTACAAGAAGACTGACTCTTCTGACTGTCTATGTTTTGAACCATTCCTGTGTCACTAGTTATAGATTCCGATGCTTCTCTCTAGGTTTACTGTATCCCTTGGACCTTCTTATTGACGCTGAAAGACAGAAATGGCATCGGAATTAAATAAAAAAGGCACAATGCCGATTTAAGTACAATAAGACTGACCCTTCTTACTGTCTATGCTTTGAACCATTCCTGTGTCACTAGTTATAGATTCCGATGCTTCACTCTAGGTTTACTGTATCCGTTGGACCTTCTTATTGACGATGAAACACAGAAATTGCATCGGAATTAAATAGAAAAATCACAATGCCGACTTAAGTACAAGAAGACTGACTTTTCCTACTCTCTATGTTTTGAACCATTCCTGTGACACTAGTATTTTATTCCGATGCTTCACTTGAGGTTTACTGTATCCCTCTGACCATCTTATGGACGATGAAACACAGAAATTGCATCGGAATGAAATACAAAAGCACAATGCCGACTTAAGTACAAGAAGACTGACTCTTCCAGCTCTCTATGCTTTGAACCATTCCTGTGGCACTAGTTATAGATTCCGATGCTTCATTTCAGGTTTACTGTATCCCTCTTACTTTCTTATTGACGATGAAACACAGAAATTGCATCGGTATTAAACAGAAAATGCACAATACCGACTTAAGTACAAGGAGACTGTCTCTTCCCACTATCTATGTTTTGAACCATTCTTGTGACACTAGATATAGATTCCGATGCTTCACTTCAGGTTTACTGTATCCCTTGGACCTTCTTATTGACGATGGAACACAGAAATTGCATTGGATTTAAATACAAAAGGCACAATGCTGACTTAAGTACAAGAAGACTGACTCATCTTACTGTCTATGCTTTGAACCATTCCTGTGACACTAGTTTTAGATTCCGATGCTTCACTCCAGGTTTACTGTATCCCTTGGACCTTCATAATGACGATGAAACACAGAAATTGCATCTGAATTAAATACAAAAGCACAATGCCGACTTAAGTACAAGAACACTGACTCTTCTTACTGACTATGTTTTGAACCATTCCTGTGACACTAGTTATAGTTTCCGATGCTTCACTTCAGGTTTACTGTATCCCTCTGACCTTCTTACTGACGATAAAACACAGAAATTACATCGGAAATAAATACAAAAGGCACAATGCTGACTTAAGTATAGGAAGACTGACTCTTCTTACTGTCTATGTTTTGTACCATTCCTGTGACAATAGTTACAGATTCCGATGCTTCACTTCAGATTTACTGTATCCCTCTGACGTTCTTATTGACGATGAAACACAGAAATTGCGTCGGAATTAAATACAAAAGGCACAATGTCGAATTAAGTACAAGAAGACTGACTCTTCTTACTGTCTATGTTTTGAAACATTCCTGCGACACTAGTTATGGATTCCGATGCTTCACTCAAGGTTTACTGCATCCCTTGGACCTTCTTATTGACGATGAAACACGGAAATTGCATCCGAATTAAATGAAAAAGGCACAATGTCGACTTAAGTACAAGAAGACTGATTCTTCCTACTGTCTTTGATTTGAACCATTCCTGTGACACTAGTTATAAATTACGATGCTTCACTTCAGGTTTACTGTATAACTCTGCCCTTCTTATTGACGATGAAACACAGAAATTGCATCGGAATTAAATACAAAAGGCACAATGCCGACTTAACTACAAGAAGACTGACTCTGCTTTCTGTCTATGTTTTGAACCATTTCTTGTGATACTAGTTATAGATTTCGATGCTTCACTTCAGGTTTATTGTATCCCTTGGACCTTCTTATTGACGATGAAACACAGAAATTGCATCGGAATTAAATACAAAAGGCACAATGACCACTTAAGTACAAGAAGACTGACTCTTCTTACGGACTATGTTTTGAACCATTTCTGTGACACTAGTTATAGATTCTGATGCTTCACTTCAGGTTTACTGTATCCCTTGGACCTTCTTATTCGCGATGAAACACAGAAATTGCATAGGAATTAAATACAAGAGGCACAATGCCGACTTAAGTACAAGAAGACTGACTCATCTTAATGTCTATGTTTTGAACCATCCTGTGACACTAGTCATAGATTCCGATGCTTCCCTGCAGGTATACTGTATCCCTTGGCCCTTCTTTTTGTCGATGAAACACAGAAATTGCATCGGAATTAAATAGAAAAGGCACAATGCCGACTTAAGTACAAAAAGACTGACGCTTCTTACTGACTATGTTTTGAACCATTCCTGTGACACTAGTTATAGATTCCGATGCTTCACTTCAGGTTTACTGTATCCCTTAGAACTTCGTATTGACGATGAGACACAGAAATCGCATCGGAATGAAATAGAAAAAGCACAATGCCGACTTAAGTACAAGAAGGCTGACTCTTCCTACTCTCTATGTTTTGAACCATTCCTGTGACACTAGTTTTTTATTCCGATGCTTCACTTGCGGTTTACTGTATCCCTCGGACCTTCTTATGGACGATGAAACACAGAAATTGCATCGGAATGAAATACAAAAGGCACAATGACGACTTAAGTACAAGAAGACTGACCCTTCCAACGCTCTATGTTTTGAACCATTCCTGTTACACTAGTTATAGATTCAGATGCTTCACTTCAGGTTTCCTGTATCCCCCTGACTTTCTTATTGACGATAAAACACAGAAATAGAATCGGAATTAAATAGAAAAGGCACAATACCGACCTAAGTACAAGAAAACTGACTCTTCCTACTGTCTATGTTTTGAACCATTCCTGTGACACTAGTTATAGATGCTGATGCTTCACTTCAGCTTTACTGTATCCCTTGGACCTTCTTATGGGCTTTGAAACACAGAAATTGCGTCGGAATTAAATACAAAAGGCACAATGCCGAATTACGTACAAGAAGACTGACTCTTCTTACTGTCTATGTTTTGAACCATTCCTGCGACACTAGTTATAGATTCCGATGCTTCATTTCAGGTTAACTGTATCCCTCTGACTTTCTTATTGACGATGAAACACAGAAATTGCATCGGTATTATACAGAAAAGGCACAATACCGACTTAAGTACAAGGAGACTGACTCTTCCCACTATCTATGTTTTGAACCATTCCTGTGACACTAGTTATACATTCCGAAGCTTCACATCAGGTTTACTGTATCCCTTGGACCTTCTTATTGACGATGAAACACAGAAATAGCATCGGAATTAAATACAAAAGGCACAATGACCACTTAAGTACAAGAAGACTGACTCTTCTTACGAAGTATGTTTTGAACCATTCCTGTGACACTAGTTATAGATTCTGATGCTTCACTCCAGGTTTACTGTAACCCTTGGACCTTCTTATTAGCGATGAAACACAGAAATTGCATAGGAATTAAGTACAAAAGGCACAATGCCGACTTAAGTACAAGAAGACTGACTCATCTTACTGTCTATGTTTGAACCATTCCTGTGACACTAGTTATAGAATCCGATGCTTCCCTGCAGGTATACTGTATCCCTTGGCCCTTCTTTTTGACGATGAAACACAGAAATTGCACCGGAATTAAATAGAGATGGCACAATGCCGACTTAAGTACAAAAAGACTGACGCTTCTTACTGACTATGTTTTGAACCATTCCTGTGACACTAGTTATAGATTCCGATGCTTCATTTCAGGTTTACCGTATCCATTGGACCTTCATATTGACTATGAAACACACAAATTGCATCGGAATTAAATACAAAAGGCACAATGCCGACTTAAGTACAAGAAGACTGTGACTCTTCTCACTGACTATGTTTTGAACCATTCCTGTGACACTACTTATAGATTCCGATGCTTCACTTCAGGTTTACTGTATCCCTCTGACCTTCTTGTTGACGATTAAACACAGATATTACATCGGAATTAAATACAAAAATCACAATGCCGACTTAAGTACAAGAAGACTGATTCTTCTTACTGTCTATGTTTTGAACCATTCCTGTGACACTAGTTATAGATTCCGATGCTTCACTTCAGATTTACTGTATCCCTCTGACGTTCTTATTGACGATGAAACACAGAAATTGCGTCGGAATTTAATACAAAAGGCACAATGCCAACTTAAGTACAAGAAGACTGACTCTTCTTACTGTCTATGCTTTGAACCATTCCTGTGACACTAGTTACAGATTCCGATGCTTCACTCCAGGTTTACTGTTTCCCTTGGACCTTCTTACTGACGATGAAACACAGAAATTGCATCGGAATTAAATTCAAAAGGCACAATGCCGTCTTAAGTACAAGAAGACTGGCTCTTCTTACTGACTATGCTTTGAACCATTCCTGTGAGACTAGTTACAGATTCCGATGCTTCACTTTAGGTTCACCGTATCCCTTGGACCTTCTTATTGACGATGAAACACAGAAATTTCATCGGAATTAAATAGAAAAGGCACAATGCCGACTTATGTACAAGAAGACTGATTCATCCTACTGTCTATGTTTTGAACCATTCCTGTGACACTAGTTATAGATTCCGATGCTTCACTTCATGTTTACTGTTTCCCTCTGCCCTTCTTATTGATGATGAAACACAGAAATTGCATCGGAATTAAATACAAAATGCACAATGCCGTCCCAAGTACAAGAAGACTAACTCTTCGACCTGTCTATGATTTGAACCGTTCCTGTGACACTAGTTACAGATTCCGATGCTTCACTCCAGGTTTACTGTATCCCTTGGACCTTCTTATTGACGATGAAACAGAGAAATTGCATCGGAATTAAATAGAAAAGGCACAATGCCGACTTAAGTACAAGAAGACTGACTCTTCTTACTGTCTATGTTTTGAACCATTCCTGTGACACTAGTTATAGATTTCGATGCTTCACTTCAGGTTTATTGTATCCCTTGGACCATCTTATTGACGATGAAACACAGAAATTGCATCGGAATTAAATACAAAAGGCACAATGCCCACTTAAGTACAAGAAGACTCGCTCTTCTTCCTGACTATATTTTGAACCATTCCTGTGACACTAGTTACAGATTCTGATGCTTCACTCCAGGTTTACTGTATCCCTTGGACCTTCTTATTAGCTATGAAACACAGAAATTGCATAGGAATCAAATATAAAAGGCACAATGCCGATTTAAGTACAAGAAGGCTGACTCATCTTCCTGTCTATGATTTGATCCATTCCTGTGACACTAGTTATAGATTCCGATGCTTCCCTGCAGGTTTACTGTATCCCTTGGCCCTTCTTTTTGACGATAAAGCAGAAATTGCATCGGAATTAAATAGAAAAGGCACAATGCCGACTTAAGTACAAAAAGACTGACGCTTCTTACTGACTATGTTTTGAACCATTCCTGTGACACTAGTTATAGATTCCGATGCTTCACTTCAGGTTTACTGTATCCCCTAGACCTTCCTATTGACGATGAGACACAGAAATCGCATTGGAATGAAATAGAAAAAGAACAATGCCGACTTAAGTACAAGAAGACTGACTCTTCCAACTCTCTATGCTTTTAACCATTCCTGTGACACTAGTTTTTTATTCCGATGCTTCACTTGAGGTTTACTGTATCCCTCGGACCTTCTTATGGACGATGAAACACAGAAATTACATCGGAATGAAATACAAAAGGCACAATGCCGACTTAAGTACAAGAAGACTGACTCTTCCAACTCTCTATGTTTTGAACCATTCCTGTGACACAAGTTATAGATTCAGATGCTTCACTTCCGGTTTACTGTATCCCTCTGACTTTCTTATTGACGATGAAACACAGATATAGCATCGGAATTAAATAGAAAAGGCACAATACCGACCTAAGTGCAAGAAGACAGACTCTTCCTACTGTCTATGTTTTGAACTATTCCTGTGACACTAGTTATAGATTCCGATGCTTCACTTCAGGTTTACTGTATCCCTTGGACCTTCTTATTAACGATGAAACACACAAATTGCATCGGAATTAAATACAAAAGGCACAATTGCGACTTAAGTACATGAAGACTGACTCATCTTACTGTCTATGTTTTGAACCGTTCCTTTGACACCAGTTATAGATTCCGATGCTTCACTCCAGGTTTACTGTATCCCTTGGACCTTCATATTGACGATGAAACACAGAAATTGCATCGGAATTAAATACAAAAGGCACAATGCCGACTTAAGTACAAGAAGACTGTGACTCTTCTTACTGACTATGTTTTGAATCATTCCTGTGACACTAGTTATAGATTCCGATGCTTCACTTCACGTTTACTGAATTCCTCTGACCTTCTTATTGACGATAAAACACAGAAATTTCATCGGAATTAAATAAAAAAGGCCCAATGTCGAATTAAGTACAAGAAGACTGACTCTTCTTACTGTCTATGCTTTGAACCATTCCTGCGACACTAGTTATAGATTCCGATGCTTCGCTCTAGGTTTACTGTATCCCTTGGACCTTCTTATTGACGATGAAACACAGAAATTGCATCGGAATTAAATAAAAAAGGCACAATGTCGACTTAAGTACAAGAAGACTGACTCTTCTTACTGACTATGTTTTGAACCATTCCTGTGTCACTAGTTTTTTAATCCGATTCTTCACTTGACGTTTACTGTATCCCTCGGACTTTCTTATGGACGATGAAACACAGAAATTGCATCGGAATGAAATGCAAAAGCCACAATTCCGACTTAAGTACAAGAAGACTGAATCTTCCAAATCTCTATGTTTTGAACCATTCCTGTGACACTAGTTATAGATTCCGATGTTTCATTTCAGGTTTACTGTATCCCTTGGACCTTCTTATTGACGATGAAACACAGAAACTGCATCGGAATTAAATACAAAAGGCACAATGTCGACTTAAGTACAAGAAGAATGACTCTTGCAACTGTCTATGTTTTGAACCATTCGTGTGACACTAGTTATAGATTCCGATGCTTCACTTTAGGTTTACTGTATCCCTCTGACCTTCTTATTGACGATGAAACACAGAAATTGCATAGGAATTAAATAGAAAAGACACAATACCGACTTAACTAAAGGAAGACTGACTCTTCTTACTGACTATGTTTTGAACCATTCATGTGGCACTAGTTACAGATTCCGATTCTTAACTTGGGGATTACTGTATCCCACTGAGCTTCTTAGTGACGATGAAACACAGAAATTGCATCGGAATGAAATACAAAAAGCACAATCCCGAATTAAGTACAAGAAGACTGACTCTTCTTACTGTCTATGTTTGAACCTTTACTGTGACACTAGTTATAGATTCCGATGATTCACTTCAGTTTTACTGTATCCCTCTGACCTTCTTATTGACGATGAAACACAGAAATTGCTTCAGAATTAAATACATAAGGCACAATGCCGAATTAAGTACAAGAAGACTGACTCTTCTTACTGTCTATGTTTTGAACCATTCCTGTGACATTAGTTATAGACTACGATGCTTCACTCCAGGTTTACTGTATCCCTTGGACCTTCTTATTGACGATGAAACACAGAAATTGCATCGGAATTAAATACAAAAGGCACAATGCCGATTTAAGTAAAAGAAGTCTGACTCTTATTACTGTCTATGTTTTCAACCATTCCTGTGACACTAGTTATAGTTTCCGATGCATCACTCCAGGAGTACTGTATCCCTTGGACCCTCTTATTAACAATGAATCACAGAAATTGCATCAGAATTAAAAAGAAAAGGCACAATGATGACTTAAGTACATGAAGACTGACTCTTCTTACTGACTATGTTTTGAACCATTCCTGTGACACTAGTTATAGATTCTGATGCTTCACTTCAGGTTTACTGTATCCCTTGGACCTTCTTATTGACGATAAGACACAGAAATTGCATCGGAATTAAATACAAAGGCACAATACCGACTTAAGTACAAGAAGACTGACTCCTCTTACTGACTATGTTTTGAACCATTCCAGTGACACTAGTCATAGATTCCGATGCTTTACTTCAGGATTACTGTATACCTCGGACCTTCTTATTGACAATGAAACACAGAAATTGCATAGGAATTAAATACAAAAAGCACAATGCCGTCTTAAGTACAAGAAGACAGACTCTTCTTACTGTCTATGTATTGAACCATGCCTGTGACACTAGTTACAGATTCCGATGCTTCACTACAGGTTTAATGTATCCCTTGGACCTTCTTATTGACGATGAAACACGGAAATTGCATCGGAATTAAAAACAATAGGCACAATGCCGACTTAAGTACGAGAAGACTGACTCTTCTTACTGACTATGTTTTGAACCATTCCTGTGTCACTAGTTTTATAATCCGATGCTTCACTTGACGTTTACTGTATCCCTCGGACCTTCGTATGGACGATGAAACACAGAAATTGCATCGGAATGAAATACAAAAGCCACAATTCCGACTTAAATACAAGAAGACTGAATCTTCCAAATCTCTATGTTTTGAACCATTCCTGTGACACTAGTTACAGATTCCGATGCTTCACTTCAGGTTTACTGTATCCCTTGGACCTTCTTATTAGCGATGAAACACAGAAATTGCATAGGAATTAAATACAAAAGGCACAATGCCGACTTAAGTACAAGAAGACTGACTCATCTTTCTGTATATGTTTTGAACCATCCTGTGACACTAGTCATAGATTCCGATGCTTCCCTGCAGGTATACTGTATCCCTTGGCCCTTCTTTTTGTCGATGAAACACAGAAATTGCATCGGAATTAAATAGAAAAGGCACAATGCCGACTTAAGTACAAAAAGACTGACGCTTCTTACTGACTATGTTTTGAACCATCCCTGGGACACTAGTTATAGATTCCGATGCTTCACTTCAGGTTTACTGTATCCCTTGGAACTTCATATTGACGATGAGACACAGAAATCGCATCGGAATGAAATAGAAAAAGCACAATGCCGACTTAAGTACAAGAAGGCTGACTCTTCCACCTCTCTATGTTTTGAACCATTCCGGTGACACTAGTTTTTTATTCCGATGCTTCACTTGCGGTTTACTGTATCCCTCGGACCTTCTTATGGACGATGAAACACAGAAATTGCATCGGAATGAAATACAAAAGGCACAATGACGACTTAAGTACAAGAAGACTGACCCTTCCAACTCTCTATGATTTGAACCATTCCTGTTACACTAGTTATAGATTGAGATGCTTCACTTCAGGTTTACTGTATCCCCCTGACTTTCTTATTGACGATGAAACACAGAAATGGAATCGGAATAAAATAGAAAAGGCACAATACCGACCTAAGTACAAGAAAACTGACTCTTCCTACTGTCTATGTTTTGAACCATTCCTGTGACACTAGTTATAGATGCTGATGCTTCACTTCAGGTTTACTGTATCCCTTGGACCTTCTTATTGGCGTTGAGACACAGAAATTGCATCGAAATTAAATACAAAAGGCACAATGCCGACTTAAGTACAAGGAGACTGACTCATCTTACTGTCTATTTTTTGAACCATTCCTTTGACACTAGTTATAGATTCCGATGCTTCACTCCAGGTTTACTGTATCCCTTGGACCTTTACATTGACGATGAAACACAGAAATTGCGTCGGAATTAAATACAAAAGGCACAATGCCGAATTACGTACAAGAAGACTGACTCTTCTTACTGTCTATGTTTTGAACCTTTCCTGCGACACTAGTTATAGATTTTAGGTTTACTGTATCCCTCTGACTTTCTTATTGACGATGAAACACAGAAATTGCATCGGTATTAAACAGAAAAGGCACAATACCGACTTAAGTACAAGGAGACTGACTCTTCCCACTATCTATGTTTTGAACCATTCCTGTGACACTAGATATAGATTCCGATGCTTCACTTCAGGTTTACTGTATCCCTTGGACCTTCTTATTGACGATGGAACACAGAAATTGCATTGGAATTAAATACAAAAAGCACAATGCTGACTTAAGTACAAGAAGACTGACTCATCTTACTGTCTATGCTTTGAACCATTCCTGTGACACTAGTTTTAGATTCCGATGCTTCACTCCAGGTTTACTGTATCCCTTGGACCTTCATAATGACGATGAAACACAGAAATTGCATCGGAATTAAATACAAAAGCACAATGCCGACTTAAGCACAAGAACACTGACTCTTCTAACTGACTATGATTTGAACCATTCCTGTGACACTAGTTATAGTTTCCGATGCTTCACTTCAGGTTTACTGTATCCCTCTGACCTTCTTACTGACGATAAAACACAGAAATTACATCGGAAACAAATACAAAAGGCACAATGCTGACTTAAGTACAAGAAGACTGACTCTTCTTACTGTCTATGTTTTGTGCCATTCCTGTGACAATAGTTACAGATTCCGATGCTTCACTTCAGATTTACTGTATCCCTCTGACGTTCTTATTGACGATGAAACACAGAAATTGCGTCGGAATTTAATACAAAAGGCACAATGCCGAATTAAGTACAAGAAGACTGGCTCTTCTTACTGTCTATGTTTTGAAACATTCCTGCGACACTAGTTATGGATTCCGATGCTTCACTTCAGGTTCACTGTATCCCTTGGACCTTCTTATTGAGGATGAAACACAGAAATAGCATCGGAATTAAACACAAAAGGCACAATGACCACTTAAGTACAAGAAGACTGACTCTTCTTACGAACTATGTTTTGAACCTTTCCTGTGACACTAGTTAGAGATTCTGATGCTTCACTCCAGGTTTACTGTATCCCTTGGACCTTTACATTGACGATGAAACACAGAAATTGCATCGGAATTAAATACAAAAGGCACAGTGCCGACTTAACTACAAGAAGACTGACTCTGCTTTCTGTCTATGTTTTGAACCATATCTTGTGATACTAGTTATAGATTTCGATGCTTCACTCCAGGTTTACTGTATCCCTTGGACCTTCTTATTGACGATGAAACACAGAAAATGCATCGGAATTAAATACAAAAGGCACAATGACGACTTAAGTACAAGTAGACTGGCTCTTCTTAAAGGCTATGCTTTGAACCATTCCTGTGACACTAGTTATAGATTCCGATGCTTCACTTCAGGTTCACTGTATCCCTTGGACCTTCTTATTGAGGATGAAACACAGAAATAGCATCGGAATTAAACACAAAAGGCACAATGACCACTTAAGTACAAGAAGACTGACTCTTCTTACGAACTATGTTTTGAACCTTTCCTGTGACACTAGTTAGAGATTCTGATGCTTCACTCCAGGTTTACTGTATCCCTTGGACCTTTACATTGACGATGAAACACAGAAATTGCATCGGAATTAAATACAAAATTCACAATGCCGACTTAAGTACAAGAAGACTGTGGCTCTTCTCACTGACTATGTTTTGAACCATTCCTGTGACACTAGTTATAGATTCCGATGCTTCACTTCAGGTTTACTGTATCCCTCTGACCTTCTTGTTGACGCTTAAACACAGAAATTACATCGGAATTAAATAGAAACAGCACAATGCCGACATAAGTACTAGAAGACTCACTCTTCCTACTCTCTATGTTTTGAACCATTCCTGTAACATTAGTTATAGACTACGATGCTTCACTCCAGGTTTACTGTATCCCTTGGACCTTCTTATTAACGATGAAACACAGAAATTGCATCGGAATTAAATACAGAAGGCACAATGCCGATTTAAGTAAAAGAAGTCTGACTCTTCTTACTGTCTATGTTTTCAACCATTCCTGTGACGCTAGTTATAGATTCCGATGCATCACTCCAGGTGTACTGTATCCCTTGGACCCTCTTAATAACAATGAATCACAGAAATTGCATCAGAATTAGAAAGGAAAGGCACAATGATGACTTAAGTACATGAAGACTGACTCTTCTTACTGACTATGTTTTGAACCATTCCTGTGACACTAGTTATAGATTCTGATGCTTCACTTCAGGTTTACTGTATCCCTTGGACCCTCTTATTGACGATGAAACACAGAAATTGCATCGGAATTAAATACAAAGGCACAATACCGACTTAAGTACAAGAAGACTGACTCCTCTTACTGACTATGTTTTGAACCATTCCAGTGACACTAGTCATAGATTCCGATGCTTTACTCAGGGTTACTGTATACCTCGGACCTTCTTATTGACAATGAAACACAGAAATTGCATAGGAATTAAATACAAAAAGCACAATGCCGACTTAAGTACAAGAAGACAGACTCTTCTTACTGTCTATGTATTGAACCATGCCTGCGACACTAGTTACAGATTCCGATGCTTCACTCCAGGTTTACTGTATCCCTTGGACCTTCTTATTGACGATGAAACACGGAAATTGCATCGGAATTAAAAACAATAGGCACAATGCCGACTTAGGTACAAGAAGACAGACTCTTCTTACTGTCTATGTATTGAACCATGCCTGTGACACTAGTTATAGATTCCGATGCTTCACTTCAGGTTCACTGTATCCCTTGGACCTTCTTATTGACGATGAAACACAGAAATAGCATCGGAATTAAATCCAAAAGGCACAATGACCACTTAAGCACAAGAAGACTGACTCTTCTTACGAACTATGTTTTGAACCATTCCTGTGACACTAGTTATAGATTCTGATGCTTCACTTCAGGTTTACTGTATCCCTTGGACCTTCTTATTAGCGATAAACACAATAATTGCTTAGGAATTAAATACAAAAGGCACAATGCCGACTTAAGTACAAGAAGACTGAGTCATTTTACTGTCTATGATTTGAACCATTCCTGTGACACTAGTTATAGATTCCGATGATTCCCTGCAGGTATACTGTATCCCTTGGCCCTTCTTTTTGACTATGAAACACAGAAATTGCACCGGAATTAAATAGAGATGGCACAATGCCGTCTTAAGAACAAAAAGACTGACGGTTCTTACTGACTATGTTTTGAACCATTCCTGTGACACTAGCTATAGATTCCGATGCTTCACTTCAGGTTTACCGTATCCATTGGACCTTCATATTGACTATGAAACACACAAATTGCATCGGAATTAAATACAAAAGGCACAATTGCGACTTAAGTACATGAAGACTGACTCATCTTACTGTCAATGTTTTGAACCATTCCTTTGAGACTAGTTATAGATTCCGATGCTTCATTCCAGGTTTACTGTATCCCTTGGACCTTTACATTGACGATGAAACACAGAAATTGCATCGGAATTAAATACAAAATTCACAATGCCGACTTAAGTACAAGAAGACTGTGACTCTTCTCACTGACTATGTTTTGAACCATTCCTGTGACACTAGTTATAGATTCCGATGCTTCACTTCAGGTTTACTGTATCCCTCTGACCTTCTTGTTGACGATTAAACACAGAAATTACATCGGAATTAAATACAAAAGGCACAATGCCGACTTAAGTATAAGAAGACTGACTCTTCTTACTGTCTATGTTTTGAACCATTCCTGTGACACTAGTTATAGATTCCGATGCTTCACTTCAGATTTACTGTATCCCTCTGACGTTCTTATTGACGATGAAACACAGAAATTGCGTCGGAATTAAATGCAAAAGGCACAATGCCAACTTAAGTACAAGAAGACTGACTCTTCTTACTGTCATTGCCTTGAACCATTCCTGTGACACTAGTTACAGATTCCGATGCTTCACTCCAGGTTTACTGTTTCCCTTGGACCTTCTTATTGACGATGAAACACGGAAATTGCATCGGAATTAAAAACAATAGGCACAATGCCGACTTAGGTACAAGAAGACAGACTCTTCTTACTGTCTATGTATTGAACCATGCCTGTGACACTAGTTATAGATTCCGATGCTTCACTTCAGGTTCACTGTATCCCTTGGACCTTCTTATTGACGATGAAACACAGAAATAGCATCGGAATTAAATCCAAAAGGCACAATGACCACTTAAGCACAAGAAGACTGACTCTTCTTACGAACTATGTTTTGAACCATTCCTGTGACACTAGTTATAGATTCTGATGCTTCACTTCAGGTTTACTGTATCCCTTGGACCTTCTTATTAGCGATAAACACAATAATTGCTTAGGAATTAAATACAAAAGGCACAATGCCGACTTAAGTACAAGAAGACTGAGTCATTTTACTGTCTATGATTTGAACCATTCCTGTGACACTAGTTATAGATTCCGATGATTCCCTGCAGGTATACTGTATCCCTTGGCCCTTCTTTTTGACTATGAAACACAGAAATTGCACCGGAATTAAATAGAGATGGCACAATGCCGTCTTAAGAACAAAAAGACTGACGGTTCTTACTGACTATGTTTTGAACCATTCCTGTGACACTAGCTATAGATTCCGATGCTTCACTTCAGGTTTACCGTATCCATTGGACCTTCATATTGACTATGAAACACACAAATTGCATCGGAATTAAATACAAAAGGCACAATTGCGACTTAAGTACATGAAGACTGACTCATCTTACTGTCAATGTTTTGAACCATTCCTTTGAGACTAGTTATAGATTCCGATGCTTCATTCCAGGTTTACTGTATCCCTTGGACCTTTACATTGACGATGAAACACAGAAATTGCATCGGAATTAAATACAAAATTCACAATGCCGACTTAAGTACAAGAAGACTGTGACTCTTCTCACTGACTATGTTTTGAACCATTCCTGTGACACTAGTTATAGATTCCGATGCTTCACTTCAGGTTTACTGTATCCCTCTGACCTTCTTGTTGACGATTAAACACAGAAATTACATCGGAATTAAATACAAAAGGCACAATGTCGACTTAAGTACGAGAAGACTGACTCTGCTTTCTGCCTATGTTTTGAACCATTTCTGTGATACTAGTTATAGATTTCGATGCTTCACTTCAGGTTTATTGTATCCCTTGGACCATCTTATTGACGATGAAACACAGAAATTGCATCGGAATTAAATACAAAAGGCACAATGCCCACTTAAGTACAAGAAGACTGGCTCTTCTTCCTGACTATATTTTGAACCATTCCTGTGACACTAGTTACAGATTCTGATGCTTCACTCCAGGTTTACTGTATCCCTTGGACCTTCTTATTAGCTATGAAACACAGAAATTGCATAGGAAACAAATATAAAAGGCACAATGCCGATTTAAGTACAAGAAGGCTGACTCATCTTCCTGTCTATGGTTTGATCCATTCCTGTTACACTAGTTATAGATTCCGATGCTTCCCTGCAGGTTTACTGTATCCCTTGGCCCTTCTTTTTGACGATGAAACACAGAAATTGCATCGGAATTAAATAGAAAAGGCACAATGCCGACTTAAGTACAAAAAGACTGACGCTTCTTACTGACTATGTTTTGAACCATTCCTGTGACACTAGTTATAGATTCCGATGCTTCACTTCAGGTTTACTGTATCCCCTAGACCTTCCTATTGACGATGAGACACAGAAATCGCATTGGAATTAAATAGAAAAAGAACAAAGCCGACTTAAGTACAAGAAGACTGACTCTTCCAACTCTCAATGCTTTGAACCATTCCTGTGACGCTAGTTTTTTATTCCGATGCTTCACTTGAGGTTTACTGTATCCCTCGGACCTTCTTATGGACGATGAAACACAGAAATTACATCGGAATGAAATACAAAAGGCACAATGCCGACTTAAGTACAAGAAGACTGACTCTTCCAACTCTCTATGTTTTGAACCATTCCTGTGACACAAGTTATAGATTCAGATGCTTCACTTCCGGGTTACTGTATCCCTCTGACTTTCTTATTGGCGATGAAACACAGATATAGCATCGGAATTAAATAGAAAAGGCACAATACCGACCTAGGTGCAAGAAGACAGACTCTTCCTACTGTCTATGTGTGAACTATTCCTGTGACACTAGTTATAGATTCCGATGCTTCACTTCAGGTTTACTGTATCCCTTGGACCTTCTTATTGACGATGAAACACACAAATTGCATCGGAATTAAATACAAAAGGCACAATTGCGACTTAAGTACATGAAGACTGACTCATCTTACTGTCTATGTTTTGAACCATTCCTGTGACACTAGTTATAGATTCTGATGCTTCACTTCAGGTTTACTGTATCCCTTGGACCTTCTTATTGGCGTTGAAACACAGAAATTGCATCGAAATTAAATACAAAAGTCACAATGCCGACATATGTACAAGAAGACTGACTCATCTTACTGTCTATGTTTTGAACCATTCCTTTGACACTAGTTATAGATTCCGATGCTTCACTCTAGGTTTACTGTATCCCTTGGACCTTCATATTGACGATGAAACACAGAAATTGCATCGGAATTAAATACAAAAGGCACAATGGCGACTTAAGTACAAGAAGACTGTGACTCTTCTTACTGACTATGTTTTGAAACATTCCTGTGACACTAGTTATAGATTCCGATGCTTCACTTCACGTTTACTGAATTCCTCTGACCTTCTTATTGACGATAAAACACAGAAATTTCATCGGAATTACATACAAACGGCACAATGCCGACATAAGTACAAGAAGACTGGCTCTTCTTACTGACTATGTTTTGAACCATTCCTGTGACACTAGTTATGGATTCCGATGCTTCATTTCAGGTTTACTGTATCCCTCTGACCTTCTTATTGACGATGAAACACAGAAATTGCATCGGAATTAAATAGAAAAGGCACAATGCCGACTTAAGTACAAGAAGACTGACTCTTCTTACTGACTATGTTTGAACCATTCCTGTGTCACTAGTTTTTTAATCCGATGCTTCACTTGACGTTTACTGCAACCCTCGGACCTTCTTATGGACGATGAAACTCAGAAATTGCATCGGAATGAAACACAAAAGCCACAATTCCGACTTAAGTACAAGAAGACTGAATCTTCCAAATCTCTATGTTTTGAACCATTAATGTGACCCTAGCTATAGATTCCGATGCTTCACTCCAGGTTTACTGTTTCCCTTGGACCTTCTTATTGACGGTGAAAC
This sequence comes from Schistocerca piceifrons, assembly GCF_021461385.2. Classification (NCBI taxonomy): domain Eukaryota; kingdom Metazoa; phylum Arthropoda; class Insecta; order Orthoptera; family Acrididae; genus Schistocerca; species Schistocerca piceifrons. The sequence continues at coordinate 55,415 of NW_025727722.1, read as the reverse complement.
ACAGAAATTGCATCGGAATCAAAAACAAAAGGCACAATGCCAACTTAAGTACATGTAGACTGAGTTTTCCTACTGTCTATGTTTTGAACCATTCCTGTGACACTAGTTATAGATTCCGATGTTTCATTTCAGGTTTACTGTATCCCTTGGACCTTCTTATTGACGATGAAACACAGAAATTGCATCGGAATTAAATACAAAAGGCACAATGCCGACTTAAGTACAAGAAGAATGACTCTTGCAACTGTCTATGCTTTGAACCATTCGTGTGACACTAGTTAAAGATTCCGATGCTTCACTTTAGGTTTACTGTATCCCTCTGACCTTCTTATTGACGATGAAACAAAGAAATTGCATAGGAATTAAATAGAAAAGGCACAATACCGACTTCTCTACAGGAAGACTGACTCTTCTTACTGACTATGTTTTGAACCATTCATGTGACACTAGTTATAGATTCCGATGCTTAACTTGAGGATTACTGTATCCCACTGACCTTCTTAGTGACGTTGAAACACAGAAATTGCATCGGAATCAAATACAAAAAGCACAATCCCGAATTAAGTACAGGAAGACTGACTCTTCTTACTGTCTATGTTTGAACCTTTCCTGTGACACTAGTTATAGATTCAGATGCTTCACTTCAGGTTCACTGTATCCCTCTGACCTTCTTATTGACGATGAAACACAGAAATTGCTTCAGAATTAAATACAAAAAGCACAATGTCGAATTAAGTACAAGAAGACTGACTCTCCTTACTGTCTATGCTTTGAACCATTCCTGTGACATTAGTTATAGACTTCGATGCTTCACTCCAGGTTTACTGTATCCCTTGGACCTTCTTATTGACGATCAAACACAGAAATTGCATCGGAATTAAATACAAAAGGCACAATGCCGATTTAAGTAAAAGAAGTCTGACACTTCTTACTGTCTATGTTTTGAACCATTCCTGTGACACTAGTCATAGATTCCGATGCTTCACTCCAGGTTTACTGTATCCCTTGGACGCTCTTATTAACAATGAATCCCAGAAATTGCATCAGAATTAAAAAGAAAAGGCACAATGATGACTTAAGTACAAGAAGACTGACTCTTCTTACTGACTATGATTTGAACCATTCCTGTGACACTAGATATAGATTCCGATGCTTCACTTCTGGTTTACTGTATCCCTTGGACCTTATTATTGACGATGAAACACAGAAATTGCTTCGGAATTAAATACAAAGGCACAATACCGACTTAGGTACAAGAAGACTGACTCCTCTTACTGACTATGATTTGAAACATTCCTGTGACACTAGTTACAGATTACGATGCTTCACTCCAGGTTTACTGTTTCCCTTGGAACTTGTTATTGATGGTGAAACACAGAAATTGCATCGGAATTAAATACAAACGGCACAATGCCGACTTAAGTACTAGAAGACTGGCTCTTCTTACTGACTATGCTTTGAACCATGCCTGTGACAGTAGTAATAGATTCCGATGCTTCACTTCAGGTTTACTGTATCCCTCTGACCTTCTTATTGACGATGAAACACAGAAATTGCATCGGAATTAAATAGAAAAGGCACAATGCCGACTTAAGTACAAGAAGACTGACTCTTCTTACTGACTATGTTTTGAACCATTCCTGTGTCACTAGTTTTTTAATCCGATGCTTCACTTGACGTTTACTGTAACCCTCGGACCTTCTTATGGACGATGAAACACAGAAATTGCATCGGAATGAAACACAAAAGCCACAATTCCGACTTAAGTACAAGAAGACTGAATCTTCCAAATCTCTATGTTTTGAACCATTCCGGTGACACTAGTTATAGATTCTGATGCTTCACTCCAGGTTTACTGTATCCCTTGGCCCTTCTTTTTGATGATGAAACACAGAAATTGCATCGGAATTAAATAGAATAGGCACAATGCCGACTTAAGTACAAAAAGACTGACGCTCCTTACAGACTATGTTTTGAACCATTCCTGTGACAATAGTTGTAGATTCCGATGCTTCACTTCAGCCTTACTGTATCCCTTGGACCTTCTTATTGACGATGAAACACAGATATTGCATCGGAATTAAATACAAAAGGCACAATGCCGACTTAAGTACAAGAAGACTGTGACTCTTCTTACTGACTATGTCTTGAACCATTCCTGTGACACTAGTTATAGATTCCGATGCTTCACTTCACGTTTACTGTATTCCTCTGACCTTCTTAAAGACGATAAAACATAGAATTTCATCAGAATTAAATACAAAAGGCACAATGGCGACTTAAGTACAAGAAGACTGACTCTTCTTACTGTCTATGTTTTGAACCATTCCTGTGACACTAGTTATAGATTCCGATGCTTCGCTTCAGATTAACTGTATCCATCTGACGTTCTTATAGACGATGAAACACAGAATTTGCGTCGGAATTAAATAAAAAAGGCACAATGCCGAATTAAGTACAAGAAGACTGACTCTTCTTACTGTCTATGTTTGAACCATTCCTGCGACACAAGTTATAGATTCTGATGCTTCGCTCTAGGTTTACTGTATCCCTTGGACCTTCTTATTGACGATGAAGCACAGAAATTGCATCGGAATTAAATAAAAAAGGCACAATGCCGACTTAAGTAGAAGAAGACTGACTCTTCTTCCTGTCTATGTTTTGAACCATTCCTGTGACACTAGTTACAGATTCCGATGCTTCACTCCAGGTTTACTGTTTCCCTTGGAACTTCTTATTGACGGTGAAACACAGAAATTGTATCGGAATTAAATACAAACGGCACAATGTCGACTTAAGTACTAGAAGACTGGCTCTCCTTACTGACTATGCTTTGAACCATTCCTGTGACACTAGTTATAGATTCCGATGCTTCACTTCAGGTTTACTGTATCCCTCTGACCTTCTTATTGACGATGAAACACAGAAATTGCATCGGAATTAAATAGAAAAGGCACAATGCCGACTTAAGTACAAGAAGACTGACACTTCTTACTGACTGTGTTTTGAACCATTCCTGTGTCACTAGTTTTTTAATCCGATGCTTCACTTGACGTTTACTGTATCCCTCGGACCTTCTTATGGACGATGAAACTCAGAAATTGCATCGGAATGAAACACAAAAGCCACAATTCCGACTTAAGTACAAGAAGACTGAATCTTCCAAATCTCTATGTTTTGAACCATTAATGTGACACTAGCTATAGATTCCGATGCTTCACTCCAGGTTTACTGTTTCCCTTGGACCTTCTTATTGACGGTGAAACACAGAAATTGCATCGGAATTAAAAACAAAAGGCACAATGCCAACTTAAGTACGTGTAGACTGAGTTTTCCTACTGTCTATGTTTTGAACCATTCCTGTGACACTAGTTATAGATTCCGATGTTTCATTTCAGGTTTACTGTATCCCTTGGACCTTCTTATTGACGATGAAACACAGAAATTGCATCGGAATTAAATAGAAAAAGCACAATACCGACTTCTCTACAGGAAGACTGACTCTTCTTACTGACTATGTTTTGAACCATTCATGTGATACTAGTTATAGATTCCGATGCTTAACTTGAGGATTACTGTATCCCACTGACCTTCTTAGTGACGATGAAACACAGAAATTGCATCGGAATAAAATCCAAATGCACAATCCCGAATTAAGTACAGGAAGACTGACTCTTCTTACTGTCTATGTTTGAACCTTTCCTGTGACACTAGTTATAGATTCAGATGCTTCACTTCAGGTTCACTGTATCCCTCGGACCTTCTTATTGACGATGAAACACAGAAATTGCTTCAGAATTAAATACAAAAAGCACAATGTCGAATTAAGTACAAGAAGACTGGCTCTCCATACTGTCTATGTTTTGAACCATTCCTGTGACATTAGTTATAGACTTCGATGCTTCACTCCAGGTTTACTGTATCCCTTGGACCTTCTTATTGACGATCAAACACAGAAATTGCATCGGAATTAAATACAAAAGGCACAATGCCGATTTAAGTAAAAGAAGTCTGACACTTCTTACTGTCTATGTTTTGAACCATTCCTGTGACACTAGTTATAGATTCCGATGCTTCACTCCAGGTTTACTGTATCCCTTGGACGCTCTTATTAACAATGAATCCCAGAAATTGCATCAGAATTAAAAAGAAAAAGCACAATGATGACTTAAGTACAAGAAGACTGACTCTTCTTACTGACTATGATTTGAACCATTCCTGTGACACTAGTTATAGATTCCGATGCTTCACTTCTGGTTTACTGTATCCCTTGGACCTTATTATTGACGATGAAACACAGAAATTGCTTCGGAATTAAATACAAAGGCACAATACCGACTTAGGTACAAGAAGACTGACTCCTCTTACTGACTATGATTTGAAACATTCCTGTGACACTAGTTACAGATTACGATGCTTCACTCCAGGTTTACTGTTTCCCTTGGAACTTGTTATTGATGGTGAAACACAGAAATTGCATCGGAATTAAATACAAACGGCACAATGCCGACTTAAGTACTAGAAGACTGGCTGTTCTTACTGACTATGCTTTGAACCATGCCTGTGACACTAGTAATAGATTCCGATGCTTCACTTCAGGTTTACTGTATCCCTCTGACCTTCTTATTGACGATGAAACACAGAAATTGCATCGGAATTAAATAGAAAAGGCACAATGCCGACTTAAGTACAAGAAGACTGACTCTTCTTACTGACTATGTTTTGAACCATTCCTGTGTCACTAGTTTTTTAATCCGATGCTTCACTTGACGTTTACTGTAACCCTCGGACCTTCTTATGGACGATGAAACACAGAAATTGCATCGGAATGAAACACAAAAGCCACAATTCCGACTTAAGTACAAGAAGACTGAATCTTCCAAATCTCTATGTTTTGAACCATTCCGGTGACACTAGTTATAGATTCTGATGCTTCACTCCAGGTTTACTGTATCCCTTGGCCCTTCTTTTTGATGATGAAACACAGAAATTGCATCGGAATTAAATAGAATAGGCACAATGCCGACTTAAGTACAAAAAGACTGACGCTTCTTACAGACTATGTTTTGAACCATTCCTGTGACAATAGTTGTAGATTCCGATGCTTCACTTCAGCCTTACTGTATCCCTTGGACCTTCTTATTGACGATGAAACACAGATATTGCATCGGAATTAAATACAAAAGGCACAATGCCGACTTAAGTACAAGAAGACTGTGACTCTTCTTACTGACTATGTCTTGAACCATTCCTGTGACACTAGTTATAGATTCCGATGCTTCACTTCACGTTTACTGTATTCCTCTGACCTTCTTAAAGACGATAAAACATAGAAATTTCATCAGAATTAAATACAAAAGGCACAATGGCGACTTAAGTACAAGAAGACTGACTCTTCTTACTGTCTATGTTTTGAACCATTCCTGTGACACTAGTTATAGATTCCGATGCTTCGCTTTAGATTAACTGTATCCATCTGACGTTCTTATAGACGATGAAACACATAATTTGCGTCGGAATTAAATAAAAAAGGCACAATGCCGAATTAAGTACAAGAAGACTGACTCTTCTTACTGTCTATGCTTTGAACCATTCCTGCGACACAAGTTATAGATTCTGATGCTTCGCTCTAGGTTTACTGTATCCCTTGGACCTTCTTATTGACGATGAAACACAGAAATTGCATCGGAATTAAATAAAAAAGGCACAATGCCGACTTAAGTACAAGAAGACTGACTCTTCTTCCTGTCTATGTTTTGAACCATTCCTGTGACACTAGTTACAGATTCCGATGCTTCACTCCAGGTTTACTGTTTCCCTTGGAACTTCTTATTGACGGTGAAACACAGAAATTGTATCGGAATTAAATACAAACGGCACAATGTCGACTTAAGTACCAGAAGACTGGCTCTCCTTACTGACTATGCTTTCAACCATTCCTGTGACACTAGTTATAGATTCCGATGCTTCACTTCAGGTTTACTGTATCCCTCTGACCTTCTTATTGACGATGAAACACAGAAATTGCATCGGAATTAAATAGAAAAGGCACAATGCCGACTTAAGTACAAGAAGACTGACACTTCTTACTGACTGTGTTTTGAACCATTCCTGTGTCACTAGTTTTTTAATCCGATGCTTCACTTGACGTTTACTGTATCCCTCGGACCTTCTTATGGACGATGAAACTCAGAAATTGCATCGGAATGAAACACAAAAGCCACAATTCCGACTTAAGTACAAGAAGACTGAATCTTCCAAATCTCTATGTTTTGAACCATTAATGTGACACTAGCTATAGATTCCGATGCTTCACTCCAGGTTTACTGTTTCCCTTGGACCTTCTTATTGACGGTGAAACACAGAAATTGCATCGGAATTAAAAACAAAAGGCACAATGCCAACTTAAGTACGTGTAGACTGAGTTTTCCTACTGTCTATGTTTTGAACCATTCCTGTGACACTAGTTATAGATTCCGATGTTTCATTTCAGGTTTACTGTATCCCTTGGACCTTCTTATTGACGATGAAACACAGAAATTGCATCGGAATTAAATAGAAAAAGCACAATACCGACTTCTCTACAGGAAGACTGACTCTTCTTACTGACTATGTTTTGAACCATTCATGTGATACTAGTTATAGATTCCGATGCTTAACTTGAGGATTACTGTATCCCACTGACCTTCTTAGTGACGATGAAACACAGAAATTGCATCGGAATAAAATCCAAATGCACAATCCCGAATTAAGTACAGGAAGACTGACTCTTCTTACTGTCTATGTTTGAACCTTTCCTGTGACACTAGTTATAGATTCAGATGCTTCACTTCAGGTTCACTGTATCCCTCGGACCTTCTTATTGACGATGAAACACAGAAATTGCTTCAGAATTAAATACAAAAAGCACAATGTCGAATTAAGTACAAGAAGACTGGCTCTCCATCCTGTCTATGTTTTGAACCATTCCTGTGACATTAGTTATAGACTACGATGCTTCACTCAAGGTTTACTGTATCCCTTGGACCTTCTTATTGACGATCAAACACAGAAATTGCATCGGAATTAAATACAAAAGGCACAATGCCGATTTAAGTAAAAGAAGTCTGACACTTCTTACTGTCTATGTTTTGAACCATTCCTGTGACACTAGTTATAGATTCCGATGCTTCACTCCAGGTTTACTGTATCCCTTGGACGCTCTTATTAATAATGAATCCCAGAAATTGCATCAGAATTAAAAAGAAAAGGCACAATGATGACTTAAGTACAAGAAGACTGACTCTTCTTACTGACTATGATTTGAACCATTCCTGTGACACTAGTTATAGATTCCGATGCTTCACTTCTGGTTTACTGTATCCCTTGGACCTTATTATTGACGATGAAACACAGAAATTGCTTCGGAATTAAATACAAAGGCACAATACCGACTTAGGTACAAGAAGACTGACTCCTCTTACTGACTATGATTTGAAACATTCCTGTGACACTAGTTACAGATTACGATGCTTCACTCCAGGTTTACTGTTTCCCTTGGAACTTGTTATTGATGGTGAAACACAGAAATTGCATCGGAATTAAATACAAACGGCACAATGCCGACTTAAGTACTAGAAGACTGGCTCTTCTTACTGACTATGCTTTGAACCATGCCTGTGACACTAGTAATAGATTCCGATGCTTCACTTCAGGTTTACTGTATCCCTCTGACCTTCTTATTGACGATGAAACACAGAAATTGCATCGGAATTAAATAGAAAAGGCACAATGCCGACTTAAGTACAAGAAGACTGACTCTTCTTACTGACTATGTTTTGAACCATTCCTGTGTCACTAGTTTTTTAATCCGATGCTTCACTTGACGTTTACTGTAACCCTCGGACCTTCTTATGGACGATGAAACACAGAAATTGCATCGGAATGAAACACAAAAGCCACAATTCCGACTTAAGTACAAGAAGACTGAATCTTCCAAATCTCTATGTTTTGAACCATTCCGGTGACACTAGTTATAGATTCTGATGCTTCACTCCAGGTTTACTGTATCCCTTGGCCCTTCTTTTTGATGATGAAACACAGAAATTGCATCGGAATTAAATAGAATAGGCACAATGCCGACTTAAGTACAAAAAGACTGACGCTTCTTACAGACTATGTTTTGAACCATTCCTGTGACAATAGTTGTAGATTCCGATGCTTCACTTCAGCCTTACTGTATCCCTTGGACCTTCTTATTGACGATGAAACACAGATATTGCATCGGAATTAAATACAAAAGGCACAATGCCGACTTAAGTACAAGAAGACTGTGACTCTTCTTACTGACTATGTCTTGAACCATTCCTGTGACACTAGTTATAGATTCCGATGCTTCACTTCACGTTTACTGTATTCCTCTGACCTTCTTAAAGACGATAAAACACAGAAATTTCATCAGAATTAAATACAAAAGGCACAATGGCGACTTAGGTACAAGAAGACTGACTCTTCTTACTGTCTATGTTTTGAACCATTCCTGTGACACTAGTTATAGATTCCGATGCTTGGCTTCAGATTAACTGTATCCATCTGACGTTCTTATAGACGATGAAACACAGAATTTGCGTCGGAATTAAATAAAAAAGGCACAATGCCGAATTAAGTACAAGAAGACTGACTCTTCTTACTGTCTATGCTTTGAACCATTCCTGCGACACAAGTTATAGATTCTGATGCTACGCTCTAGGTTTACTGTATCCCTTGGACCTTCTTATTGACGATGAAACACAGAAATTGCATCGGAATTAAATAAAAAAGGCACAATGCCGACTTAAGTACAAGAAGACTGACTCTTCTTCCTGTCTATGTTTTGAACCATTCCTGTGACACTAGTTACAGATTCCGATGCTTCACTCCAGGTTTACTGTTTCCCTTGGAACTTCTTATTGACGGTGAAACACAGAAATTGTATCGGAATTAAATACAAACGGCACAGTGTCGACTTAAGTACTAGAAGACTGGCTCTTCTTACTGACTATGCTTTGAACCATTCCTGTGACACTAGTTATAGATTCCGATGCTTCACTTCAGGTTTACTGTATCCCTCTGACCTTCTTATTGACGATGAAACACAGAAATTGCATCGGAATTAAATAGAAAAGGCACAATGCCGACTTAAGTACAAGAAGACTGACACTTCTTACTGACTGTGTTTTGAACCATTCCTGTGTCACTAGTTTTTTAATCCGATGCTTCACTTGACGTTTACTGTATCCCTCGGACCTTCTTATGGACGATGAAACTCAGAAATTGCATCGGAATGAAACACAAAAGCCACAATTCCGACTTAAGTACAAGAAGACTGAATCTTCCAAATTTCTATGTTTTGAACCATTAATGTGACACTAGCTATAGATTCCGATGCTTCACTCCAGGTTTACTGTTTCCCTTGGACCTTCTTATTGACGGTGAAACACAGAAATTGCATCGGAATTAAAAACAAAAGGCACAATGCCAACTTAAGTACGTGTAGACTGAGTTTTCCTACTGTCTATGTTTTGAACCATTCCTGTGACACTAGTTATAGATTCCGATGTTTCATTTCAGGTTTACTGTATCCCTTGGACCTTCGTATTGACGATGAAACACAGAAATTGCTTCAGAATTAAATACAAAAAGCACAATGTCGAATTAAGTACAAGAAGACTGGCTCTCCATACTGTCTATGTTTTGAACCATTCCTGTGACATTAGTTATAGACTACGATGCTTCACTCAAGGTTTACTGTATCCCTTGGACCTTCTTATTGACGATCAAACACAGAAATTGAATCGGAATTAAATACAAAAGGCACAATGCCCACTTAAGTACAAGAAGACTGGCTCTTCTTCCTGACTATATTTTGAACCATTCCTGTGACACTAGTTACAGATTCTGATGCTTCACTCCAGGTTTACTGTATCCCTTGGACCTTCTTATTAGCTATGAAACACAGAAATTGCATAGGAAACAAATATAAAAGGCACAATGCCGATTTAAGTACAAGAAGGCTGACTCATCTTCCTGTCTATGGTTTGATCCATTCCTGTTACACTAGTTATAGATTCCGATGCTTCCCTGCAGGTTTACTGTATCCCTTGGCCCTTCTTTTTGACGATGAAACACAGAAATTGCATCGGAATTAAATAGAAAAGGCACAATGCCGACTTAAGTACAAAAAGACTGACGCTTCTTACTGACTATGTTTTGAACCATTCCTGTGACACTAGTTATAGATTCCGATGTTTCATTTCAGGTTTACTGTATCCCTTGGACCTTCTTATTGACGATGAAACACAGAAATTGCATCGGAATTAAATAGAAAAAGCACAATACCGACTTCTCTACAGGAAGACTGACTCTTCTTACTGACTATGTTTTGAACCATTCATGTGATACTAGTTATAGATTCCGATGCTTAACTTGAGGATTACTGTATCCCACTGACCTTCTTAGTGACGATGAAACACAGAAATTGCATCGGAATAAAATCCAAATGCACAATCCCGAATTAAGTACAGGAAGACTGACTCTTCTTACTGTCTATGTTTGAACCTTTCCTGTGACACTAGTTATAGATTCAGATGCTTCACTTCAGGTTCACTGTATCCCTCGGACCTTCTTATTGACGATGAAACACAGAAATTGCTTCAGAATTAAATACAAAAAGCACAATGTCGAATTAAGTACAAGAAGACTGGCTCTCCATACTGTCTATGTTTTGAACCATTCCTGTGACATTAGTTATAGACTTCGATGCCTCACTCCAGGTTTACGGTATCCCTTGGACCTTCTTATTGACGATCAAACACAGAAATTGCATCGGAATTAAATACAAAAGGCACAATGCCGATTTAAGTAAAAGAAGTCTGACACTTCTTACTGTCTATGTTTTGAACCATTCCTGTGACACTAGTTATAGATTCCGATGCTTCACTCCAGGTTTACTGTATCCCTTGGACGCTCTTATTAACAATGAATCCCAGAAATTGCATCAGAATTAAAAAGAAAAGGCACAATGATGACTTAAGTACAAGAAGACTGGCTCTTCTTACTGACTATGATTTGAACCATTCCTGTGACACTAGTTATAGATTCCGATGCTTCACTTCTGGTTTACTGTATCCCTTGGACCTTATTATTGACGATGAAACACAGAAATTGCTTCGGAATTAAATACAAAGGCACAATACCGACTTAGGTACAAGAAGACTGACTCCTCTTACTGACTATGATTTGAAACATTCCTGTGACACTAGTTACAGATTACGATGCTTCACTCCAGGTTTACTGTTTCCCTTGGAACTTGTTATTGATGGTGAAACACAGAAATTGCATCGGAATTAAATACAAACGGCACAATGCCGACTTAAGTACTAGAAGACTGGCTCTTCTTACTGACTATGCTTTGAACCATGCCTGTGACACTAGTAATAGATTCCGATGCTACACTTCAGGTTTACTGTATCCCTCTGACCTTCTTATTGACGATGAAACACAGAAATTGCATCGGAATTAAATAGAAAAGGCACAATGCCGACTTAAGTACAAGAAGACTGACTCTTCTTACTGACTATGTTTTGAACCATTCCTGTGTCACTAGTTTTTTAATCCGATGCTTCACTTGACGTTTACTGTAACCCTCGGACCTTCTTATGGACGATGAAACACAGAAATTGCATCGGAATGAAACACAAAAGCCACAATTCCGACTTAAGTACAAGAAGACTGAATCTTCCAAATCTCTATGTTTTGAACCATTCCGGTGACACTAGTTATAGATTCTGATGCTTCACTCCAGGTTTACTGTATCCCTTGGCCCTTCTTTTTGATGATGAAACACAGAAATTGCATCGGAATTAAATAGAATAGGCACAATGCCGACTTAAGTACAAAAAGACTGACGCTTCTTACAGACTATGTTTTGAACCATTCCTGTGACAATAGTTGTAGATTCCGATGCTTCACTTCAGCCTTACTGTATCCCTTGGACCTTCTTATTGACGATGAAACACAGATATTGCATCGGAATTAAATACAAAAGGCACAATGCCGACTTAAGTACAAGAAGACTGTGACTCTTCTTACTGACTATGTCTTGAACCATTCCTGTGACACTAGTTATAGATTCCGATGCTTCACTTCACGTTTACTGTATTCCTCTGACCTTCTTAAAGACGATAAAACATAGAAATTTCATCAGAATTAAATACAAAAGGCACAATGGCGACTTAAGTACAAGAAGACTGACTCTTCTTACTGTCTATGTTTTGAACCATTCCTGTGACACTAGTTATAGATTCCGATGCTTCGCTTCAGATTAACTGTATCCATCTGACGTTCTTATAGACGATGAAACACATAATTTGCGTCGGAATTAAATAAAAAAGGCACAATGCCGAATTAAGTACAAGAAGACTGACTCTTCTTACTGTCTATGCTTTGAACCATTCCTGCGACACAAGTTATAGATTCTGATGCTTCGCTCTAGGTTTACTGTATCCCTTGGACCTTCTTATTGACGATGAAACACAGAAATTGCATCGGAATTAAATAAAAAAGGCACAATGCCGACTTAAGTACAAGAAGACTGACTCTTCTTCCTGTCTATGTTTTGAACCATTCCTGTGACACTAGTTACAGATTCCGATGCTTCACTCCAGGTTTACTGTTTCCCTTGGAACTTCTTATTGACGGTGAAACACAGAAATTGTATCGGAATTAAATACAAACGGCACAATGTCGACTTAAGTACCAGAAGACTGGCTCTCCTTACTGACTATGCTTTGAACCATTCCTGTGACACTAGTTATAGATTCCGATGCTTCACTTCAGGTTTACTGTATCCCTCTGACCTTCTTATTGACGATGAAACACAGAAATTGCATCGGAATTAAATAGAAAAGGCACAATGCCGACTTAAGTACAAGAAGACTGACACTTCTTACTGACTGTGTTTTGAACCATTCCTGTGTCACTAGTTTTTTAATCCGATGCTTCACTTGACGTTTACTGTATCCCTCGGACCTTCTTATGGACGATGAAACTCAGAAATTGCATCGGAATGAAACACAAAAGCCACAATTCCGACTTAAGTACAAGAAGACTGAATCTTCCAAATCTCTATGTTTTGAACCATTAATGTGACACTAGCTATAGATTCCGATGCTTCACTCCAGGTTTACTGTTTCCCTTGGACCTTCTTATTGACGGTGAAACACAGAAATTGCATCGGAATTAAAAACAAAAGGCACAATGCCAACTTAAGTACGTGTAGACTGAGTTTTCCTACTGTCTATGTTTTGAACCATTCCTGTGACACTAGTTATAGATTCCGATGTTTCATTTCAGGTTTACTGTATCCCTTGGACCTTCTTATTGACGATGAAACACAGAAATTGCATCGGAATTAAATAGAAAAAGCACAATACCGACTTCTCTACAGGAAGACTGACTCTTCTTACTGACTATGTTTTGAACCATTCATGTGATACTAGTTATAGATTCCGATGCTTAACTTGAGGATTACTGTATCCCACTGACCTTCTTAGTGACGATGAAACACAGAAATTGCATCGGAATAAAATCCAAATGCACAATCCCGAATTAAGTACAGGAAGACTGACTCTTCTTACTGTCTATGTTTGAACCTTTCCTGTGACACTAGTTATAGATTCAGATGCTTCACTTCAGGTTCACTGTATCCCTCGGACCTTCTTATTGACGATGAAACACAGAAATTGCTTCAGAATTAAATACAAAAAGCACAATGTCGAATTAAGTACAAGAAGACTGGCTCTCCATCCTGTCTATGTTTTGAACCATTCCTGTGACATTAGTTATAGACTACGATGCTTCACTCAAGGTTTACTGTATCCCTTGGACCTTCTTATTGACGATCAAACACAGAAATTGCATCGGAATTAAATACAAAAGGCACAATGCCGATTTAAGTAAAAGAAGTCTGACACTTCTTACTGTCTATGTTTTGAACCATTCCTGTGACACTAGTTATAGATTCCGATGCTTCACTCCAGGTTTACTGTATCCCTTGGACGCTCTTATTAATAATGAATCCCAGAAATTGCATCAGAATTAAAAAGAAAAGGCACAATGATGACTTAAGTACAAGAAGACTGACTCTTCTTACTGACTATGATTTGAACCATTCCTGTGACACTAGTTATAGATTCCGATGCTTCACTTCTGGTTTACTGTATCCCTTGGACCTTATTATTGACGATGAAACACAGAAATTGCTTCGGAATTAAATACAAAGGCACAATACCGACTTAGGTACAAGAAGACTGACTCCTCTTACTGACTATGATTTGAAACATTCCTGTGACACTAGTTACAGATTACGATGCTTCACTCCAGGTTTACTGTTTCCCTTGGAACTTGTTATTGATGGTGAAACACAGAAATTGCATCGGAATTAAATACAAACGGCACAATGCCGACTTAAGTACTAGAAGACTGGCTCTTCTTACTGACTATGCTTTGAACCATGCCTGTGACACTAGTAATAGATTCCGATGCTTCACTTCAGGTTTACTGTATCCCTCTGACCTTCTTATTGACGATGAAACACAGAAATTGCATCGGAATTAAATAGAAAAGGCACAATGCCGACTTAAGTACAAGAAGACTGACTCTTCTTACTGACTATGTTTTGAACCATTCCTGTGTCACTAGTTTTTTAATCCGATGCTTCACTTGACGTTTACTGTAACCCTCGGACCTTCTTATGGACGATGAAACACAGAAATTGCATCGGAATGAAACACAAAAGCCACAATTCCGACTTAAGTACAAGAAGACTGAATCTTCCAAATCTCTATGTTTTGAACCATTCCGGTGACACTAGTTATAGATTCTGATGCTTCACTCCAGGTTTACTGTATCCCTTGGCCCTTCTTTTTGATGATGAAACACAGAAATTGCATCGGAATTAAATAGAATAGGCACAATGCCGACTTAAGTACAAAAAGACTGACGCTTCTTACAGACTATGTTTTGAACCATTCCTGTGACAATAGTTGTAGATTCCGATGCTTCACTTCAGCCTTACTGTATCCCTTGGACCTTCTTATTGACGATGAAACACAGATATTGCATCGGAATTAAATACAAAAGGCACAATGCCGACTTAAGTACAAGAAGACTGTGACTCTTCTTACTGACTATGTCTTGAACCATTCCTGTGACACTAGTTATAGATTCCGATGCTTCACTTCACGTTTACTGTATTCCTCTGACCTTCTTAAAGACGATAAAACACAGAAATTTCATCAGAATTAAATACAAAAGGCACAATGGCGACTTAGGTACAAGAAGACTGACTCTTCTTACTGTCTATGTTTTGAACCATTCCTGTGACACTAGTTATAGATTCCGATGCTTCGCTTCAGATTAACTGTATCCATCTGACGTTCTTATAGACGATGAAACACAGAATTTGCGTCGGAATTAAATAAAAAAGGCACAATGCCGAATTAAGTACAAGAAGACTGACTCTTCTTACTGTCTATGCTTTGAACCATTCCTGCGACACAAGTTATAGATTCTGATGCTACGCTCTAGGTTTACTGTATCCCTTGGACCTTCTTATTGACGATGAAACACAGAAATTGCATCGGAATTAAATAAAAAAGGCACAATGCCGACTTAAGTACAAGAAGACTGACTCTTCTTCCTGTCTATGTTTTGAACCATTCCTGTGACACTAGTTACAGATTCCGATGCTTCACTCCAGGTTTACTGTTTCCCTTGGAACTTCTTATTGACGGTGAAACACAGAAATTGTATCGGAATTAAATACAAACGGCACAGTGTCGACTTAAGTACTAGAAGACTGGCTCTTCTTACTGACTATGCTTTGAACCATTCCTGTGACACTAGTTATAGATTCCGATGCTTCACTTCAGGTTTACTGTATCCCTCTGACCTTCTTATTGACGATGAAACACAGAAATTGCATCGGAATTAAATAGAAAAGGCACAATGCCGACTTAAGTACAAGAAGACTGACACTTCTTACTGACTGTGTTTTGAACCATTCCTGTGTCACTAGTTTTTTAATCCGATGCTTCACTTGACGTTTACTGTATCCCTCGGACCTTCTTATGGACGATGAAACTCAGAAATTGCATCGGAATGAAACACAAAAGCCACAATTCCGACTTAAGTACAAGAAGACTGAATCTTCCAAATCTCTATGTTTTGAACCATTAATGTGACACTAGCTATAGATTCCGATGCTTCACTCCAGGTTTACTGTTTCCCTTGGACCTTCTTATTGACGGTGAAACACAGAAATTGCATCTGAATTAAAAACAAAAGGCACAATGCCAACTTAAGTACGTGTAGACTGAGTTTTCCTACTGTCTATGTTTTGAACCATTCCTGTGACACTAGTTATAGATTCCGATGTTTCATTTCAGGTTTACTGTATCCATTGGACCTTCGTATTGACGATGAAACACAGAAATTGCATCGGAATTAAATAGAAAAAGCACAATACCGACTTCTCTACAGGAAGACTGACTCTTCTTACCGACTATGTTTTGAACCATTCATGTGATACTAGTTATAGATTCCGATGCTTAACTTGAGGATTACTGTATCCCACTGACCTTCTTAGTGACGATGAAACACAGAAATTGCATCGGAATAAAATCCAAATGCACAATCACGAATTAAGTACAGGAAGACTGACTCTTCTTACTGTCTATGTTTGAACCTTTCCTGTGACACTAGTTATAGATTCAGATGCTTCACTTCAGGTTCACTGTATCCCTCGGACCTTCTTATTGACGATGAAACACAGAAATTGCTTCAGAATTAAATACAAAAAGCACAATGTCGAATTAAGTACAAGAAGACTGGCTCTCCATACTGTCTATGTTTTGAACCATTCCTGTGACATTAGTTATAGACTACGATGCTTCACTCAAGGTTTACTGTATCCCTTGGACCTTCTTATTGACGATCAAACACAGAAATTGAATCGGAATTAAATACAAAAGGCACAATGCCCACTTAAGTACAAGAAGACTGGCTCTTCTTCCTGACTATATTTTGAACCATTCCTGTGACACTAGTTACAGATTCTGATGCTTCACTCCAGGTTTACTGTATCCCTTGGACCTTCTTATTAGCTATGAAACACAGAAATTGCATAGGAAACAAATATAAAAGGCACAATGCCGATTTAAGTACAAGAAGGCTGACTCATCTTCCTGTCTATGGTTTGATCCATTCCTGTTACACTAGTTATAGATTCCGATGCTTCCCTGCAGGTTTACTGTATCCCTTGGCCCTTCTTTTTGACGATGAAACACAGAAATTGCATCGGAATTAAATAGAAAAGGCACAATGCCGACTTAAGTACAAAAAGACTGACGCTTCTTACTGACTATGTTTTGAACCATTCCTGTGACACTAGTTATAGATTCCGATGCTTCACTTCAGGTTTACTGTATCCCCTAGACCTTCCTATTGACGATGAGACACAGAAATCGCATTGGAATGAAATAGAAAAAGAACAAAGCCGACTTAAGTACAAGAAGACTGACTCTTCCAACTCCCTATGCTTTGAACCATTCCTGTGACGCTAGTTTTTTATTCCGATGCTTCACTTGAGGTTTACTGTATCCCTCGGACCTTCTTATGGACGATGAAACACAGAAATTACATCGGAATGAAATACAAAAGGCACAATGCCGACTTAAGTACAAGAAGACTGACTCTTCCAACTCTCTATGTTTTGAACCATTCCTGTGACACAAGTTATAGATTCAGATGCTTCACTTCCGGGTTACTGTATCCCTCTGACTTTCTTATTGGCGATGAAACACAGATATAGCATCGGAATTAAATAGAAAAGGCACAATACCGACCTAGGTGCAAGAAGACAGACTCTTCCTACTGTCTATGTGTGAACTATTCCTGTGACACTAGTTATAGATTCCGATGCTTCACTTCAGGTTTACTGTATCCCTTGGACCTTCTTATTGACGATGAAACACACAAATTGCATCGGAATTAAATACAAAAGGCACAATTGCGACTTAAGTACATGAAGACTGACTCATCTTACTGTCTATGTTTTGAACCATTCCTGTGACACTAGTCATAGATTCTGATGCTTCACTTCAGGTTTACTGTATCCCTTGGACCTTCTTATTGGCGTTGAAACACAGAAATTGCATCGAAATTAAATACAAAAGTCACAATGCCGACATATGTACAAGAAGACTGACTCATCTTACTGTCTATGTTTTGAACCATTCCTTTGACACTAGTTATAGATTCCGATGCTTCACTCCAGGTTTACTGTATCCCTTGGACCATCATATTGACGATGAAACACAGAAATTGCATCGGAATTAAATACAAAAGGCACAATGGCGACTTAAGTACAAGAAGACTGTGACTCTTCTTACTGACTATGTTTTGAAACATTCCTGTGACACTAGTTATAGATTCCGATGCTTCACTTCACGTTTACTGAATTCCTCTGACCTTGTTATTGACGATAAAACACAGAAATTTCATCGGAATTAAATACAAACGGCACAATGCCGACATAAGTACAAGAAGACTGGCTCTTCTTACTGACTATGTTTTGAACCATTCCTGTGACACTAGTTATGGATTCCGATGCTTCATTTCAGGTTTACTGTATCCCTCTGACCTTCTTATTGACGATGAAACACAGAAATTGCATCGGAATTAAATAGAAAAAGCACAATGCCGACTTAAGTACAAGAAGACTGACTCTTCTTACTGACTATGTTTGAACCATTCCTGTGTCACTAGTTTTTTAATCCGATGCTTCACTTGACGTTTACTGCAACCCTCGGACCTTCTTATGGACGATGAAACTCAGAAATTGCATCGGAATGAAACACAAAAGCCACAATTCCGACTTAAGTACAAGAAGACTGAATCTTGCAAATCTCTATGTTTTGAACCATTAATGTGACCCTAGCTATAGATTCCGATGCTTCACTCCAGGTTTACTGTTTCCCTTGGACCTTCTTATTGACGGTGAAACACAGAAATTGCATCGGAATCAAAAACAAAAGGCACAATGCCAACTTAAGTACATGTAGACTGAGTTTTCCTACTGTCTATGTTTTGAACCATTCCTGTGACACTAGTTATAGATTCCGATGTTTCATTTCAGGTTTACTGTATCCCTTGGACCTTCTTATTGACGATGAAACACAGAAATTGCATCGGAATTAAATGCAAAAGGCACAATGCCGACTTAAGTACAAGAAGAATGACTCTTGCAACTGTCTATGCTTTGAACCATTCGTGTGACACTAGTTATAGATTCCGATGCTTCACTTTAGGTTTACTGTATCCCTCTGACCTTCTTATTGACGATAAAACAAAGAAATTGCATAGGAATTAAATAGAAAAGGCACAATACCGACTTCTCTACAGGAAGACTGACTCTTCTTACTGACTATGTTTTGAACCATTCATGTGACACTAGTTATAGATTCCGATGCTTAACTTGAGGATTACTGTATCCCACTGACCTTCTTAGTGACGTTGAAACACAGAAATTGCATCGGAATCAAATACAAATAGCACAATCCCGAATTAAGTACAGGAAGACTGACTCTTCTTACTGTCTATGTTTGAACCTTTCCTGTGACACTAGTTATAGATTCAGATGCTTCACTTCAGGTTCACTGTATCCCTCGGACCTTCTTATTGAGGATGAAACACAGAAATTGCTTCAGAATTAAATACAAAAAGCACAATGTCGAATTAAGTACAAGAAGACTGGCTCTCCATACTGTTTATGTTTTGAACCATTCCTGTGACATTAGTTATGGACTACGATGCTTCACTCAAGGTTTACTGTATCCCTTGGACCTTCTTATTGACGATCAAACACAGAAATTGCATCGGAATTAAATACAAAAGGCACAATGCCCACTTAAGTACAAGAAGACTGGCTCTTCTTCCTGACTATATTTTGAACCATTCCTGTGACACTAGTTACAGATTCTGATGCTTCACTCCAGGTTTACTGTATCCCTTGGACCTTCTTATTAGCTATGAAACACAGAAATTGCATAGGAAACAAATATAAAAGGCACAATGCCGATTTAAGTACAAGAAGGCTGACTCATCTTCCTGTCTATGGTTTGATCCATTCCTGTTACACTAGTTATAGATTCCGATGCTTCCCTGCAGGTTTACTGTATCCCTTGGCCCTTCTTTTTGACGATGAAACACAGAAATTGCATCGGAATTAAATAGAAAAGGCACAATGCCGACTTAAGTACAAAAAGACTGACGCTTCTTACTGACTATGTTTTGAACCATTCCTGTGACACTAGTTATAGATTCCGATGCTTCACTTCAGGTTTACTGTATCCCCTAGACCTACCTATTGACGATGAGACACAGAAATCGCATTGGAATGAAATAGAAAAAGAACAAAGCCGACTTAAGTACAAGAAGACTGACTCTTCCAACTCCCTATGCTTTGAACCATTCCTGTGACGCTAGTTTTTTATTCCGATGCTTCACTTGAGGTTTACTGTATCCCTCGGACCTTCTTATGGACGATGAAACACAGAAATTACATCGGAATGAAATACAAAAGGCACAATGCCGACTTAAGTACAAGAAGACTGATTCTTAAAACTCTCTATGTTTTGAACCATTCCTGTGACACAAGTTATAGATTCAGATGCTTCACTTCCGGGTTACTGTATCCCTCTGACTTTCTTATTGGCGATGAAACACAGATATAGCATCGGAATTAAATAGAAAAGGCACAATACCGACCTAGGTGCAAGAAGACAGACTCTTCCTACTGTCTATGTGTGAACTATTCCTGTGACACTAGTTATAGATTCCGATGCTTCACTTCAGGTTTACTGTATCCCTTGGACCTTCTTATTGACGATGAAACACACAAATTGCATCGGAATTAAATACAAAAGGCACAATTGCGACTTAAGTACATGAAGACTGACTCATCTTACTGTCTATGTTTTGAACCATTCCTGTGACACTAGTTATAGATTCTGATGCTTCACTTCAGGTTTACTGTATCCCTTGGACCTTCTTATTGGCGTTGAAACACAGAAATTGCATCGAAATTAAATACAAAAGTCACAATGCCGACATATGTACAAGAAGACTGACTCATCTTACTGTCTATGTTTTGAACCATTCCTTTGACACTAGTTATAGATTCCGATGCTTCACTCCAGGTTTACTGTATCCCTTGGACCTTCATATTGACGATGAAACACAGAAATTGCATCGGAATTAAATAGAAAAGGCACAATGCCGACTTAAGTACAAGAAGACTGACTCTTCTTACTGACTATGTTTGAACCATTCCTGTGTCACTAGTTTTTTAATCCGATGCTTCACTTGACGTTTACTGCAACCCTCGGACCTTCTTATGGACGATGAAACTCAGAAATTGCATCGGAATGAAACACAAAAGCCACAATTCCGACTTAAGTACAAGAAGACTGAATCTTCCAAATCTCTATGTTTTGAACCATTAATGTGACCCTAGCTATAGATTCCGATGCTTCACTCCAGGTTTACTGTTTCCCTTGGACCTTCTTATTGACGGTGAAACACAGAAATTGCATCGGAATCAAGAACAAAAGGCACAATGCCAACTTAAGTACATGTAGACTTAGTTTTCCTACTGTCTATGTTTTGAACCATTCCTGTGACACTAGTTATAGATTCCGATGTTTCATTTCAGGTTTACTGTATCCCTTGGACCTTCTTATTGACGATGAAACACAGAAATTGCATCGGAATTAAATGCAAAAGGCACAATGCCGACTTAAGAACAAGAAGAATGACTCTTGCAACTGTCTATGCTTTGAACCATTCATGTGACACTAGTTATAGATTCCGATGCTTCACTTTAGGTTTACTGTATCCCTCTGACCTTCTTATTGACGATAAAACAAAGAAATTGCATAGGAATTAAATAGAAAAGGCACAATACCGACTTCTCTACAGGAAGACTGACTCTTCTTACTGACTATGTTTTGAACCATTCATGTGACACTAGTTATAGATTCCGATGCTTAACTTGAGGATTACTGTATCCCACTGACCTTCTTAGTGACGTTGAAACACAGAAATTGCATCGGAATCAAATACAAAAAGCACAATCCCGAATTAAGTACAGGAAGACTGACTCTTCTTACTGTCTATGTTTGAACCTTTCCTGTGACACTAGTTATAGATTCAGATGCTTCACTTCAGGTTCACTGTATCCCTCTGACCTTTTTATTGACGATGAAACACAGAAATTGCTTCAGAATTAAATACAAAAAGCACAATGTCGAATTAAGTACAAGAAGACTGACTCTCCTTACTGTCTATGCTTTGAACCATTCCTGTGACATTAGTTATAGACTTCGATGCTTCACTCCAGGTTTACTGTATCCCTTGGACCTTCTTATTGACGATCAAACACAGAAATTGCATCGGAATTAAATACAAAAGGCACAATGCCGATTTAAGTAAAAGAAGTCTGACACTTCTTACTGTCTATGTTTTGAACCATTCCTGTGACACTAGTTATAGATTCCGATGCTTCACTCCAGGTTTACTGTATCCCTTGGACGCTCTTATTAACAATGAATCCCAGAAATTGCATCAGAATTAAAAAGAAAAGGCACAATGATGACTTAAGTACAAGAAGACTGACTCTTCTTACTGACTATGATTTGAACCATTCCTGTGACACTAGATATAGATTCCGATGCTTCACTTCTGGTTTACTGTATCCCTTGGACCTTATTATTGACGATGAAACACAGAAATTGCTTCGGAATTAAATACAGAGGCACAATACCGACTTAGGTACAAGAAGACTGACTCCTCTTACTGACTATGATTTGAAACATTCCTACGACACTAGTTACAGATTACGATGCTTCACTCCAGGTTTACTGTTTCCCTTGGAACTTGTTATTGATGGTGAAACACAGAAATTGCATCGGAATTAAATACAAACGGCACAATGCCGACTTAAGTACTAGAAGACTGGCTCTTCTTACTGACTATGCTTTGAACCATGCCTGTGACAGCAGTAATACATTCCGATGCTTCACTTCAGGTTTACTGTATCCCTCTGACCTTCTTATTGACGATGAAACACAGAAATTGCATCGGAATTAAATAGAAAAGGCACAATGCCGACTTAAGTACAAGAAGACTAACTCATCTTACTGTCTATGTTTTAAACCATTCCTGAGACACAAGTTATAGATTCCGATGTTTCACTCCAGGTTTACTGTATCCCTTGGTCCTTCATATTGACGATGAAACACAGAAATTGCATCGGAATTAAATACAAAAGGCACAATGCCGACTTAAGTACAAGAAGACTGACTCTTCTTATTGACTATGCTTTGAACCAATCCTGTGACACTAGTTATGGATTCCGATGCTTCACTTAAGTTTTACTGTATCCCTCTGGTCTTCTTATCCACAATAAAACACAGAAATTACATCGGAATTAAATACAAAAGGCACAATGCCGACTTAAGTGCAAGAAGACTGACACTTCTCACTGTCTATGTTTTAAACCATTCCTGTGACACTAGTTATAGATTCCGATGCTTCACTATAGGTTTACTGTATCCCTTGGACTTTCTTATTGACGATGAAACACAGAAATTGCATCGGAATTAAATAAAAAAGGCACAATGCCGACTAAGGACAAGAAGACGGTCTCTTCTTACTGTTTATGTTTTGAACCATTCCTGTGACACTACTTACAGATTCCGATGCTTCTCTCCAGGTTTACCGTATCCCTTGGACTTTCTTATTGACGATGAAACACAGGAATTGCATAGGAATTAAATACAAAAGGCACAATGCCGAATTAAGTACAAGAAGACTGGCTCTTCTTACTGACTATGCTTTGAACCATTCCTGTGACACTAGTTACAGATTCCGATGCTTCACTTCAGGTTCACTGTATCCCTTGGACCTTCTTAGTGACGATGAAACACAGAAATTGCATCGGAATTAAATAGAAAAGGCACAATGCCGACTTAAGTACAAGAAGACTGATTCTTCCTACTGTCTATGTTTTGAACCATTCCTGTGACTCTAGTTATAGATTCCGATGCTTCACTTCAGGTTTACTGTATCCCTCTGCCCTTCTTATTGACGATGAAATACAGAAATTGCATAGGAATTAAATACAAAAGGCACAATGCCGACTTAAGTACAAGAAGACTGCCACTTCTTACTGACTATGTTTTGAACTAAACCTGTGACACTAGTTATAGATTCTGATGCTTCATTTCAGGTTTACTGTATCCCTTGGAACTTCTTATTGGCGATGAAACACTGAAATTGCATCGGAATTAAATACAAAAGGCACAACGCTGACATAAGTACAAGAAGACTGACTCATCTTACTGTCTATGTTTTGAACCATTCCGGTGACACTAGTTATAGATTCCGATGCTTCACTCCAGGTTTACTGTATCCCTTGGACACTCTTATTAACAATGAATCACAGAAATTGCATCAGAATTAAAAAGGAAAGGCACAATGATGACTTAAGTACAAGAAGACTGACTCTTCTTACTGACTATGTTTTGAACCATTCCTGTGACACTAGTTATAGATTCCGATGCTTCACTTCAGGTTTACTGTAGCCCTTGGACCTTCTTATTGACGATCAAACACATAAATTGCTTCGGAATTAAATACAAAGGCACAATACCGACTTAGGTACAAGTAGACTGACTCCTCTTACTGACTATGTTTTGAACCATTCCTGTGACACTAGTAACAGATTACGATGCTTCACTCCAGGTTTACTGTTTCCCTTGGACTTTCTTATTGACGATGAAACACAGAAATTGCATCGGAATTAAATACAAAATGCACAATGCCGTCTTAAGTACAAGAAGACTGGCTCTTCTTACTGACTATGCTTTGAACCATTCCTGTGACACTAGTTACAGATTCCGATGCTTCACTTTAGATTCACCGTATCCCTTGGACCTTCTTATTGACGATGAAACACAGAAATTGCATCGGAATTAAATAGAAAAGGCAAAATGCCGACTTAAGTACAAGAAGACTAACTCATCTTACTGTCTATGTTTTAAACCATTCCTGAGACAAAAGTTATAGATTCCGATGTTTCACTCCAGGTTTACTGTATCCCTTGGTCCTTCATATTGACGATGAAACACAGAAATTGCATCGGAATTAAATACAAAAGGCACAATGCCGACTTAAGTACAAGAAGACTGACTCTTCTTATTGACTATGCTTTGAACCAATCCTGTGACACTAGTTATGGATTCCGATGCTTCACTTCAGGTTTACTGTATCCCTCTGACCTTCTTATTGACGATAAAACAAAGAAATTGCATAGGAATTAAATAGAAAAGGCACAATACCGACTTCTCTACAGGAAGACTGACTCTTCTTACTGACTATGTTTTGAACCATTCATGTGACACTAGTTATAGATTCCGATGCTTAACTTGAGGATTACTGTATCCCACTGACCTTCTTAGTGACGTTGAAACACAGAAATTGCATCGGAATCAAATACAAAAAGCACAATCCCGAATTAAGTACAGGAAGACTGACTCTTCTTACTGTCTATGTTTGAACCTTTCCTGTGACACTAGTTATAGATTCAGATGCTTCACTTCAGGTTCACTGTATCCCTCTGACCTTCTTATTGACGATGAAACACAGAAATTGCTTCAGAATTAAATACAAAAAGCACAATGTCGAATTAAGTACAAGAAGACTGACTCTCCTTACTGTCTATGCTTTGAACCATTCCTGTGACATTAGTTATAGACTTCGATGCTTCACTCCAGGTTTACTGTATCCCTTGGACCTTCTTATTGACGATCAAACACAGAAATTGCATCGGAATTAAATACAAAAGGCACAATGCCGATTTAAGTAAAAGAAGTCTGACACTTCTTACTGTCTATGTTTTGAACCATTCCTGTGACACTAGTTATAGATTCCGATGCTTCACTCCAGGTTTACTGTATCCCTTGGACGCTCTTATTAACAATGAATCCCAGAAATTGCATCAGAATTAAAAAGAAAAGGCACAATGATGACTTAAGTACAAGAAGACTGACTCTTCTTACTGACTATGATTTGAACCATTCCTGTGACACTAGATATAGATTCCGATGCTTCACTTCTGGTTTACTGTATCCCTTGGACCTTATTATTGACGATGAAACACAGAAATTGCTTCGGAATTAAATACAAAGGCACAATACCGACTTAGGTACAAGAAGACTGACTCCTCTTACTGACTATGATTTGAAACATTCCTGTGACACTAGTTACAGATTACGATGCTTCACTCCAGGTTTACTGTTTCCCTTGGAACTTGTTATTGATGGTGAAACACAGAAATTGCATCGGAATTAAATACAAACGGCACAATGCCGACTTAAGTACTAGAAGACTGGCTCTTCTTACTGACTATGCTTTGAACCATGCCTGTGACAGTAGTAATAGATTCCGATGCTTCACTTCAGGTTTACTGTATCCCTCTGACCTTCTTATTGACGATGAAACACAGAAATTGCATCGGAATTAAATAGAAAAGGCACAATGCCGACTTAAGTACAAGAAGACTAACTCATCTTACTGTCTATGTTTTAAACCATTCCTGAGACACAAGTTATAGATTCCGATGTTTCACTCCAGGTTTACTGTATCCCTTGGTCCTTCATATTGACGATGAAACACAGAAATTGCATCGGAATTAAATACAAAAGGCACAATGCCGACTTAAGTACAAGAAGACTGACTCTTCTTATTGACTATGCTTTGAACCAATCCTGTGACACTAGTTATGGATTCCGATGCTTCACTTAAGTTTTACTGTATCCCTCTGGTCTTCTTATCCACAATAAAACACAGAAATTACATCGGAATTAAATACAAAAGGCACAATGCCGACTTAAGTGCAAGAAGACTGACACTTCTCACTGTCTATGTTTTAAACCATTCCTGTGACACTAGTTATAGATTCCGATGCTTCACTATAGGTTTACTGTATCCCTTGGACCTTCTTATTGACGATGAAACACAGAAATTGCATCGGAATTAAATAAAAAAGGCACAATGCCGACTAAGGACAAGAAGACTGTCTCTTCTTACTGTTTATGTTTTGAACCATTCCTGTGACACTACTTACAGATTCCGATGCTTCTCTCCAGGTTTACCGTATCCCTTGGACTTTCTTATTGACGATGAAACACAGGAATTGCATAGGAATTAAATACAAAAGGCACAATGCCGAATTAAGTACAAGAAGACTGGCTCTTCTTACTGACTATGCTTTGAACCATTCCTGTGACACTAGTTACAGATTCCGATGCTTCACTTCAGGTTCACTGTATCCCTTGGACCTTCTTAGTGACGATGAAACACAGAAATTGCATCGGAATTAAATAGAAAAGGCACAATGCCGACTTAAGTACAAGAAGACTGATTCTTCCTACTGTCTATGTTTTGAACCATTCCTGTGACTCTAGTTATAGATTCCGATGCTTCACTTCAGGTTTACTGTATCCCTCTGCCCTTCTTATTGACGATGAAATACAGAAATTGCATAGGAATTAAATACTAAAGGCACAATGCCGACATAAGTACAAGAAGACTGCCACTTCTTACTGACTATGTTTTGAACTAAACCTGTGACACTAGTTATAGATTCTGATGCTTCATTTCAGGTTTACTGTATCCCTTGGAACTTCTTATTGGCGATGAAACACTGAAATTGCATCGGAATTAAATACAAAAGGCACAACGCTGACATAAGTACAAGAAGACTGACTCATCTTACTGTCTATGTTTTGAACCATTCCGGTGACACTAGTTATAGATTCCGATGCTTCACTCCAGGTTTACTGTATCCCTTGGACACTCTTATTAACAATGAATCACAGAAATTGCATCAGAATTAAAAAGGAAAGGCACAATGATGACTTAAGTACAAGAAGACTGACTCTTCTTACTGACTATGTTTTGAACCATTCCTGTGACACTAGTTATAGATTCCGATGCTTCACTTCAGGTTTACTGTATCCCTTGGACCTTCTTATTGACGATGAAACACATAAATTGCTTCGGAATTAAATACAAAGGCACAATACCGACTTAGGTACAAGAAGACTGACTCCTCTTACTGACTATGTTTTGAACCATTCCTGTGACACTAGTAACAGATTACGATGCTTCACTCCAGGTTTACTGTTTCCCTTGGACTTTCTTATTGACGATGAAACACAGAAATTGCATCGGAATTAAATACAAAATGCACAATGCCGTCTTAAGTACAAGAAGACTGGCTCTTCTTACTGACTATGCTTTGAACCATTCCTGTGACACTAGTTACAGATTCCGATGCTTCACTTTAGATTCACCGTATCCCTTGGACCCTCTTATTGACGATGAAACACAGAAATTGCATCGGAATTAAATAGAAAAGGCAAAATGCCGACTTAAGTACAAGAAGACTAACTCATCTTACTGTCTATGTTTTAAACCATTCCTGAGACAAAAGTTATAGATTCCGATGTTTCACTCCAGGTTTACTGTATCCCTTGGTCCTTCATATTGACGATGAAACACAGAAATTGCATCGGAATTAAATACAAAAGGCACAATGCCGACTTAAGTACAAGAAGACTGACTCTTCTTATTGACTATGCTTTGAACCAATCCTGTGACACTAGTTATCGATTCCGATGCTTCACTTAAGTTTTACTGTATCCCTCTGGTCTTCTTATCCACGATAAAACACAGAAATTACATCGGAATTAAATACAAAAGGCACAATGCCGACTTAAGTGCAAGAAGACTGACACTTCTCACTGTCTATGTTTTAAACCATTCCTGTGACACTAGTCATAGATTCCGATGCTTCACTATAGGTTTACTGTATCCCTTGGACCTTCTTATTGACGATGAAACACAGAAATTGCATCGGAATTAAATAAAAAAGGCACAATGCCGACTAAGGACAAGAAGACTGTCTCTTCTTACTGTTTATGTTTTGAACCATTCCTGTGACACTACTTACAGTTTCCGATGCTTCTCTCCAGGTTTACCGTATCCCTTGGACCTTCTTATTGACGATGAAACACAGGAATTGCATAGGAATTAAATACAAAAGGCACAATGCCGAATTAAGTACAAGAAGACTGGCTCTTCTTACTGACTATGCTTTGAACCATTCCTGTGACACTAGTTACAGATTCCGATGCTTCACTTCAGGTTCACTGTATCCCTTGGACCTTCTTAGTAACGATGAAACTCAGAAATTGCATCGGAATTAAATAGAAAAGGCACAATGCAGACTTAAGTACAAGAAGACTGATTCTTCCTACTGTCTATGTTTTGAACCATTCCTGTGACTCTAGTTATAGATTCCGATGCTTCACTTCAGGTTTACTGTATCCCTCTGCCCTTCTTATTGACGATGAAATACAGAAATTGCATAGGAATTAAATACAAAAGGCACAATGCCGACTTAAGTACAAGAAGACTGCCACTTCTTACTGACTATGTTTTGAACTAAACCTGTGACACTAGTTATAGATTCTGATGCTTCACTTCAGGTTTACTGTATCCCTTGGAACTTCTTATTGGCGATGAAACACTGAAATTGCATCGGAATTAAATACAAAAGGCACAACGCTGACATAAGTACAAGAAGACTGACTCATCTTACTGTCTATGATTTGAACCATTCCTGTGACACTAGTTATAGATTCCGATGCTTCCCTGCAGGTTTACTGTATCCATTGGACATTCTTATTGACGATGAAACAAAGAAATTGCAACTGAATTAAATAGAAAAGGCACAATGCCGACTTAAGTACAAGAAGACTGACATTCCTTACTGACTATGGTTTGAACCCTTCCTGTGACACTAGTTATAGATTCCGATGCCTCACTTCAGGTTTACTGTATCCCTTGGACCTTCCTATTGACGATGAGACTCAGAAATCGTATCGGAATTAAATAGAAAAAGCACAATGCCGACTTAAGTACAAGGAGACTGACTCTTCCTACTCTCTATGGTTTGAACCATTCCTGTGACACTAGTTACAGATTCCGATGCTTCACTCTAGGTTTACTATATCCCTTGGACCATCTTATTGGAGATGAAACACAGAAATTGCATCGGATTTAAATAATAAAATCACAATGCCGACTTAGGTACAAGAAGACTGACTCTACTTACTGTCCATGATTTGAACCATTCCTGTGACACTAGTTACAGATTCCGATGCTTCACTCCAGGTTTACTGTATCCCTTGGACCTTCTTATTGACGATGAAACACTGAAATTGCATCGGAATTAAATACAAAAGGCACAATGCCGACTTAAGTACAAGAAGACAGACTCTTCTTACTGACTATGCTTTGACCCGTTCCTGTGACACTAGTTATAGATTTTGATGCTTCACTTTAGGTTTACTGTATCCCTTGGGCCTCCTTATTGACGATGAAACACAGCAATTGCATCGGAATTAAATAGAAAAGGCACAATGGCGACTTAAGTATAAGAGGACTGACTCTTCCTACTCTCTATGTTTAAACCATTCCTGTGACACTAGTTATAGATTCCGATGCTTTACTTCAGGTTTACTGTATCCCTCTGCCCTTCTTATTGACGATGAAACGCAGAATTTGCATCGGAATTAAATACAACAGGCACAATGCCAACTATAGTACAAGAAGACTGTCTCTTCTTCTGTCTATGTTTTGAACCATTCCTGTGACACTAGTTATAGATTTCGATGCTTCACTTCAGGTTGACTGTATCCCTTGGACTTTCTTATTGACGATGAAACACTGAAATTGCATCGGAATTAAATACAAAAGGCACAATGCCGACTTAAGTACAAGAAGACGGACTCTTCTTACTGACTATGCTTTGAACCGTTCCTGTGGCACTAGTTACAGATTTTGATGCTTCACTTTAGGTTTACTGTATCCCTTGGGCCTCCTTATTGACGATGAAACACAGCAATTTCATCGGAATTAAATAGAAAAGGCACAATGGCGACTTAAGTATAAGAGGACTGACTCTTCCTACTGTCTATGTTTTAAACCATTCCTGTGACACTAGTTATAGATTCCGATGCTTTACTTCAGGTTTACTGTATCCCTCTGCCCTTCTTATTGACGATGAAACACAGAATTTGCATCGGAATTAAATACAACAGGCACAATGCCGACTATAGTACAAGAAGACTGTCTCTTCTTCTGTCTATGTTTTGAACCATTCCTGTGACACTAGTTATAGATTTCGATGCTTCACTTCAAGTTGACTGTATCCCTTGGACTTTCTTATTGACGATGAAACACAGAAATTGCATCGGAATTAAATACAAAAGTCACAAGGCCGACTTAAGTACAAGAAGACTGACTCTTCTTACTGACTATATTTGAACCATTCCTGTGACACTAGTTGTAGATTCTAATGCTAGACTTCAAGTTTACTGTATCCCTTGGACCTTCTTATAGGCGATGAAACACAGAAATTGAATCGGAATTAAATACAAAAGGCGCAATGCCGGCTTAAGTACAAGAAGGCTGACTAAACCTACTCTCTATGTTTTGAACCATTCCTGTGACACTAGTTATAGATTCCGATGCTTCACTCCCGGTTTACTGTATCCCTTGGACCATCTTATTGGCGATGAAACACAGAAATTGCATCGGAATTAAATACAAAAGGCACAAGGCCGACTTAAGTACAAGAAGACTGTCTCTTCTTCTGGCTTTGTTTTGAACCATTCCTGTGACACTAGTTATAGATTTCGATGCTTCACTTCAGGTTTACTGTATCCCTTGGACCTTCTTATTGACTATGAAACACAGCAATTGCATCGGAATTAAATAGAAAAGGCACAATGGCGACTTAAGTATAAGAAGACTGACTCTTCCTACTGTCTATGTTTTAAACCATTCCTGTGACACTAGTTATAGATTTCGATGCTTCACTTCAGGTTTACTGTATCCCTTGGACCTTCTTATTGACTATGAAACACAGCAATTGCATCGGAATTAAATAGAAAAGGCACAATGGCGACTTAAGTATAAGAAGACTGACTCTTCCTACTGTCTATGTTTTAAACCATTCCTGTGACACTAGTTATAGATTCCGATGCTTTACTTCAGGTTTACTGTATCCCTCTGCCCTTCTTATTGTCCATGAAACACAGAATTTGCATCGGAATTAAATACAACAGACACAATGCCGACTTCAGAACAAGAAGACTGTCTCTTCTTCTGGCTATGTTTTGAACCATTCCTGTGACACTAGTTATAGATTTCGATGCTTCACTTCAGGTTTACTGTATCCCTTGGACTTTCTTATTGACGATGAAACACAGAAATTGCATCGGAATTAAATACAAAAGGCACAAGGCCGACTTAAGTACAAGAAGACTGACTCTTCTCACTGACTATGTTTTGAACCATTCCTGTGACACAAGTTATAGATTCTAATGCTTGACTTCAAGTTTACTGTATCCCTTGGACCTTCTTATTGGCGATGAAACACAGAAATTGAATCGGAATTAAATACAAAGGGCGCAATTCCGGCTTAAGTACAAGAAGGCTGACTCATCTTACTGTCTATGCTTTTGAACCATTCCTGTGACACTAGTTATAGATTCCGATGCTTCACTTCAAGTTGACTGTATCCCTTGGACTTTCTTATTGACGATGAAACACAGAAAATGCACCGGAATTAAATACAAAAGGCACAATGCCGACTTAAGTACAAGAAGACTGACTCTTCTTACTGACTATGTTTTGAACCATTCCTGTGACACAAGTTATAGATTCTAATGCTTGACTTCAAGTTTACTGTATCCCTTGGACCTTCTTATTGACGATAAAACACAGAAATTACATCGGAATTAAATACAAATGGCATAATGCTGACTTAAGTACAAGAAGACCGACTCTTCTTACTGTCTATTATTTGAACCATTCCTGTGACACTAGTTATAGATTCCGATGCTTCACTTCAGATTCACTGTACCCTCTGACGTTCTTGTTGACGATGAAACACAGAAATTGCGTCGGAAATAAATACATAACGCACAATGCCGAATTAAGTACAAGAAGACTGACTCTTCTTACTGTCTACGTTTTGAACCATTCCTGTGACACTAGTTATAGATTCCGATGCTTCACTCTAGTTTTACTGTATCCCTTGGACCTTCTTATTGACGATGAAACACAGAAATTGCATCAGAATGAAATATAAAAGGCACAATGCCGACATAAGTACAAGAAGACTGACTCTTCTTACTGTCTATGTTTTGAACCATTCCTTTTGCATCGGAATTAAATACAAAAGGCACAATGCCGACTTATGTACAAGAAGAATGGCTCTGCTTACTGTCTATGTTTTGAACTATTTCTGTGATACTAGTTATAGGTTTCGATGCTTCACTTCAAGTTTACTGTATCCCTTGGACCTTCTTATTGACGATGAGACACAGAAATTGCATCGGAAGTAAATACAAAAGCCACAAGGCCGACTTAAGTACAAGAAGACTGATTCTTCTAACCTACTGTGTTTTGAACCATTCCTGTACACTAGTTATAAATTCTGATGCTTCACTTCAGGTTTACTGTATCCCTTGGACCTTCTTATTGACGATGATACACAGAAATTGCATCGGAATTAAATACAAAAGGAACAAGGCCGACTTCAGTACAAGAAGACCGACTCTTCTTACTGACTATGTTTTGAACCATTCCTGTGACACTAGTTATAGATTCTGATGCTTCACTTCAGGTTTACTGTATCCCTTGGACCTTCTTATTCGCGATGATACACAGAAATGGCATCGGAATGAAATACAAAAGGCACAATGCCGACTTAAGTACAAGAAGACTGACTCATCTTACTGTCTATGTTTTAAACCATTCCTGAGACACTAGTTATAGATTCCGATGATTCACTCCAAGTTTACTGTATCCCTTGATCCTTCAAATTGCCGATGAAACACAGAAATTGCATCGGAATTAAATACAAAATGCACAATGCCGACTTAAGTACAAGAAGACTGACTCTTCTTACTGACTATGCTTTGAACCAATCCTGTGACACTAGTTATGGATTCCGATGCTTCACTTAACTTTTACTGTAACCCTCTGGTCTTCTTATTCACGATAAAACACAAAAATTACATCGGAATTAAATACAAAAGGCACAATGCCGACTTAAGTGCAAGAAGGCTGACTCTTCTTACTGTCTATGTTTTGAACCATTCCTGTGACACTAGTTATAGATTCCGATGCTTCACTTCAGATTTACTGTTTCCCTCTGACGTTCTTATTGACGATGGAACACAGAAATTGCGTCGGAATTAAATAGAAAAGGCACAATGCCGAATTAAGTACAAGATGACTGACTCTTCTTACTGTCTATGTTTTGAACCATTCCTGTGACATTAGTTATAGATTCCGATGCTTCACTATAGGTTTACTGTATCCCCTGGACCTTCTTATTGACGATGAAACACAGAAATTGCATCAGAATTAAATAAAAAAGGCACAATGCCGACTAAGGACAAGAAGACTGTCTCTTCTTACTGTTTTGAACCATTCCTGTGACACTACTTACAGATTCCGATGCTTCTCTCCAGGTTTATCGTATCCCTTGGACCTTCTTATTGACGATGAAACACAGGAATTGCATCGGAATTAAATACAAAAGGCACAATGCCGACATAAGTACAACAATACTGACTCTGCTTACTGTCTATGTTTTGAACCATATCTGTGATACTAGTTATAGATTTCGATGCTTCACTTCAGGTTTACTGTATTCCTTGGACCTTCTTATTGACGATAAAACACAGAAATTGCATCGGAATTAAATGCAATAGGCACAATGCTGACTTAAGTACAAGAAGACTGACACTTCTTACTGACTATGTTTTGAACCATTCCTGTGACACTAGTTATAGATTCTGATGCTTCACTTCAGGTTCACTGTATCCCTTGGACCTTCTTATTGGCGATGAAACACTGAAATTGCATCGGAATTAAATACAAAAGGCACAATGCCGACTTAAGTACAAGAAGACTGACTCATCTTACTGTCTATGATTTGAACCATTCCTGTGACACTAGTTATAGATTCCGATGCTTCCCTGCAGGTTTACTGTATCTCTTGGACCTTCTTATTGACGATGAAACACAGAAATTGCAACGGGATTAAATAGAAAAGGCACAATGCCGACTTAAGTACAAGAAGACTGACATTTGTTACTAACTATTGTTTGAACCCTTCCTGTGACACTAGTTATAGATTCCGATGCCTCACTTCAGGTTTACTGTATCCCTTGGACCTTCCTATTGACGATGAGACACAGAAATCGCATCGGAATTAAATAGAAAAAGCACAATGCCGACTTAAGTACAAGGAAACTGACTTTTCCTACTCTCTATGTTTTTGAACCATTCCTGTGACACTAGTTATAGATTCCGATGCTTCACTCCACGTTTACTGTATCCCTTGGACCTTCTTATTGACGATGAAACACAGAAATTGCATCGGAATTAAATACAAAAGGCAAAATGCCGACTTAAGTACTAGAAGACTGGCTCTTCTTACTGACTGCTTTGAACCATTCCTGTGACACTAGTAATAGTTACCGATGCTTCACTTCAGGTTCACTGTATCCCTTGGACCTTCTTATTGACGATGAAACACAGAAATTTCATCGGAATTAAATAGAACAGGCACAATGCCGACTTAAGTACAAGAAGACTGACTCTTCACACTGTCTATGTTTTGAACCACTCCTGTGACACTAGTTGTAGATTCCGATGCTTCACTTCAGGTTTACTGTATCCCTCTGCTCTTCTTATTGGCGTTGAAACACAGAAATTTCATCGGAATTAAATACAAAAGGCACAATGCCGACTTAAGTACAAGAAGACTGACTCTTCTTCTGTCCATGTTTTGAACCATTCCTGTGACACTAGTTATAGATTCCGATGCTACCCTGCAGGTTTACTGTATCCCTTGGACCTTCTTATTGACGATGAAACACAGAAATTGCATCGGAATTCAATAAAAAAGGCACAATGCCGATTTATGTACAAGAAGACTGACTCTTCTTACTGACTATGATTTTAACCATTCCTGTGACACTAGTTATAGATTCCGATGCTTCACATCAGGTTTACTGTATCCCTTGGACCTTCTTATTGACGATAAAACACAGGAATTACATGGGAATTAAATACAAATGGCATAATGCTGACTTAAGTACAAGAAGACCGACTCTTCTTACTGTCTATTTTTTTAACCATTCCAGTGACACTAGTTATAGATTGCGATGCTTCACTTCAGATTTACTGTACCCTCTGACGTTCTTATAGACGATGAAACACAGAAATTGCGTCGGAAATAAATACATAAGGCACAATGCCGAATTAAGTACAAGAAGACTTACTCTTCTTACTGTCTACGTTTTGAACCATTCCTGTGACACTAGGTATAGATTCCGATGCTTCACTCTAGTTTTACTGTATCCCTTGGACCTTCTTATTGACGATGAAACACAGAAATTGCATTGGAATTAAATACAAAAGCAACAAGGCCGACTTCAGTACAGGAAGACTGACTTTTCTTACTGACTATGTTTTGAACCATTCCTGTGACACTAGTTATAGATTCCGATGCTTCACTTAAGTTTTACTGTATCCCTCTGGTCTTCTTATTCACGATAAAACACAGAAATTACATCGGAATTAAATACAAAAAGCACAATGCCGACTTAAGTACAAGAAGACTGAAATTTCCTACTAACTATGGTTTGAACCCTTCCTGTGACACTAGTTATAGATTCCGATGCCTCACTTCAGGTTTACTGTATCCCTTGGACCTTCCTATTGACGATGAGACACAGAAATCGCATCGGAATTAAATAGAAAAAGCACAATGCCGACTTAAGTACAAGGAGACTGACTCTTCCTAGTCTCTATGTTTTGAACCATTCCTGTGACACTAGTTACAGATTCCGATTCTTCACTCCACGTTTACTGTATCCCTTGGACCTTCTTATTGACGATGAAACACAGAAATTTCATCGGAATTAAATAGATGAGGCACAATGCCGACGTAAGTACAAGAAGACTGACTCTTCTTCTGTCCATGCTTTGAACCGTTCCTGTGACACTAGTTGTAGATTCCGATGCTACCCTGCAGGTTTACTGTATCCCTTGGACCTTCTTATTGACAATGAAACACAGAAATTGCATCGGAATTAAATAAAAAAGGCACAATGCCGACTTAAGTACAAGAAGACTGACTCTTCCTACTCTCTATGTTTTGAACCATTCCTGTGACACTAGTTTTTTATTCAGATGCTTCACTTGAGGTTTACTGTATCCCTCGGACCTTCTTATGGACGATGAAACACAGAAATTGCATCGGAATGAAATACAAAAGGCACAATGCCGAATTAAGTACAAGAAGACTGACTCTTCCAACTCTCAATGATTTGAATCATTCCTGTGACACTAGTTATAGATTCCGATGCTTCACTTCAGGTTTACTGTATCCCTCTGACTTTCTTATTGACGATGAAACACAGAAATTGCATCGGAATTAAATAGAAAAGGCCCAATACCGACTTAAGTACAAGAAGATTGATTCTTCCTACTGTCTATGTTTTGAACCATTCCTGTGACACTAGTCATAGATTCCGATGCCTCACTTCAGGTTTACTGTATCCCTTGGACGTTCTTATTGACGATGAAACACAGAAATTGCATCGGAATTAAATACAAAAGTCACAATGCCGACTAAAGTAAAAGAAGACTGACTCATCTTACAGTCTATGTTTTGAACCATTCTTACGACACTAGTTATAGATTCCGATGCTTCACTCCAGGTTTACTGTATCCCTTGGACCTTCATATTGTCGATGAAACACAGAAAATGCATCGGAATTAAATAAAAAAGGCACAATGCCGACGTAAGTACAAGAAGACTGACTCTTCTTACTGTCTATGTTTTGAACCATTCCTGTGACACTAGTTACAGATTCCGATGCTTCACTCCAGGTTTACTGTATCCCTTGGACCTACATATTGACGATGAAACACAGAAAATGCATCGGAATTAAATACAAAAGGCACAATGCCGACTTAAGTACAAGATGACTGACTCTTCTTACTGACTATGTTTTGAACCATTCCTGTGACACTAGTTATAGATTCCGATGCTTCACATCAGGTTTACTGTATCCCTCTGACCTTCTTATTGACGATAAAACACAGAAATTAGAAGGGAATTAAATACAAATGGAATAATGCCGACTTAAGTACAAGAAGACCGACTCTTCTTACTGTCTATTTTTTGAACCATTCCTGTGACACTAGTTATAGATTCCGATGCTTCACTTCAGATTTACTGTACCCTCTGACGTTCTTATTGACGATGAAACACAGAAATTGCGTCGGAAATAAATACATAAGGCACAATGCCGAATTAAGTACAAGAAGACTTACTCTTCTTACTGTCTACGCTTTTAACCATTCCTGTGACACTAGTTATAGATTCCGATGCTTCACTCTAGTTTTACAGTATCCCTTGGACCTTCTTATTGACGATGAAACACAGAAATTGCATCGGAATAAAATAAAAAAGGCACAATGCCGACATAAGTACAAGAAGACTGACTCTTCTTACTGTCTATGATTTGAACCATTCCTGTTGCATCGGAATTAAATACAAAAGGCACAATGTCGACTTAAGTACAAGAAGACTGACTCTGCTTACTGTCTATGTTTTGAACTATTTCAGTGACACTAGGTATAGGTTTCGATGCTTCACTTCAGGTTTACTGTATCCCTTGGACCTTCTTATTGACGATGAAACACAGAAATTGCATCGGAATGAAATACAAAATAAACAATGCCGACTTAAGTACAAGAAGACTGACTCATCTTACTGTCTATGTTTTAGACCATTCCTGTGACACTAGTTATAGATTCCGATGCTTCACTCCAGGTTTACTGTATCCCTTGGTCCTTCATATTGACAATGAAACACAGAAATTGCATCGGAATTAAATACAAAAGGCACAATGCCGACTTAAGTACTAGAAGACTGGCTCTTCTTACTGACTATGCTTTGAACCATTACTGTGACACTAGTTATGGTTTCCGATGCTTCACTTCAGGTTCACTGTATCCCTTGGACCTTCTTATAGACGATGAAACACAGAAATTTCATCGGAATTAAATAGAAGAGGCACAATGCCGACTTAAGTACAAGAAGACTGACTCTTCACACTGTCTATGTTTTGAACCATTCCTGTGACACTAGTTGTAGATTCCGATGCTTCACTTCAGGTTTACTGTATCCCTTGGACGTTCTTAT
Source organism: Schistocerca piceifrons (assembly GCF_021461385.2). Taxonomy (NCBI): domain Eukaryota; kingdom Metazoa; phylum Arthropoda; class Insecta; order Orthoptera; family Acrididae; genus Schistocerca; species Schistocerca piceifrons. The sequence continues at coordinate 15,898 of NW_025727722.1, read as the reverse complement.
TGGCGATGAAACACTGAAATTGCATCGGAATTAAATACAAAAGGCACAATGCCGACTTAAGTACAAGAAGACTGACTCATCCTACTGTCTATGTTTTGAACCATTCCTGTGACACTAGTTATAGATTCCGATGCTTCCCTGCAGGTTTACTGTATCGATTGGACCTTCTTATTGACGATGAAACACAGAAATTGCAACGGAATTAAACAGAAATGGCACAATGCCGACTTAAGTATAAGAAGACTGACATTTCTTACTAACTATGGTTTGAACCCTTCCTGTGACACTAGTTATAGATTCCGATGCCTCACTTCAGGTTTACTGTATCCCTTGGACCTTCCTGTTGACGATGAGACACAGAAATCGCATCGGAATTAAATAGAAAAGGCACAATGCCGACTTAAGTAGAAGAAGACTGACATTTCCTACTAACTATGGTTTGAACCCTTCCTGTGACACTAGTTATAGATTCCGATGCCTCACTTCAGGTTTACTGTATCCCTTGGACCTTCCTATTGACGATGAGACACAGAAATCGCATCGGAATTAAATAGAAAAAGCACAATGCCGACTTAAGTACAAGGAGACTGACTCTTCCTAGTCTCTATGTTTTGAACCATTCCTGTGACACTAGTTACAGATTCCGATGCTTCACTCCACGTTTACTGTATCCCTTGGACCTTCTTATTGACGATGAAACACAGAAATTTCATCGGAATTAAATAGATGAGGCACAATGCCGACGTAAGTACAAGAAGACTGACTCTTCTTCTGTCCATGCTTTGAACCGTTCCTGTGACACTAGTTGTACATTCCGATGCTACCCTGCAGGTTTACTGTATCCCTTGGACCTTCTTATTGACAATGAAACACAGAAATTGCATCGGAATTAAATAAAAAAGCACAATGCCGACTTAAGTACAAGAAGACTGACTCTTCCTACTCTCTATGTTTTGAACGATTCCTGTGACACTAGTTTTTTATTCAGATGCTTCACTTGAGGTTTACTGTATCCCTCGGACCTTCTTATGGACGATGAAACACAGAAATTGCATCGGAATGAAATACAAAAGGCACAATGCCGAATTAAGTACAAGAAGACTGACTCTTCCAACTCTCAATGATTTGAATCATTCCTGTGACACTAGTTATAGATTCCGATGCTTCACTTCAGGTTTACTGTATCCCTCTGACTTTCTTATTGACGATGAAACACAGAAATTGCATCGGAATTAAATAGAAAAGGCCCAATACCGACTTAAGTACAAGAAGATTGATTCTTCCTACTGTCTATGTTTTGAACCATTCCTGTGACACTAGTCATAGATTCCGATGCCTCACTTCAGGTTTACTGTATCCCTTGGACGTTCTTATTGACGATGAAACACAGAAATTGCATCGGAATTAAATACAAAAGTCACAATGCCGACTAAAGTAAAAGAAGACTGACTCATCTTACAGTCTATGTTTTGAACCATTCTTACGACACTAGTTATAGATTCCGATGCTTCACTCCAGGTTTACTGTATCCCTTGGACCTTCATATTGTCGATGAAACACAGAAAATGCATCGGAATTAAATAAAAAAGGCACAATGCCGACGTAAGTACAAGAAGACTGACTCTTCTTACTGTCTATGTTTTGAACCATTCCTGTGACACTAGTTACAGATTCCGATGCTTCACTCCAGGTTTACTGTATCCCTTGGACCTACATATTGACGATGAAACACCGAAAATGCATCGGAATTAAATACAAAAGGCACAATGCCGACTTAAGTACAAGATGACTGACTCTTCTTACTGACTATGTTTTGAACCATTCCTGTGACACTAGTTATAGATTCCGATGCTTCACATCAGGTTTACTGTATCCCTCTGACCTTCTTATTGACGATAAAACACAGAAATTAGAAGGGAATTAAATACAAATGGAATAATGCCGACTTAAGTACAAGAAGACCGACTCTTCTTACTGTCTATTTTTTGAACCATTCCTGTGACACTAGTTATAGATTCCGATGCTTCACTTCAGATTTACTGTACCCTCTGACGTTCTTATTGACGATGAAACACAGAAATTGCGTCGGAAATAAATACATAAGGCACAATGCCGAATTAAGTACAAGAAGACTTACTCTTCTTACTGTCTACGCTTTTAACCATTCCTGTGACACTAGTTATAGATTCCGATGCTTCACTCTAGTTTTACAGTATCCCTTGGACCTTCTTATTGACGATGAAACCCAGAAATTGCATCGGAATAAAATAAAAAAGGCACAATGCCGACATAAGTACAAGAAGACTGACTCTTCTTACTGTCTATGATTTGAACCATTCCTGTTGCATCGGAATTAAATACAAAAGGCACAATGTCGACTTAAGTACAAGAAGACTGACTCTGCTTACTGTCTATGTTTTGAACTATTTCAGTGACACTAGGTATAGGTTTCGATGCTTCACTTCAGGTTTACTGTATCCCTTGGACCTTCTTATTGACGATGAAACACAGAAATTGCATCGGAATGAAATACAAAATAAACAATGCCGACTTAAGTACAAGAAGACTGACTCATCTTACTGTCTATGTTTTAGACCATTCCTGTGACACTAGTTATAGATTCCGATGCTTCACTCCAGGTTTACTGTATCCCTTGGTCCTTCATATTGACGATGAAACACAGAAATTGCATCGGAATTAAATACAAAAGGCACAATGCCGACTTAAGTACTAGAAGACTGGCTCTTCTTACTGACTATGCTTTGAACCATTACTGTGACACTAGTTATGGTTTCCGATGCTTCACTTCAGGTTCACTGTATCCCTTGGACCTTCTTATAGACGATGAAACACAGAAATTTCATCGGAATTAAATAGAAGAGGCACAATGCCGACTTAAGTACAAGAAGACTGACTCTTCACACTGTCTATGTTTTGAACCATTCCTGTGACACTAGTTGTAGATTCCGATGCTTCACTTCAGGTTTACTGTATCCCTTGGACGTTCTTATTGGCGATGAAACACTGAAATTGCATCGGAATTAAATACAAAAGGCACAATGCCGACTTAAGTACAAGAAGACTGACTCATCCTACTGTCTATGTTTTGAACCATTCCTGTGACACTAGTTATAGATTCCGATGCTTCCCTGCAGGTTTACTGTATCGATTGGACCTTCTTATTGACGATGAAACACAGAAATTGCAACGGAATTAAACAGAAATGGCACAATGCCGACTTAAGTATAAGAAGACTGACATTTCTTACTAACTATGGTTTGAACCCTTCCTGTGACACTAGTTATAGATTCCGATGCCTCACTTCAGGTTTACTGTATCCCTTGGACCTTCCTGTTGACGATGAGACACAGAAATCGCATCGGAATTAAATAGAAAAAGCACAATGCCGAATAAGTACAAGGAGACTGACTCTTCCTACTCTCTATGTTTTGAACCATTCCTGTGACACTAGTTACAGATTACGATGCTTCACTCCACGTTTACTGTATCCCTTGGACCTTCTTATTGACGATGATACACAGAAATTGCATCGGAATTAAATACAAAAGGCACAATGCCGACTTAAGTACTAGAAGACTGGCTCTTCTTACTGACTATGTTTGAACCATTACTGTGACACTAGTTATGGTTTCCGATGCTTCACTTCAGGTTCACTGTATCCCTTGGACCTTCTTATAGACGATGAAACACAGAAATTTCATCGGAATTAAATAGAAGAGGCACAATGCCGACTTAAGTACAAGAAGACTGACTCTTCACACTGTCTATGTTTTGAACCATTCCTGTGACACTAGTTGTAGATTCCGATGCTTCACTTCAGGTTTACTGTATCCCTCTGCCCTTCTTATTGGCGTTGAAACACAGAAATTGCATCGGAATTAAATACAAAAGGCACAATGCCGACTTCAGTACAAGAAGACTGACTCTTCTTTTGTCCATGTTTTGAACCATTCCTGTGACACTAGTTATAGATTCCGATGCTACCCTGCAGGTTTACTGTATCACTTGGACCTTCTTAATGACGATGAAACACAGAAATTGCGTCGGAATTAAATAAAAATGGCACAATGCCGACTTAAGTACAAGAAGACTGACTCTTCCTACTCTCTATGCTTTGAACCATTCCTGTGACACTAGTTCTTTATTCCGATGCTTCACTTGAGGTTTACTGTATCCCTCGGACCTTCTTATGGACGATGAAACACAGAAATTGCATCGGAATGAAATACAAAAGGCACAATGCCGACTTAAGTACAAGAAGACTGACTCTTCCAACTCTCAATGTTTTGAACCATTCCTGTGACACTAGTTATAGATTCCGATGCTTCACTTTAGGTTTACTGTATCCCTCTGACTTTCTTATTGACGATGAAACACAGAAATTGCATCGGACTTAAATACAAAAGGCACAATGCCAAATTAAGTACAAGAAGTCTGGTTCTTCATACTGACTATGCTTTGAACCATTCCTGTGACACTAGTTATCGATTCCGATGCTTCACAACAGATTCACTGTATTCCTTGGACCTTCTTATTGGCGATGAAACACGGAATTTGCATCGGAATTAAATAGAAAAGGCACAATGCCGACTTAAGTACAAGAAGACTGATTCTTCCTACTGTCTATGTTTTGAACAACTCCTGTGACACTAGTTATAGATTCCGATGATTTACTTCAGGTTTACTGTATCCCACGGACCTTCTTATGGACGTTGAAACACAGAAATTGCATCGGATTGAAATACAAAACGCACAATGCCGACTTAAGTACAAGAAGACTGACTCTTCCAACTCTCTATGTTTTGAACCATTCCTGTGACACTAGTTATAGATTCCGATGCTTCACTTCAGGTTTGCTCTATCCCTCTAACTTTCTTATTGACGATGAAACACAGAAATTGCATCGGAATTAAATAGAAAAGGCACAATACGGAATTAAGTACAAGAAGACTGTCTCTTCCTACTGTCTATGCTTTGAACCATCCCTGTGACACTAGTTGTAGATTCCGATGCTTCACTTCAGGTTTACTGTACCCCTTGGACCTTCATATTGTCGATGAAACACAGAAATTGCATCGGAAATAAATACAAGAGGCACAATGCCGACTTAAGTACAAGAAGACTGACTCATATTCCTGTCCATGCTTTGAACCATTCCTGTGAAACTAGTTATAGATTCCGATGCTTCACTCCAGGTTTACTGTATCCCTTGGACCTTCATATTGACGATGAAACACAGAAATTACATCGGAATTGAATACAAAAGGCACAATGCCGACTTAAGTACAAGAAGACTGACTCTTCTTACTGTCTATGCTTTAAACCATTCCTGTGACACTAGTTATAGATTCCGATGCTTCACTTCAGATTTATTGTATCCCTCCGACGTACTTATTGACGATGAAACACAGAAATTGCGTCGGAATTAAATGCAAAAGGCACAATGCCGAGTTAAGTACAAGAAGACTGATTCTTCTTACTGTCTATGTTTTGAAACATTCCTGTGTCACTAGTTATAGATTCCGATGCTTCACTCTAGGTTTACTGTATCTCTTGGACCTTCTTATTGACGGTGAAACACAGAAATTGCATCGGAATTAAATAAAAAAGGCACAATGCCGAGTTAAGTACAAGAAGACTGACTCTTCTTACTGTCTATGATTTGAACAATTCCTGTGTCACTAGTTATAGATTCCGATGCTTCACTCTAGGTTTACTGTATCCCGTGGACCTTCTTATTGACGGTGAAACACAGAAATTGCATCGGAATTAAATAAAAAAGGCACAATGCCGATTTAAGTACAATAAGACTGACTCTTCTTACTGTCTATGCTTTGAACCATTCCTGTGTCACTAGTTATAGATTCCGATGCTTCACTCTAGGGTTACTGTATCCGTTGGACCTTCTTATTGACGATGAAACACAGAAATTGCATCGGTATTAAACAGAAAAGGCACAATACCGACTTAAGTACAAGGAGACTGACTCTCCCCTCTATCTATGTTTTGAACCATTCTTGTGACACTAGATATAGATTCCGATGCTTCACTTCAGGTTTACTGTATCCCTTGGACCTTCTTATTGACGATGGAACACAGAAATTGCATTGGATTCAAATACAAAAGGCACAATGCTGACTTAAGTACAAGAAGACTGACTCATCTTACTGTCTATGCTTTGAACCATTCCTGTGACACTAGTTTTAGATTCCGATGCTTCACTCCAGGTTTACTGTATCCCTTGGACCTTCATAATGACGATGAAACAGAGAAATTGCATCGGAATTAAATACAAAAGCACAATGCCGACTTAAGTACAAGAACACTGACTCTTCTTACTGTCTATGCTTTGAACCGTTCCTGTGACACTAGTTTTAGATTCCGATGCTTCACTTCAGGTTTACTGTATCCCTTGGATCTTCTTATTGGCGATGAAACACAGAAATTGCATCGGAATTAAATACAAAAGGCACAATGCCGACTTAAGTACAAGAAGACTGACTCATATTACTGTCTATGTTTTGAACCATTCCTGTGAAACTAGTTGTAGATTCCGATGCTTCACTCCAGGTTTACTGTATCCCTTGGACCTTCTTATTGACGATGAAACACAGAAATTGCATCGGAATTAAATACAAAAGGCACAAGGCCGACTTAAGTACAGGAAGACTGACTCCTCTTACTATGCTTTGAACCATTCCTGTGACACTAGTTATAGATTCTGATGCTTCACTTCAGGTTTACTGTATCCCTTGGACCTTCTTATTGGCGATGAAACACAGAAATTGCATCGAAATTAAATACAAAAGGCACAATGTCGACTTAAGTACAAGAAGACTGACTCATATTCCTGTCCATGCTTTGAACCATTCCTGTGAAACTAGTTATAGATTCCGATGCTTCACTCCAGGTTTACTGTATCTCTTGGACCTTCATATTGACGATGAAACACAGAAATTACATCGGAATTGAATACAAAAGGCACAATGCCGACTTAAGTACAAGAAGACTGACTCATATTCCTGTCCATGCTTTGAACCATTCCTGTGAAACTAGTTATAGCTTCCGATGCTTCACTTCAGGTTTACTGTATCCCTCTGACCTTCTTACTGACGATAAAACACAGAAATTACATAGGAAATAAATACAAAAGGCACAATGCTGACTTAAGTACAAGAAGACTGACTCTTCTTACTGTCTATGTTTCGTACCATTCCTGTGACAATAGTTACAGATTCCGATGCTTCACTTCAGATTTACTGTATCCCTCTGACGTTCTTATTGACGATGAAACACAGAAATTGCGTCGGAATTAAATACAAAAGGCACAATGCCGACTTAAGTACAAGAAGACTGACTCATCTTACTGTCTATGTTTTGAACCATCCTGTGACACTAGTCATAGATTCCGATGCTTCCCTGCAGGTATACTGTATCCCTTGGCCCTTCTTTTTGTCGATGAAACACAGAAATTGCATCGGAATTAGATAGAAATGGCACAATGCCGACTTAAGTACAAAAAGACTGACGCTTCTTACTGACTATGGTTTGAACCATTCCTGTGACACTAGTTATAGATTCCGATGCTTCACTTCAGGTTTACTGTATCCCTTAGAACTTCGTATTGACGATGAGACACAGAAATCGCATCGGAATGAAATAGAAAAAGCACAATGCCGACTTAAGTACAAGAAGGCTGACTCTTCCAACTCTCTATGTTTTGAACCATTCCTGTGACACTAGTTTTTTATTCCGATGCTTCACTTGCGGTTTACTGTATCCCTCGGACCTTCTTATGGACGATGAAACACAGAAATTGCATCGGAATGAAATACAAAAGGCACAATGACGACTTAAGTACAAGAAGACTGACCCTTCCAACTCTCTATGTTTTGAACCACTCCTGTTACACTAGTTATAGATTCAGATGCTTCACTTCAGGTTTCCTGTATCCCCCTGACTTTCTTATTGACGATGAAACACAGAAATAGAATCGGAATTAAATAGAAAAGGCACAATACCGACCTAAGTACAAGAAAACTGACTCTTCCTACTGTCAATGTTTTGAACCATTCCTGTGACACTAGTTATAGATGTTGATGCTTCACTTCAGCTTTACTGTATCCCTTGGACCTTCTTATTGGCGTTGAAACACAGAAATTGCATCGAAATTAAATACAAAAGGCACAATGCCGACTTAAGTACAAGGAGACTGACTCATCTTACTGTCTATGTTTTGAACCATTCCTTTGACACTAGTTATAGATTCCGATGCTTCACTCCAGGTTTACTGTATCGATTGGACCTTCTTATTGACGATGAAACACAGAAATTGCAACGGAATTAAATAGAAATGGCACAATGCCGACTTAAGTATAAGAAGACTGACATTTCTTACTAACTATGGTTTGAACCCTTCCTGTGACACTAGTTATAGATTCCGATGCCTCACTTCAGGTTTACTGTATCCCTTGGACCTTCCTGTTGACGATGAGACACAGAAAGCGCATCAGAATTAAATAGAAAAAGCACAATGCCGACTTAAGTACAAGGAGACTGACTCTTCCTACTCTCTATGTTTTGAACCATTCCTGTGACACTAGTTACAGATTCCGATGCTTCACTCCACGTTTACTGTATCCCTTGGACCTTCTTATTGACGATGATACACAGAAATTGCATCGGAATTAAATACAAAAGGCACAATGCCGACTTAAGTACTAGAAGACTGGCTCTCCTTACTGACTATGCTTTGAACCATTCCTGTGACACTAGTTATAGTTTCTGATGCTTCACTTCAGCTTCACTGTATCCCTTGGACCTTCTTATTGACGATGAAACAGCGAAATTTCATCGGAATTAAATAGAAGAGGCACAATGCCGACTTAAGTAAAAGAAGAGTGACTCTTCACACTGTCTATGTTTTGAACCATTCCTGTGACACTAGTTGTAGATTCCGATGCTTCACTTCAGGTTTACTGTATCCTTCTGCCCTTCTTATTGGCGTTGAAACACAGAAATTGCATCGGAATTAAATACAAAAGGCACAATGCCGACTTAAGTACAAGAAGACTGACTCTTCTTCTGTCCATGTTTTGAACCATTCCTGTGACACTAGTTATAGATTCCGATGCTACCCTGCAGGTTTACTGTATCCCTTGGACCTTCTTATTGACGATGAAACACAGAAATTGCGTCGGAATTAAATAAAAATGGCACAATGCCGACTTAAGTACAAGAAGACTGACTCTTCCTACTCTCTATGCTTTGAACCATTCCTGTGACACTAGTTCTTTATTCCGATGCTTCACTTGAGGTTTAATGTATCCCTCGGACCTTCGTATGGACGATGAAACACAGAAATTGCATCGGAATGAAATACAAAAGGCACAATGCCGACTTAAGTACAAGAAGACTGACTCTTCCAACTCTCAATGTTTTGAACCATTCCTGTGACACTAGTTATAGATTCCGATGCTTCACTTCAGGTTTGCTCTATCCCTCTAACTTTCTTATTGACGATGAAACACAGAAATTGCATCGGAATTAAATAGAACAGTCACAATACGGAATTAAGTACAAGAAGACTGTCTCTTCCTACTGTCTATGCTTTAAACCATCCCTGTGACACTAGTTGTAGATTCCGATGCTTCACTTCAGGTTTACTGTACCCCTTGGACCTTCATATTGTCGATGAAACACAGAAATTGCATCGGAAATAAATACAAGAGGCACAATGCCGACATAAGTACAAGAAGACTGACTCTTCTTACTGACTATGTTTTGAACCATTCCAGTGACACTAGTTATAGATTCCGATGCTTCGCTTCACGTTTACTGTATCCCTCTGACCTTCCTATTGACGATAAAACACAGAAATTACATCGGAATTAAATACAAAAGGCACAATGCCGACTTAAGTACAAGAAGACTGACTCTTCTTACTGTCTATGTTTTTGAACCATTCCTGTGACACTAGTTATAGTTTCCGATGCTTCACTTCAGATTTACTGTATCCCTCTGACGTTCTTATTGACGATGAAACACAGAAACTGCCTCGAATTAAATACAAAAGACACAATGCCGACCTAAGTACGAGAAGACTGGCTCTTCTTACTGACTATGCTTTGAACCATTCCTGTGACACTAGTTATAGATTTCGATGCTTCACTTCAGGTTTACTGTGTCCCTTGACCTTCTTATTGGCAATGAAACACAGAAATTGCATCGGAATTGAATACAAAAGGGCACAATGTCGACTTCAGTACAAGAAGACTGACTCATCTTACTGTCTATGATTTGAACCATTCCTGTAACACTAGTTATAGATTTCGATGCTTCACTTCAGATTTATTGTATCCCTCTGACGTTCTTATTGACGATGAAACACAGAAATTGCGTCGGAATTAAATACAAAAGGCACAAGGCCGACTTAAGTACAGGAAGACTGACTCCACTTTCTATGTTTTGAACCATTCCTGTGACACTAGTTTTAGATTCTGATGCTTCACTTCAGGTTTACTGTATCCCTTGGACCTTCTTATTGGCGATGAAAACACAGAAATTGCATCGGAATTAAATACAAAAGGCACAATGCCGACTTAAGTACAAGAAGACTGACTCATATTACTGTCTATGTTTGAACCATTCCTGTGAAACTAGTTGTAGATTCCGATGCTTCACTCCAGGTTTACTGTATCCCTTGGACCTTCTTATTGACGATGAAACACAGAAATTGCATCGGAATTAAATACAAAAGGCACAAGGCCGACTTAAGTACAGGAAGACTGACTCCTCTTACTATGTTTTGAACCATTCCTGTGACACTAGTTATAGATTCTGATGCTTCACTTCAGGTTTACTGTATCCCTTGGACCTTCTTATTGGCGATGAAACACAGAAATTGCATCGGAATTAAATACAAAAGGCACAATGCCGACTTAAGTACAAGAAGACTGACTCATATTCCTGTCCATGATTTGAACCATTCCTGTGAAACTAGTTATAGATTCCGATGCTTCACTCCAGGTTTACTGTATCCCTTGGACCTTCATATTGACGATGAAACACAGAAATTACATCGGAATTGAATACAAAAGGCACAATGCCGACTTAAGTACAAGAAGACTGACTCTTCTTACTGTCTATGCTTTAAACCATTCCTGTGACACTAGTTATAGATTCCGATGCTTCACTTCAGATTTATTGTATCCCTCTGACGTTCTTATTGACGATGAAACACAGAAATTGCGTCGGAATTAAATGCAAAATGCACAATGCCGAGTTAAGTACAAGAAGACTGACTCTTCTTACTGTCTATGTTTCGAACCATTCCTGTGTCACTAGTTATAGATTCCGATGCTTCACTCTAGGTTTACTGAATCCCTTGGACCTTCTTATTGACGGTGAAACACAGAAATTGCATCGGAATTAAATAAAAAAGGCACAATGCCGAGTTAAGTACAAGAAGACTGACTCTTCTTACTGTCTATGTTTTGAACCATTCCTGTGTCACTAGTTATAGATTCCGATGCTTCACTCTAGGTTTACTGTATCCCTTGGACCTTCTTATTGACGGTGAAAGACAGAAATTGCATCGGATTTAAATAAAAAAGGCACAATGCCGATTTAAGTACAATAAGACTGACTCTTCTTACTGTCTATGCTTTGAACCATTCCTGTGTCACTAGTTATAGATTCCGATGCTTCACTCTAGGTTTACTGTATCCGTTGGACCTTCGTATTGACGATGAAACACAGAAATAGAATCGGAATTAAATAGAAAAGGCACAATACCGACCTAAGTACAAGAAAACTGACTCTTCCTACTGTCAATGTTTTGAACCATTCCTGTGACACTAGTTATAGATGCTGATGCTTCACTTCAGCTTTACTGTATCCCTTGGACCTTCTTATTGGCGTTGAAACACAGAAATTGCATCGAAATTAAATACAAAAGGCACAATGCCGACTTAAGTACAAGGAGACTGACTCATCTTACTGTCTATGTTTTGAACCATTCCTTTGACACTAGTTATAGATACCGATGCTTCACTACAGGTTTACTGTATCGATTGGACCTTCTTATTGACGATGAAACACAGAAATTGCAACGGAATTAAATAGAAATGGCACAATGCCGACTTAAGTATAAGAAGACTGACATTTCTTACTAACTATGGTTTGAACCCTTCCTGTGACACTAGTTATAGATTCCGATGCCTCACTTCAGGGTTTACTGAATCCCTTGGACCTTCCTGTTGACGATGAGACACAGAAAGCGCATCAGAATTAAATAGAAAAAGCACAATGCGGACTTAAGTACAAGGAGACTGACTCTTCCTACTCTCTATGTTTTGAACCATTCCTGTGACACTAGTTACAGATTCCGATGCTTCACTCCACGTTTACTGTATCCCTTGGACCTTCTTATTGACGATGATACACAGAAATTGCATCGGAATTAAATACAAAAGGCACAATGCCGACTTAAGTACTAGAAGACTGGCTCTCCTTACTGACTATGCTTTGAACCATTCCTGTGACACTAGTTATAGTTTCCGATGCTTCACTTCAGGTTTACTGTATCCCTCTGCCCTTCTTATTGGCGTTGAAACACAGAAATTGCATCGGAATTAAATACAAAAATCACAATGCCGACTTAAGTACAAGAAGACTGACTCTTCTTCTGTCCATGTTTTGAACCATTCCTGTGACACTAGTTATAGATTCCGATGCTACCCTGCAGGTTTACTGTATCCCTTGGACCTTCTTATTGACGATGAAACACAGAAATTGCGTCGGAATTAAATAAAAATGGCACAATGCCGACTTAAGTACAAGAAGACTGACTCTTCCTACTCTCTATGCTTTGAACCATTCCTGTGACACTAGTTCTTTATTCCGATGCTTCACTTGAGGTTTAATGTATCCCTCGGACCTTCGTATGGACGATGAAACACAGAAATTGCATCGGAATGAAATACAAAAGGCACAATGCCGACTTAAGTACAAGAAGACTGACTCTTCCAACTCTCAATGCTTTGAACCATTCCTGTGACACTAGTTATAGATTCCGATGCTTCACTTCAGGTTTGCTCTATCCCTCTAACTTTCTTATTGACGATGAAACACAGAAATTGCATCGGAATTAAATAGAACAGTCACAATACGGAATTAAGTACAAGAAGACTGTCTCTTCCTACTGTCTATGCTTTGAACCATCCCTGTGACACTAGTTGTAGATTCCGATGCTTCACTTCAGGTTTACTGTACCCCTTGGACCTTCATATTGTCGATGAAACACAGAAATTGCATCGGAAATAAATACAAGAGGCACAATGCCGACATAAGTACAAGAAGACTAACTTTTCTTACTGACTATGTTTTGAACCATTCAGTGACACTAGTTATAGATTCCGATGCTTCGCTGCACGTTTACTGTATCCCTCTGACCTTCCTATTGACGATAAAACTCAGAAATTACATCGGAATTAAATACAAAAGGCACAATGCCGACTTAAGTACAAGAAGACTGACTCTTCTTACTGTCTATGTTTTGAACCATTCCTGTGACACTAGTTATAGCTTCCGATGCTTCACTTCAGATTTACTGTATCCCTCTGACGTTCTTATTGACGATGAAACACAGAAAACTGCCTCGGAATTAAATACAAAAGACACAATGCCGACCTAAGTACAAGAAGACTGGCTCTTCTTACTGACTATGCTTTTGAACCATTCCTGTGACACTAGTTATAGATTTCGATGCTTCACTTCAGGTTTACTGTGTCCCTTGGACCTTCTTATTGGCAATGAAACACAGAAATTGCATCGGAATTGAATACAAAAGGCACAATGTCGACTTCAGTACAAGAAGACTGACTATCTTACTGTCTATGATTTGAACCATTCCTGTAACACTAGTTATAGATTTCGATGCTTCACTTCAGATTTATTGTATCCCTCTGACGTTCTTATTGACGATGAAACACAGAAATTGCGTCGGAATTAAATACAAAAGGCACAAGGCCGACTTAAGTACAGGAAGACTGACTCCACTTTCTATGTTTTGAACCATTCCTGTGACACTAGTTTTAGATTTCTGATGCTTCACTTCAGGTTTACTGTATCCCTTGGACCTTCTTATTGGCGATGAAACACAGAAATTGCATCGGAATTAAATACAAAAGGCACAATGCCGACTTAAGTACAAGAAGACTGACTCATATTACTGTCTATGTTTTGAACCATTCCTGTGAAACTAGTTGTAGATTCCGATGCTTCACTCCAGGTTTACTGTATCCCTTGGACCTTCTTATTGACGATGAAACACAGAAATTGCATCGGAATTAAATACAAAAGGCACAAGGCCGACTTAAGTACAGGAAGACTGACTCCTCTTACTATGTTTTGAACCATTCCTGTGACACTAGTTATAGATTCTGATGCTTCACTTCAGGTTTACTGTATCCCTTGGACCTTCTTATTGGCGATGAAACACAGAAATTGCATCGGAATTAAATATAAAAGGCACAATGCCGACTTAAGTACAAGAAGACTGACTCTTCTTACTGTCTATGCTTTAAACCATTCCTGTGACACTAGTTATAGATTCCGATGCTTCACTTCAGATTTATTGTATCCCTCTGACGTTCTTATTGACGATGAAACACAGAAATTGCGTCGGAATTAAATGCAAAATGCACAATGCCGAGTTAAGTACAAGAAGACTGACTCTTCTTACTGTCTATGTTTCGAACCATTCCTGTGTCACTAGTTATAGATTCCGATGCTTCACTCTAGGTTTACTGTATCCCTTGGACCTTCTTATTGACGGTGAAACACAGAAATTGCATCGGAATTAAATAAAGAAGGCACAATGCCGAGTTAAGTACAAGAAGACTGACTCTTCTTACTGTCTATGTTTTGAACCATTCCTGTGTCACTAGTTATAGATTCCGATGCTTCACTCTAGGTTTACTGTATCCCTTGGACCTTCTTATTGACGGTGAAAGACAGAAATTGCATCGGAATTAAATAAAAAAGGCACAATGCCGATTTAAGTACAATAAGACTGACTCTTCTTACTGTCTATGCTTTGAACCATTCCTGTGTCACTAGTTATAGATTCCGATGCTTCACTCTAGGTTTACTGTATCCGTTGGACCTTCTTATTGACGATGAAACACAGAAATTGCATCGGTATTAAACAGAAAATGCACAATACCGACTTAAGTACAAGGAGACTGACTCTTCCCACTATCTATGTTTTGAACCATTCTTGTGACACTAGATATAGATTCCGATGCTTCACTTCAGGTTTACTGTATCCCTTGGACCTTCTTATTGACGATGGGAACACAGAAATTGCATTGGATTTAAATACAAAAGGCACAATGCTGACTTAAGTACAAGAAGACTGACTCATCTTACTGTCTATGCTTTGAACCATTCCTGTGACACTAGTTTTAGATTCCGATGCTTCACTCCAGGTTTACTGTATCCCTTGGACCTTCATAATGACGATGAAACACAGAAATTGCATCGGAATTAAATACAAAAGCACAATGCCGACTTAAGTACAAGAACACTGACTCTTCTTACTGACTATGCTTTGAACCATTCCTGTGACACTAGTTATAGTTTCCGATGCTTCACTCTAGGTTTACTGCATCCCTTGGACCTTCTTATTGACGATGAAACACGGAAATTGCATCGGAATTAACAGAAAAAGGCACAATGCCGACTTAAGTACAAGAAGACTGATTCTTCCTACTGTCTCTGATTTGAACCATTCCTGTGACACTAGTTATAAATTACGATGCTTCACTTCAGGTTTACTGTATAACTCTGCCCTTCTTATTGACGATGAAAC